>NC_140178.1:43914472-44135484 GCF_963971535.1 Notolepis coatsorum
TGCATGCGATTCGTCTCTGCGATTAACCCATCCCGTCGTCCTTCCCCCCCAAGGGCAGCCGGGAGCAGACAGGCGCAATGTGAGCCGCGCCCGGGGACCAATCCAAGTGCTCCTGTCCGTCTTCGTCAAGGACGCCACAGCGTTAGCGATCTTGTTGTTGTGCATGTTTTTCCATTGGGTTTATCTTATCGGGGGGGAAACCCTTGCGAGCACAGGGAGAACATGCAAACTCCACACAGAAAGGCCTGGGCGATACCCCACCTGGGTAACTGGCATCATGGAAACCTGGTCCCCAAGCGGGAATCGAACCCTGGACCTTCTTGCTGTGAGGCGACAGTGTTTAACCACTACACCACCGTGCCGCTATCGAGACACCGCCCGCCCGGACGTTCCCGAGGAGAACAAAGAGTACTCCTGTACCACATTCTGCACATTCCCTGTTGTATATTGACGCCTGGTACCTTTGGAATAAATATCCTAAACCGCTCCACTCTCTCTCTCCCTGTGTTTCTGCTATTGGGTTCCGCTACTGCAGCTCCCGTAACAATATATATATATATAAAAGGCTGCCATGGCCCTCAGGAGCCAAATTTGCAATGTCTACATATCTATGTCTTTCTATCATAAAACTCTATCTCTGGTGCCAAACCCTATACCGTTGGTCCAATGGCAGAGAGAAAGAGAGTGAATGAAGGGTGTGTTACATAGTTAGTAATGGCTGCCCTGATGAAAAGTTGCTCAAATACCTGCTTTACTCATATGAGGGCAGAGACACTATTATGTAAGCAAAGGTCTCAAGGCAGCTAATAACTCCAACATTATTTCGTAATGACTGTCACTTTCATGACAGACAATTTTGTAGAGATATGTGTCATTATTCGGATGGCAGCTACCTCATTTTGTAATGGAGCTCTTCAATTAAAAGACTATTTGTGATGTACTTCCTGGCAGTCAGTTACAAAGGCACAGGGGCCTCTGGATTCTGTCCGGCAGCATGAGTAGAGCTCATGAGTAGAGCTCCGGACTCATGATTGGAAGATCACCGGTTTGAGCCCTGGTCAAGGCCGTTGTCGGAAAGTGGTGTTGTTGTCCAGCAGGGGGCACTCTGTAACAATGACCCTGTTACGGTCATAGGGACACCATATAGCTGCGAGTGCCGTCATTCGGATGAGACACTAAACCGAGGTCCTGACTGAATTCGGTCATTAAAGAACCCAGGGCGCCTATCGCAAAGAGTAGGGGGTTCCCCCGATGTTCCTGGACAAATTCCCAATCAGGTCTCTGACATCAAGGCTAATCACCCCTTCCCCTTAATTGGCTGGTATCAATCCCTGTCTCCTGAGCCTTTCAGCCATTGTGTAGTGTGATGTGTGCCTGGTGCCAGTGTAAGGCAGCCATTGAGTCAGTGGAGGTTATTGCATGACAACTAGTGAGGCAGTGCTTCACTAGTAATATACAGACAAAAAAATATATATATATATATTATTATTAATATATATATATATATATAATTTTCTTTTTATTATTATTATTATAATTTCTTTAGAAATGTTTTCCTCTGTGAGAAAAACAATGCCAGTGAATAATTTTTTTCTTCAAAAATGTCCAAGTGACAGCTCTGAGTTCTCAGGCCTGGCCTGATCCCATAACAGTAACACATAATGGCCAGCTGTCAATCACTCACTGCAAAAAGATTGCACGGGTTGGGCTTAAGAATATAATTATCCAATCAAAATAGGGTATTTGAGTTTAAAAAAACGCGGGTAGTGAGGTTCAGCGCACTTGATTGATTGGCGTTCATGCCGTGCCACATTGTGTTGACAAACTTAAGATCCAATCAGAGAATGGTGCCAGCTAATGAGCCGGCGCTGCAGCTGGACTGTGGTGTCAATATGTTCTAGATTTTTCTGTCAGTATCTCACTGCCTTGAAACAGACTGACATCGACAAAAGAAGATTAATTTGCCTAATATAATAATTCATATTTTAAGATCTTTATTCAATTGTTGAACTTCATCAACTTATTGTGCACTGCATCGTTTGATGATATATATATATTTTTTTTTATCTCAGTTGAAGACAGTGTAGTTCACGTGAACGTGCCGTCTTGGACTCTGTAAACGTACTTGTTGTAGCTAGCTATTAGCTATATTAGGTAATTATTTTTGCAAAGAATTATGGATGCTGCTCCAACCATCGGGAATCTTTTCACACATTCTCCTATGAAGAAAAGCTAAGAGTAAACGCAAACGGGAGACCAAAACCTAACATCAACTTTAGTCAACAACTTGGCTCGGGACGACAACGTCGTTTCCAACCAGCTACAGTAAGTATGACAAGGTGCTGTGGCTAACGGGGAGCATGCAAACAAATCGCACGTATTGCTGGCCGTGCATCATGTTTAAGTTTGCTGCTGTAGGTTTCGGGTGTTCAAAGTTTGCAAGAGAGGTACGAAGCACGGCGTCATGGCTATTGTTTACACTTTCCATGGGAATGGGATTAGTGTCTCGAGTCGGAATATTCAACGGAAGATGAGATCGGTCGAGTTGGCAATGCTTTTGTGTTGACTTGAATCGCTTGGGTGACCAGTTTCTACAGTCCTGAACGTTTCACAAAAGACTGTGTTTGCATTTTTGGATTTACAACATTGAACGAAATATCAAAGGATGGATTTTATTTACAAGTGATCTGTAGGGACTGGGACACTATTTCTTCAAATGGTGAGTGGATTTTAAATATATATATATATTGGACCGCTGCATCCAGTGTGTCAGTGACGTGTGTGTGGCTGAAATGCGTGTGTTTACTTTCGAATTACCAACGTAATTGTCCTTTTAAGTGTTACATAAAACCCACCTGTGGCCTCGTGCAGAGGAAGGTGGTAAATACATGTTAGAGGAGAGGAAGGGATGCTATGTGTCTTTCTGGTCATCACCAGCTGTTCCTGAAGTCTGGGGCCAGGCGGATGTTTCTCAGGAAGTTTGTCAGAAGGTTATGGGAAGCTCCTTCAGATAAAATCGGTTCCTGAAGTAATCAGGTGTTGTGGCTGATGTTTGACTGAGAGGCTAAGGTTCAGTAGCTTGTTTTCACCGTGCTGCTCTTATTGAAGTTTCCCTCGATATTCCAATGTACAGTTTTGCTTGTACAGTTGTACAGTTTCCCCCACCCCGCCTATACCCACCCAACCACCTCCAATGTACAGTCCCCCCCCACCCAGCCCACCCCCCACCCCCCACCCACTAATCACTAATCAAGCCCTTTACTATGGCATTCAGATTATTTGATAAATTCATTTTTGAGAAATGAACACCAACCTGTAGAATTAGTTTGCAACTGTAATACAGTTCAAAGGGGTTTGGATTGGAAGCATTTCTCACAAGACACTCACATATTCTTCCAGACATCAGAAATAAGAATAAGAACTGTTTGAATGGTTTTGTATGTTACCAACTGTCAACTTCTCACAGAATGTTTAGAATCTTTCTTCCAGCAAGACAGCAGGTAACCATGGTACCCACTCCATAAACATTCCATGCAGGGCAAAGATACACAGCACACTCAATCAAAACCTTCAACAAATTCACCTGATCTGCTTTTATTTTTCAAAGGGCATAAATCTGTAAAGACACATCAAATGCCAAAAAAAAGCATGTACCATTGACTCAGAATGGTCTGTTTTATTGAAATCGTCACAGCAGTAGTTTGTTTATACTTCAGAAGTATGATATTTAAACATGGTCCCCAAAATGAATGGACGCGAATGAGGAGCCTGACATCTGGGAGGAATGGGGGTGTTGCAGCCTTGTGGATGTTTTAAAAATATAATTTAATATATAATATAATATAATAATTTGTGCTTCACCAAAAAATTTGGTCAGCAGCCGCCACTGCATTGAGCCTGTGTAGCCCAAGGTTGGGTGCTACCACGAGGCAATTTCCACCCTACATTGTGGGGAGCGCTTTGAATGTCTAGAAAAGCGCTATATAAATGTAATGTTCATTAATTCATTCATTCTGATGGTAGCCATGTGATTGACTTGTTTGAAGGGCTGATAAGGCCAGAGACGTGAGCCGATTTATGTTCATGAAAAAACGTGTAAATTTAAAATAAATAAATGGTCCAAAGCGTCCAAAGCGCTCCAAAGCGCTTTACAATTAGTTTCTCAAATTTTTACCCATTCACTCACACATTCACACACCGACGGCAGAGGCAACCATGCAAGGTGCCAACCTGCTCATCGGGAGCAGTTAGGGGTTAAGTGTCTTGCTCAAGGACACTTATACACAGGAGGAGCAGGAATCAAACAGAGAATCTCCGGATTACCTCCCGAGCTGCTGTCGGCTTCAAAGCTGTGGTGTAACTTACACGATAGTGTTCCGAACATCTTGGTGGGGTGCTAATAAAGCATCTGAAAGAGGATTTCTAGACTATGTGATACCAAAATCTTTTAAATGAATATAAATAACATTATAAATTACGTGTTAAGGTCAGGTGACCTTCCATGGTATGGTAGACAAAGCACTATTAAATATGTGTCTTTCAATGTTCAGTAGCTGTTATCAGATGTGGTCCTGTAAAGCATGACACTAATACTACACTAGCCTACTACATGCTTGGTCAATGCTATAAAACCTGATTTTGTCTGAACACCTTGGGGGACCCTGCTGTTTTATCATAAATCTATCAATACAGACCGTATTAATTAATGTTGTGTTTCTTTTTTAGTAGTAGTAGTAGTAGTAGTAGTAGTAGTAGTAGTAGTAGTAGTAGTAGTAGTAGTAGTAGTAGTAGTAGTAGTAGTAGTAGTAGTAGTAGTAGTAGTAGTAGTAGTAGTAGTTAGGGTGACCAGATGCAAAAAGTCCAAAAGCAGGACAACAGTAAGATTTTGGTGGGACAAAGTGGGACAGATAGATAATGTAAATTCTTTTATTAGAATAACTTGTCTTCACCAAATAGATAAAGGTTAAATAAAAATAAATACAAATTAAATACAGAATTATATTTCTCCACATTCATCTTGGCACTGGCAGCCGGCTTGTTACCACCTAACATCTGTTTTAAATATTCAAACTTTATCACTTGACAGGAATGTCTTGTGTTCAATTTTTTCTTTTTGCTTCGAAAAGAGGGACATCCTCTCAATATGTGGGACGCGGTCTCAAATGGTGGGACAGTACAACCAAAAGGGGGACACCTGGTCACCCTAGTTAGTAGTAGTAGTAGTAGTAGTAGTAGTAGTAGTAGTAGTAGTAGTAGTAGTAGTAGTAGTAGTAGTAGTAGTAGTAGTAGTAGTAGTAGTAGTAGTAGTAGTTTATTCAGTCATCATCTCACACAATACAATATGCACAATCATTTAACAATATTTGATTTTACAGTGACTGAAAAGGTACAGACTAAAGCATAATGCTTATACATGCCTGTCCTATATTCAAAATTAAGATTCCAAAACAGTATTCTAAAAGAAAATAGCAAAAAACTGTATTATTCACCTTTGTAGTTTTCAAAAATAGCTTTACAAACCATTTTCTTAAAAACCAAAAGTGAATTACTCATTCTTAACTGTATATCAGCATTGTTCCACAAGTTAACCCCGATAATAGAAATACACCTCCTTTTAATTCTTTTCTTAGCTTTTTTAACAGTACATTTACAAATATCTAACAGTACATTTACAAATATCTCTCAAATCATATTTTCTTTCATGTATTTAATATTCAAATGTATATTCAAATGAGCCTAGAGTAAAGACCCTAACCATATCAAAACAGCAGTCAAAGTGTATATTTTCAACACTACGTTTGTTTACCGATGTTTTTAAAATGTTCCAAAAATATGAATTTATCGGAATAATGCGAATTATATCTCTTTTTCCCTATCCATATGTAGCAGCCTGAATATTCTACTAAGTATTCAGAAGTGCTAACTAACTGTTACTTTCCCTGTGTGTGTATAACGTGTGATTAACAGTGTTCCTTTGGATAGCTCGCCCAGTCTAATGACGAGGGGAGGTGCTACTCTTCTCCGGCTTCAGTATGGATCACTAACAATAACATTGGAGCCCTTTTTCCCTTTCTGGAGCGGTCCTGGAGTGGGATCAGTGGAGGTTGCCAGCAGGGGGCGGAGTGGCAGTGGTGGCAGGTGGAGCGGAGGAGAGAGGAAAGCAATGAGGAAGAGGGAGTTACCTGGGAGCGAGAGTA
The DNA here is from genome assembly GCF_963971535.1 of Notolepis coatsorum. Taxonomy (NCBI): domain Eukaryota; kingdom Metazoa; phylum Chordata; class Actinopteri; order Aulopiformes; family Paralepididae; genus Notolepis; species Notolepis coatsorum. Next base: position 43,920,670 of record NC_140178.1, read on the forward strand.
CCAGGAAGCTCTCTTCGGCAGTGGACTTGACCGTGAACAGTCGCAGTCACAGCGGGCGTGTGCTCTGGAAGAGCCCCGTTGGAGAAGTTATGAGGAGAGCCCCGTTGGAACGAGCAACGGGTGATGAGAAGTACTTGCTAGTTGACGGGTTATCCTAGAAGTACCAGCGATAGTGTGTGAGTAAACGATACAGAACCGAAGGACTAACGTCTAGAGTTAGCGGGTTATAGTAGTAAGTGTGCGGTGTATTAGCATGCTGCTAACGGCTCCGTCTGACTTCAGTAGACTACCGGGCGCGCGGCGCTGAAGACCGGTGGTATAGCCAGCCACGTTGCGTTAGTAGTACAACCGATATAGCAGGAGGGTGCATCCAGACCCGAAGCTTAGCTGTGTTTAGGGTAGCAACAGTATTAGCTCGCGCGACAGCAGCAAGCAACAGCCAGCAGTGGACGTCCCCCAGACGGTACAGAGGACGCCTCTTCCCACCAGCAGAGGTCGCCATCACAGCTTGCTCCTCCAGCTAACCACTGCCTATGCTGTTCGCCCAGCCCGCTGGCTGTGCTCGCGGGATCGCCGACGCCATCTTGTCACCTGGACGAGTGGTGATAAGAGTGGGTCCGCCATCTTGGCTAAGTACTAACGGTACCTCGTGTATCAACAGCAACGTCCATTCAAGTGAACGCTAACAACCAGTGTCTAAGGGGTACCCCAAACAATTTAAGCCGGCTTAGTGTAGGTTTTATTTTGGTAACGTGGGCCCACATTTACTTGGTTTTATTTTTTGTTATTTTGTTATTTGGTTATTTGAATTCCCAAATGTTTTCTCTACTTTATGCCTGGGTTCCCCTAGTACTGTGAGGTTTGGTTCGTTCCCCGCCACACGCTCTCCTGAGGTACGGTGCTGATTGGTGCATTCCCCGCCACGCGCTTTTTGAGCGATTGCCACTTTCATCACGCAGCTGTCATAGTTTGTGATTAGCGCCCCAGAGGGCTTTATATACCTGGACCTTCCTTCTATCGTTGTCGGGTGGTTCTGGAATACAACTGCATTTGCCTGCTTTTTCCCCGTTGCTGTTCCTGGTCTACTTTCTCTCCAGGACCTTTCTGTGGAGAACCGCTGTTGAGAACCTTGTTCCCCGTTTGGAGCTGCGCCTCGTTTACCCGCTTTACGCGTTGCGCTTGGGTGAGTGGAACCAAACCCCTCTGGATTATTCTGATTGTGTGTTTTAGAAGAGACACTGAAGATTTCGTTTTGTTTGCACTGACTCAGCTAAATTGTGTGTTGTGGGGAACACTGAAGACTGTCACTGTCAATTGGTTCTGGACACAGCTAAGGGAGGAGGGAACCACACTGCCTCTGTGTTTCGTTGGACTGTTTCTGATACCTCTCTCTCTCTCCGTTTTCCACCTTGAGTAAAAGCTGGGAGTATCTGCAGAGCCGCTACAACGTCACATGCCAATTCCCCACCGCTATCACCAGGAGGATTCTGCAGAGCCGCAGATGACTCTGCCGAAGGCAGTCTCCCTGTTTGTTTGATAATTGTACTTTACCCTTTTTTTGACTCTGTAAATAAATACGCCCTAGTATTTGGCTAACTCTGAACTACCTGTCTGTGCCGTTGCGTTTGAGGTCGGTTACAAACCATAACATTACGAACCGACCATGACGACCTCAGCCGACACAGACAGGGTCAGAACAGCGTTGGCGGTCCAGATTGAATTAACCAACGACCACAGCCAACAGCTAGGTGCGGCTGCGGTTGCTGTACAGGAGCTCCGAGACCAGGTCCAGCCTATTCAGGAGTCCCTTAGCTCTCTGACTAGCCTGCAGACAGCCCAGGGTAATCAGCAGACTGATATTCTCCACCAATTACAAGCGCTGAGTGAAGCCGTTAACACCCTGCTTTTAACCCCACCTACTACAGGAGCCTTGGCCAGAGCATCCACCGCAGCCGTGGCAGGTCCCGCGCCTCCCGATCCCGCACCTCGGGAGCCCCGTCTCTCCGAACCACGGTTGTTCAATGGTAACTTCGAGGATTGTGCCACATTCATCATGCAATGTGAGTTGGTTTTTCGTCATCAACCCAGCCGATTCACTTCAAGGGGAGCCCGAGTGGCTTACATGACATCTCAGGCCGGGCAGCACAGTGGGTTACTGCCTCCTTGGCAATCGGGAGCTGCTGGCGGTTGTGGCTGCCTTGGAGGAGTGGCGTCATTGGCTAGAGGGGGCTGAGGAGCCATTTACCATTTGGACGGACCACAAGAACTTGACGTACATCCGTGCTTCCAAGCGCCTCAATGGCCGGCAGGCAAGATGGGCCAGCTTCCTCAGTCGGTTCGACTTCTCGCTGACGTTTCGCCCTGGTTCCCGCAACACGAAGGCCGACTCCCTGTCCCGGTTACACTCCAAGGGGGCTCCAACCACGGAGGACCCGACTCCCATCCTCCCAGAGGCCAGGGTGGTGGGAGTAGTCACCTTGGGCATCGAGGGGGTGGTAAGGCGTGCCCTACGCTTCCATCACGCTCCAGGCAATGTACCGGTCCATCGCCTCTTCGTCCCCGACTCAGTCCGGTCCCGGGTCCTCCAGTGGGGCCATACCAGCCGGTTCGCCTGCCACCCAGGCGCTCATCGCACGTTCTCCTTCATGGCTCGTCGATTCTGGTGGCCTACCATGAGGAACGACGTCAAGGAGTTCGTACTGGCCTGCGCAGTCTGCGCCCGCAGCAAGGCCTCCCACCAGGCACCCTCCGGGCTATTGCAGCCGCATCCCATTCCGAGCCGCCCTTGGTCCCATGTGGCGTTGGACTTCGTCACGGGTCTTCCTTCTTCCCAGGGGAACACGTGCCTACTGACCGTGGTGGATCGGTTCAGCAAGGGGGTTCACCTCGTGGCCCTTCCCAAGCTTCCCTCGGCGGCCGAGACGGCGGAACTCCTAACACGCCACGTGTTTCGCCTCCATGGTTTTCCCCAGGACGTCGTCTCGGACCGGGGGCCCCAGTTCACTTCCCAGGTATGGCAAGCTTTTTGCAAGGGATTGGGGGCAACGGTCAGTCTTTCTTCTGGTTATCATCCCCAGACTAACGGACAGACGGAGAGGATGAACCAGAGCGTGGAGTCTGCTCTTCGGTGTGTGGCTGCCGAGAGACCCGCTTCTTGGAGCCGATTCCTTCCCTGGGTCAAGTACTCCATCAACTCCATGGTCAGTTCCGCCACCGGCCTCTCACCTTTTGAGGTATCCCTGGGCTACCAACCCCCTCTTTTCCCTGCACAGGAGTCGGAGGTGGCAGTTCCCTCCGTACAGGACCATCTCGACCGGTGCCGTCGGGTCTGGGAGATCGCCAGGACTGCGCTGCTCCGGTCATCGGAGCGCGCCAGTCGTGGGGCTGACCGGCGCCGGGTCCCTGCGCCGACGTACCGCCCTGGGCAGAGGGTGTGGCTTTCTGCAAAGGACCTTCCGCTTTGGTCCTCGGCCAAGAAGCTTAACCCCCGGTTCGTCGGTCCTTTTGAGGTTCTGAAGGTACTCAGTCCGGCGGCGGTGAGTCTTAAGCTTCCTGCGTCCATGCACATTCACCCCGTTTTCCATGTGTCCCGGGTTAAGCCTGTCTCTCTCAGTCCCCTGATGCCTCCTGCTCCGGAACCACCTCCTCCCGAGATGGTGGACGGTCACCCCCAGTGGCAGGTCCGCCGGTTGATGGGCGTTCGACGGCGAGGTCGGGGGTTCCAGTACCTGGTGGACTGGGAGGGGTACGGCCCGGAGGAACGGAGCTGGGTCTCCCACCAGCTCATCGTGGATCCCGGCCTAATCACCGACTTCCATCGTGCCCATCCGGGCGAGCCGGGTCGGGCTGGTCGCCGGCAGTGGCGTCGCGTGGGTAAAATAACAGGGGAAGCCACAAAAAAATTATAAAAAAAAAATTATTAAATATTTTTATTAATATATATATTTTTTTTTAAGTCAAGCAGTCACCATGTACACTACAGTATGGCTCGGCGGCCAGTCAAACTTTCTTTTTATTTATTTAACAGATTGCAGAATGGGTACAATACAGTACGGCTCAATACACACAATTGTATAAGGGGATGCAGACCAGAGAAAGACGTTTGTCTTGTTTACATCAGGGTCATTAATACTGCTGGAGCATTGGTTCATTTTTGGTCCGATTTTTCTTTGCACCGCGTGGGAGCAAATTCGAGACACATATTCGGTTGCAAAAAGGTGTCCCATGGTCTCCTCTATGGCCGTGAATATTTTCACGCGGATCGGAATCACGGCGCGCCCGTGGGACACTTTTCCGTTTCGGCGAGTTTATTCCACGCTTTCTGTTTTCCTTTTCTAAGCATTTTCGAGGCTACATGTGAATGAGTAAAAGTTGCGGGACGCCCAGATGTTTCCACGATAGAAAGCTTGCGTGGATCCCATAATAGGCTCACTTAATACAGCGTTTTTAAAATCACGCGACATTTTCAGGGTCGCGAGCCGACCTTTTCCCCTCGTTTTCGATGATGGAAGTGATTTAGGAAAAGCTTCGGCACGCCGAGAGATTCCCGTGGATTTTATCTCGCGAGGATCGGGGCAATATTCGGCCCGTGGGAACAGTTACGGGTTAATACAATGTTCAGAGTGCAGAGGGGAAAATATGCTGAGTGTCTTCCTCCTAGGATCGGATTTGGACTCTATAATGCTGGAAGCCTGGAGAAAGAGACCTACCCCCTGCCTCTCTCCTATACTAGCTGCAGTGAGCACAGTGAGTCTGACAGTGTGTTAGAGGGAGTGAGAAGGAGAAGAGGGAGACATTAAAAAAAAAATAAAAAAATTATAACACAGATGCACAGATGAAAAAGAATGTAAACTATATTAAAAAAAAATTATATATTTTTTTTTTTCATATTTCATATTTGATATTAATTCATATTTTAATATTAGGGAGGCATGGCTTCCGTTGGCTTCCCGTGGAGGGGGGGTACTGTGAGGTTTGGTTCGTTCCCCGCCACACGCTCTCCTGAGGTACGGTGCTGATTGGTGCATTCCCCGCCACACGCTTTTTGAGCGATTGCCACTTTCATCACGCAGCTGTCATAGTTTGTGATTAGCGCCCCAGTGGGCTTTATATACCTGGACCTTCCTTCTATCGTTGTCGGGTCGTTCTGGAATACAACTGCATTTGCCTGCTTTTTCCCCGTTGCTGTTCCTGGTCTACTTTCTCTCCAGGACCTTTCTGTGGAGAACCGCTGTTGAGAACCTTGTTCCCCGTTTGGAGCTGCGCCTCGTTTACCCGCTTTACGCGTTGCGCTTGGGTGAGTAGGGATGGGAATCGAAAACCGGTTCCCATTGGGAACCGGTTCCTAATTGGCCGATGCCTGGAACCGTGTGGCTCCTGTGACTTTCGATTCCCTTATCGCTGCCTACAGTTGCACAATAACGTTACGTTAGCATGTAGCCATGGCAGACTCTATTTGATTCCTTAAGGGCTCGAAATTGCCTGGGTTTTGGTAATATGCTCCCGAAATGCTCCCGCTGTTTGGCTACTTCTATGTGCAGTGAAAACTACTTGAATGCTTTAGAACCCAGCCATTGATTTAGATCAGGGTGAGCTAAAATTAGCCGCGGAGCTAACGTGAGCTAACGTGAGCTAACGCTATTTAATCAAGCTCACAAAGAGAGATAAACAGCTGACAGCGGATAGTACAGGTACAAATACAATAAAACAGCAGGTGGGGGCTGTTGTGTAAACCTTGTACTCTTTAGTTCACATATAATGAGAGACGTGGGTGCTTGTTTACATGTCTGTAAGCCAGGAAGTACAGTGGTGCAACATACAAATGTGTCCGTGTAGCAACACAAGCCAATACATAAAGGACAGGGGCCCGGGGAGGGAGCTCTCTCTCTCTCTCTCTCTCTCTCTCTCTCTCTCTCTCTCTCTCTCTCTCTCTCTCTCTCTCTGTGTGTGTGTGTGTGTGTGTGTGTGTGTGTGTGTGTGTGTGTGTGTGTGTGTGTGTGTGTGTGTGTGTGTGTGTGTGTGTGTGTGTGTGTGTGTGTGTGTGTGAGAGAGAGTGTGAGTGAGAGACAGAAGTCAGAGGAATAACAACCTGTTATTCAATAGATTAAATTAGTTTAAGAATAAAAAAATAAATACATTTTAAGAGAATCTCAAATACATTATTTTATTTAAGTGTAGGCTATAGTTAATGTTAAATTTTTTACAGTTTTTGTATTTTTCTGACATGGGGGCTCAACAATAAATGACAATCAGAAATGTCAAGTTGCATGTTGTTATTCTAACCAGCTTAGACCCCGACGCTCTGCATCTTCTGGCCGCCTCAGACCTACTCCTATCCGAGCTCCGGGAGGGTCATCAAAGAGAAGTCGCCTATTCTCAGTCCTTGCCCCACAATGGTGGAATGAACTACCCACCCCAGTTAGGACAGCCGAATCACGTCCAATCTTTCGCCGTCGACTAAAGACGCACTTCTTCAACCATTATCTGAATAAAAAAAAATATATCTAACCCTAACTAACCGTACTGTCATGCACTTGTCCTAATAAACTAACCTACACTGTAGCACTCAACACTTTGATGAACATTGTTGCTCAGCTGATAGAGTTGTGCCCTTCCTGATGGCTTGTCGTACAGAACTTGTAAGTCGCTTTGGATAAAAGCGTCAGCTAAATGACTAAATGTAGTTCTGTTGCATTTCCAATTTATTTATTTAAATTATAAATTGATCAGGTATCGATAAGGGAATCGATAAAGAATCGAATCGATAAGCAGAATCGATAATGGAATCGTATCGATAAAATCCTATCAATTCCCATCCCTATGGGTGAGTGGAACCAAACCCCTCTGGATTATTCTGATTGTGTGTTTTAGAAGAGACACTGAAGATTTCGTTTTGTTTGCACTGACTCAGCTAAATTGTGTGTTGTGGGGAACACTGAAGACTGTCACTGTCAATTGGTTCTGGACACAGCTAAGGGAGGAGGGAACCACACTGCCTCTGTGTTTCGTTGGACTGTTTCTGATACCTCTCTCTCTCTCCGTTTTCCACCTTGAGTAAAAGCTGGGAGTATCTGCAGAGCCGCTACAACGTCACATGCCAATTCCCCACCGCTATCACCAGGAGGATTCTGCAGAGCCGCAGATGACTCTGCCGAAGGCAGTTTCCCTGTTTGTTTGATAATTGTACTTTACCCTTTTTTTGACTCTGTAAATAAATACGCCCTAGTATTTGGCTAACTCTGAACTACCTGTCTGTGCCGTTGCGTTTGAGGTCGGTTACAAACCATAACAAGTACAAGCGGGGTGATATTAATGTATTGAGCATGCAGTGCCTATGGTGGGAATAGCTTCCCCTACATTAACAGTGAGAGCACCCGGTGCCATGTATGAATAAATGGAAAGTGTTAACTGTAGCTGATAACCTGCCCAGGCTTCTATAAAGTAGATCTTATTGGGAGCATTGTCTGCGAGTCTGTTTCTTCCATTTGCTATTCTAACCCCTGGGTAAATATTGTGACTGCATAATTATTTAACCCTTACACCCCATTCACAGAATAGCATTTGAAGGGTCTATACAGGTGGTCAAGGAAGGGTACTGCTTAAAGGGAAGCCCAATAATACTATTGAACTGACAGTCACTGGGTGTGGGAGGGCTGTCGGAGGTACTGGGGGAAGTGAAAGTGTGTGGGGAGCTACTGCTGACCGCCTTGGAAAGCGAGGGAGACCAGAGTACCAGTCCCCAGGTTAGTAAATCCTGGGCCCCATCCACTCCAGCTGCAAGCCCTCCAGAACGACGTTCCGGGCCAAAGACGGGGGTACATATAGGTCCAATTTTATAGTATCCTACTACCCAGTGTCTGTGTACTACTACTCCCACAAGCAGGGATAATCCACCCTTCTACACATAGATGTACTGTATCTACAAATCCTTCTGTTTAATCATCTTCCCTTTATTCATTTGCTTAGATTTTGTGTACACTTGATCTCAAGAAGGTGCTGAATGAGCTCAGTGAGCTGAATCAGAAGAACCTCAATGTTAGCATGGTGTTATTCACCGGCAAAAATCCAAAAGAAAGTCATAATTTATATTCTCCTTTGTTTCATCACAATTTACTCAAGTCTAGTAACAGACACAATATTTCTGTGAATACATTCCCAGAGGTCTCTAGATGTTCCTACTAGATACAAAGAACATGCAAATTGACCTTGTAGAAGTAGAGCAATCTTCCATTTACTTGGGCATGTACAGTATAGGCGACATTTCTGAAAATAGGGCTACAGCTTAACAGGTTAACACGACAAAATCTGGAGTAACAGTTGCCAAATGTGACCAGAAGGATGTCTTACCCCTGAACGAGTAGGAAAATCTTAATAACTCTCTCTAAATAAATCAAATAAATAGTGAAGAAAATGTAGAGACACTTAAATTGGCAATCCTTAAAGGAACACGCCAACTTTTTGAGAAATTTGCTTATTTGCCATCTACCCCGGAGTTAGACAAGCAGATACATACCCTTTTCTTCTTTGTGCATGCATTCAGAGTAGGGAACACCCGAACCGAAGCTTAGCGCCATTCACTGGAAGTAGGGCTGCCCAGTTAGCCTAGTTCCCAACAGTCACGAAATACACTCCAAATACAACTCCAAAACGTTCCTGTAAACATGTTCGTGTTTGCTCAGAGCATTTTGCACAAGATGACTATTATGAAACAATGCTACTTAGTAACAGAACCAAGGATACGGCCATCCCAGTGGGTGGCTCAGGAGGTAGAGCAGTCGTCTGGCAATCCGGAGGTTCCCGGTTCGATTCCCGCTCCTCCTGGGCAGCGTGTCGATGTGTCCTTGAGCAAGACACTTAACCCCTAATTGCTCCCGATGAGCAGGTTGGCACCTTGCATGGTCGCTTCCGCCGTCGGTGTGTGAGTGGGTAATATGTAAGTAACAAATTGTAAAGCGCTTTGGATAAAAGCGCTATATAAAAAAGCAGCCATTTACCATCCATCGGCATCGCACAGAGAGGAGAAAGTGAAACACTGGCAACCATGACTGTGGTAAGTTTTCAGTTATGTTTTTAGATGGAAGGCTGTATTCCATCTGTCTAACGTTAGCGAATATTGAGATAGATGAATAGGACATAACTTTGCTGGACTATCCTAGTATAATCCTCAGCGGTCCCTGCATCCCATTTGATTGCTACATTCGCTTGCTGACTGGCGTTACATAATGTAACACCAAAAATGAGACTACTCGTAAATTGGGTAACCTATTTTGTTTACTCAGGAGTTCAGGTTATATGAACAGGTCTATGACCAAAGAAAAGAGCATAAAAGTGTCTTCATTGTTTAGCCAGTTTCTATAGTTACAATGGGGCTTTTGAGGTGATGCGTGAAATCACTGCGCCCAGGCAGCAGTTGTTCGGCATTTTTTTGTATATATCTGCTTAGAAAACAAAAGTTTCTAATTAAATTAGTTATTTCTCCACGTGGTAAATACACAGGTCACAACATGTTTACAGGAACATTTTGGAGTTGTATTTGGACTGTATTTCATGACTGTTGGGAACTAGGCTAACTGGGCAGCCCTACTTCCAGTGAATGACGGTAAGCTAGGCTAACGGTGTGGGTGTTCCCGGCACCTAATGCATGCACAGAGACGAAAAGGGTATGTATATGCTTGTCTAACTCCGGGGGAGATGGCAAATAAGCTAATTTCCCAAAAAGTTGGTGTGTTACTTTATAGAATAGAATAGAATAGAAATACTTTTATTATCCCGTGGGAAATTTGACACTGCAAATCGCTCAACATTTAAACATTTAGACAGGACAGGTCACGAATTAGATTAAGATCCTAATTTTTGTTTATTTTGGCGACATCTATCAGGGATAAGTGGCCATTGCTGTTGTAGGTTTGCACTGTATTGGCCTGCCTTCCATCTTCAAAACTCATGTCCTTCTATTCATTCCAAATATCCTGCTGCTGGTGATGTAAAACACATCACTTCCTGTGTGCCGGATGATTTTCCCAGGAATGTCCTACCAGACACCAGTGTTTAAAACAACCAAGAACAGCAAACATAAAAAGATTCATGAACTGGTTAGAGGTAGAATCACTATTGTGTTCTCTATCAGTTGCAGATAGAGAGTGACAAAATAGACATTTATTTATATGACAATGTTTGAGATTATTAGTTTAACTTTAACTTCATGCAAGAAGTCACTGGCGTCCAGAGATGGTGTAGGGGTTAAGACCCTTGTCTCTGCAACCACAACTACCCTTGAAGGCCGTTAACCAAACCCATTCTCTCCTGTGTCCCCTGTCTGCCTCTTAGAGGCTTCCGAATGTCTCAATAAAGAAGAAATTGTAAAGCCCACTTTTACTTGAAATACATAATCATTAGAATGTTCTCAATGTTCGAATCAAACCGGTGTGACCTAAAAGGGTTAATTAATCAGATAAAGGATTCCAATAAATATCCTCATCATTACCAAATGGCGTTATCAGGCCTATAGCCGCGTACTGTGTGTGTGTGTGTGTGTGTGTGTGTGTGTGTGTGTGTGTGTGTGTGTGTGTGTGTGTGTGTGTGTGTGTGTGTGTGTGTGTGTGTGTGTGTGTGTGTGTGTGTGTGTGTGTGTGTGTGTGTGTGTGTGTGCGCGCGCGTGCGTGCGTGCGTGCGTGCGTGTGTGTGTGTGATGGGGGGGGGGGCTATTCTAACAATCAGCCTGCCTGACCTTTAAATATTTCCTCTGAAAACAATATCTTATTGCAAGTGACATTGCTTCATGGATACACAAACACACATTATGCACACTTGTGCACATCTTAAATACAGTTATACACGCACACACAAATATACACACACACACACACACACACAGTGGTGGTGCTTCATTGGCACAGACACAGTAAACACAGACACGCATAAATGTAATGATATTGTCCCCATACTTGTCTTCCATGTATACCATATCCTGTTGAGTATCGCCATCTAGCGGAAGTCTGTTAGAATGCAGTACTACAGGCACAGCAGTAACACAGTGAGGAGAGGTCTGCCTGTGTGAGATTAGTGGGTAATTGGAGTACATTTTGAACTCATTCACTCTGATGTAGCCAACATGTTTGGGTTCTTATTGTTCATAAACAATGACAACGAATCATCTGCCGTCTGGATGAAACCATGCAACATCTGACCAGTGATGGAAGAAGTACACAGTTCCTTTGCTTAAGTAAAAGTAGAGAGGAGTAATTGATATTGAATGTACTTAAGTATCAAACGTAAAAGTACAAATTCTACAAGATGTTTGTGTATTCCAGTGCTTGGGAGCATTAAATCCTTGATCCATTGACCTCTAAATGTTATGTTAAAGTGGTATGTGGTCCAGGTATGCTGCTCTGATTACATGTTTGCGATGTTCTCTGCAAAATAATTTCCTTCAAAGTAACTACTACTAACTTCAATGTAAAAAGTATAATACTTAAGTGCAAGTACCTCAAAATTTTACTCAAGTGGAAGTACCTCAAAATTCTACTCAAATGGAAGTACCTCAAAATTCTACTCAAGAACAGTACTTAACCTCTTAAGCTCGAGCGGTCCGGTACTGGACCGCAAATGACATCATGCCATAAATCCATAAGAGACCCAGGGCTTTCGATGGGCTTTCGAATAAAAAAAAAACGACACTACCCAGCTCACGCCAGCCCCTGTCAAAATTTGAGCCATCTGATGTGACATCATTTTTCAGTGTAATTTTCTGGATCATATCTCACGGGTATACAGTATTACCTTAAAATATAGCATAGTTTGTTTCTTTACCTTTCTGTGAAAGTCTGAAAAAAAAACACGGCTCAATCAGGCGGAGTAATTTACATTACAAAAAAAGTAACTATACAGTACTTACAGTAGATTTCATTCACGGTTTTTGCTTCCCTGTCAGGGGCGCCTGGTGGTACTAAATCCAGATTAAACTCTACCATTGGAAAGAGGAGATTTGGCCCCATCCATAGATGTGTGAGTTGGCCATAATAAGGACATTTATAGGTCTGATATTCTTTCTATATTCATGTGTCTGGATGGCAAAACTCAGTACTGTATCTACAAAAAGTTTAAAAACCCCTGTAAATCATCTGCCCTTTATTCATTTGCTTAGATCTTTTGTACACTTGATCTCAAGAAGGTGCTGAATGAATTGTTCATGTCTGGTCAATGTTAGCATGGTGTTATTCACCGTCAAATATGAAAAAGTTATAAAAATCTAAATAATTAATATCCTCCTTTGGTTCATTACAATTTACTCAAGCATAGTAACAGACACAATATTTCTGACACTACAGAAGGTTAACCCTTTCATTTCCGCACTACAGAAGGTTAACTGTTTCACTACCACACTACAGAGGGTTAACCCTTTCACTACCACACTACAGAAGTGTCACCGTGTCACTACCACACTACAGATGGTTAACATTTCACTACCACACTACCAAATGGTTAACCCTTACACTACCACCGTGATCTACACGGTTTCAGCCAGCTAATCACCCAACCCACAAGGGTATGTGGCTCAACACAAACCACCATTGACCTCATTCTGACCTCTGACAAGTCCATGATCTCCAATAAAGGGGTGATAGCATGCGGGTTAAGTGATCATTATATGATTTTCTGTACCCGCAAAAATCTAAAACAAAAGGCCGGCTGTCACAAAACATACGGTTATCCTATAACCATAGTTATATGAGTATAGCGAGCGCTCTGCGCTCTATGTGGAACACATCCTATATCAGTCTAAATACTGAATACATTTCTCCACATGTACATGTACACACCCATCCGCCTGGCCACACCCCCATCCGCTCCTCTACATAAGCAGAGGTGTGGCCATACTAACAGCTCCTTCCCAAGTCTTTCACCACGAAGGCAAAGACCACGGGGTCCTCAGTGAGTCCAGCGCAGAGCGCTCGCTATACTCATATAACTATGGTTATAGGATAACCGTATGTTATATTTCGTATTAGCTTACGCTCTGCGCTCAAGTGGAACACAGGAGCTGAGCAGAGCAGAAGCTCGACAAATGTACCCGCTGAGGCACCCCACAACCATCAGAACCGGGGAGGACCCGAGCCCCCAGACCCCCCTAGTGGAGGACGGGAGGGAATCGGATCCGACTGTGCGAAGAGGGTTTAGCAACTCAAACGCACAGGGTGAGCAGATCGTGGGACTTACCTTCCCACAGAAGAACCCACGACTACACAGGCGTGCAACCCACATGCCACTAGGGAACGAACGGGAAGAAAAAAAAACTGTTACAACCCCTAAATCACGGGGGCAAGGTCAAGAACCCAACCCCGTGGCAAGGCCGTAGCAGCGGAGCACGAAGGAGGACCCAGCCCCAGGAAGGATCAGGACCCCCCGGAAAAAGGGGGCCTGGTGAGGCCAACGACGCCGCAGCATCGAGACCACACCAGGCGGTCACTAGTAACACCACCCCCCACATCGCCAGCGTATCGGACAGGGCCCATCCAAGAGCAGGCCCTTCCCCCCTACAGCACGCCGCCCTGAAGCACTCAAGATGCTACACCCCCACAGCGGGACCAGGCAGCGCACCGGGGAGACAACCCCCAAAGAGGTTGATCCCTCAATCCAGGCAACAGGTCAAAAGGACTCGACCTGAGCCTGGAGCACTGTGGACTAGACAGGCGCCTAAGGGGTCTGCTGAAAACAGCACCCCGGCGGAAGGGGCGTTCGGTATGCTGTGCACCATGTCGCAGCCTCCACAAGAAAACCCAGACCCTCTAGAGCAGTCGTCACCAACCCGTCGATCTTGATCGACTTGTCGATCTTTGAGACTGTCCCTGTACCTGTAGATCTTTCCCTGAAAATTTAAAATTAAACGAAATTAAAAATAAAAAAATAAAAAAAAATTTAGATCTTACCCTGAGAGTCCACATTACAGTTCTACTTTTGTTTTGATGTGAAAAGTGATGCTGCACTTAGCACTGACTGAGAAAGTACACATACAGTTCTACTTTTGTTTTGATGTGAAAATGATGCTGCACTTAGCACTGACTGAGAAAGTAAACATTACAGTTCTACTTTATAAAATGCTAATTGTAAATATGTTTGTCAATGTTAATAATATGAGAAAGTCCACATTACAGTTCTACTTTTGTTCTGATGTGAAAAGTGATGCTGCACTTAGCACTGACTGCACTTAGCACTGACTGCACTTAGCACTGACTGAGAAAGTCCACATTACAGTTCTACTTTTGTTTTGATGTGAAAAGTGATGCTGCACTTAGCACTGACTGAGAAAGTAAACATTACAGTTCTACTTTATAAAATGCTAATTGTAAATATGTTTGTCAATGTTAATAATATGAGAAAGTCCACATTACAGTTCTACTTTTGTTCTGATGTGAAAAGTGATGCTGCACTTAGCACTGACTGCACTTAGCACTGACTGAGAAAGTACACATTACAGTTCTACTTTATAAAATGCTAATTGTAAATATGTTTGTCAATGTTAATAATATGAGAAAGTCCACATTACAGTTCTACTTTTGTTTTGATGTGAAAAGTGATGCTGCATAAGATGACTGCACTTAGCACTGACTGAGAAAGTACATAATAGTTCTACTTTGACGTTTTAATATTGGACTAAAGCATTGCATGTAATTAGAATACAGGCAAATAAAAGTCATTTAGTTTAAAGTACAATCTTGGCTGTCTTTTTCTCTCAACGCTTCAATAGGTAGATCTTGCCTTCACCAAAAAAGAAGTGATCTTGGGCTTAAAAAGGTTGGTGACCACTGCTCTAGAGGGACCGAGGCAGAGAAGGCTGACACGATTGGCAGACGTCATGAAGGGTGCGGGGGCACACTCGCAGGCAGACGGGGTCAAGCCCGGCCTAAATCGAGAGTCGACTCCGCTACCAACACACCTGGAAACCAACCACCACCTAACAGGAGGCAGTTGTTCCTATAACCCCCCCAAGAAAAAACTCCAAAACACAACTGCGGGTATACACCGGCTATACAGCAGTACAAGTGTTTCAGTTCTCAAGAAGGGGTTAACCCAGGCCAACAGGTCGACGAGAACGAGTCCGGACCTGGGCCCGGCGGACTGGGAGGTACACAGGGATGCCAGAGGGGTACAAGAACCACCTCGACAGCCCCCTCCCAGCCCCGCCAAGCAGGAGAAGAGAGGGGCGAAAAAAGAATGGAGAAGGACCAGGTTCCTTTAGCACAGCGCAAGGTACAACACAATATGGACCAAGCAATAGTGAAGGATAACACGCAGTGACATAACCACGAACACCTTCATAACATCAAACCCTGCAATGCCCGGGCCAACCCGGCATTTTCCCCCCGAAACACCAAACACCAAAAGAACTTTACCGGTCAGCTGTTACCATCTTTCGTCACGAAGGCATCTGTGTGGTGTTTATATACCAAGGCAATGCCAGTTGGTAGGTGTAAGCAAATCTTTGTCAAAGAAATAGGTCAAATAGGTCTTTGTCAAATAAAAACAAAGCTTGAAAATGAATGACATTGTGCTAACATGTGTTCTTATTAATCTTTCAGACCAGCAAGCAGTGGGCCTGTCCACATTTAAGTCCCTCTGGAGGCAATTACTGAGTCATATCACAGCAATCAAACCAATGTCTGATCTTTGCTGGGTGTGTCAGAAGAACAATTATCTGGTTAGTGAACATCACAGTGTTATGAACTTTGAACTGCAACTTCTGTATGAAAAGTGTTATACAAATAAGATTTTCAGAAGTGCCAATCTGCCAGAGGCTGAGAAGTCTGCAAAGCTGAAGCAGCAGGAACAACATCTGGAGCATGTAAAATCCGAGCGGGCTGCCTACAAGGGCATGCTTAAAGCCGCCAAGGAGATCGGTGATGGTCTTTCTCTGGGTGGTCATGTGCCACCGGCAAGCAAGCCCATGACAATGCATTACAGTTTCGACTACGCTCAAAAGGTGACTACATACCAAGCCCTCTTTACCAACCATCATGTTATAATTGTTATAACTACTGCATTGCTCCCTTTTTTTTCTTTCTAAAATCCTTATTCATTTATTGCAGGTGCACTACCCATCAGACCCCCTTCAGCCAGGGCCCATGTACTTCTTGGCTCCACGCAAGTGCAGCATATTCGGTGTTAGCTGTGAGGCGATTCCACGGCAAGTCAACTATTTGGTGGATGAGGGGATGGAGTCCAGCAAAGGTAGCAACGCCGTCATAAGCTACCTGCACCACTTCTTCAAAGACCATGGTCTTGGGGAGACAGATGTTGACCTTCACTGTGACAACTGCAGTGGCCAAAACAAGAACAAGTACATGTTGTGGTACTTAGCGTGGCGAGCGCTACATGGTCTTCACCATCGTGTCAACCTCCACCTGCTGATTGTAGGCCACACAAAGTTTTCCCCAGACTGTTTCTTTGGGCTTCTCAAGCAGCGTTTCAGAAAGACCAAGGTGCACACTCTTGATGAGATTGCAGCAGTCGTAAGGGACAGCTCAGTGGCTGGAGTCAACATACCACAGCTAGTGGGAAAGGAAGATGGCACTGTAATCGTGGAGTCCTACAACTGGCAGGAACATCTGGGGCCTTACTTCAAGCCACTGCCACAGATCAAGCAGTACCAGCACTTTAGGTGGGTGTGGTCAGGGCCGCCTGGGAGAAATGCGAGGCCCTGTGCGAGATTTAAACGCGAGCCCTCATACAGTCAACATATTCTTAAATAATAGCGCTGCCCGAGGCTGGGCATGATACAGTCAACATATAGCAAGAGAGAGAGCGAGAGAGAGACACATTGGAAAGAAATTGAAATGCTATTTGGCCCTAAACAGAGAGTACACAGTGGCAGAATACCTGAGCACTGTGACTGAAGATCCTTGACTAGGTACAGACTCAGCGAGCACAGCCTAGCCATCGAGAAAGGCCGCCATAGGCAGACTGTGTGTGTTAGAAAGAGAGAGAGAGAGAGCATGTGTGTTTGTCGTGTGTGTGTGTTAGAGAGAGAGCATGTATGAGAGAGATAAGCAAAGATGACCCCCTAAAGGATATTCAACTTTTAATGAAAGAACAAAACAGAAGGAAAAGATAACTTCACAAAGGCAACATGAATATACATAGATCCAAAAGGACAAAGATCAACACTTAAATCCAAAGAGAAGAGGGTCTATACCAGAGAAAACAAAGCAGCAAGGAGCCAATGGCCGACATCAGCTAAATAGTCTAGCCAGGTAGGCTACTGACACCAGGCCACACACAGCTTTGGCCAACGGCCCAACGCTACCCAAGCTACACAAACGACCAAGACAATTCATTCACACACAGCACATGTCGTATCTCCAAATGTTGTGAAGTAACATATGTTTTGCCTGGAAAAAAACATTGTTATTAACAAAACATTCGGGAGGGGAAGGAAGGAAGAGTGGGGTAATGTCATGACATTTTCATTCATCTTACCTGCACCAAGGAACGCAGGGCGAAAGGCCGCAACACAGGTCTCCACGTTGACGAAAGGCCTCTCGCTGGCGGGACAAAAATAAGCTATGGCCGGAGCCTTGTCATGGTGCAGGCCCGACTACATCTTCTGTCAAACATGATGTCGTAGTCAGAGTGCCAGAACCCCCTGCTATTCTCACGGCTAATGTCAATGGTCGTAGCACAAGCTAACAGCTAACTCTAGGCTAACTGATAGCATCAAGCTAACGTTCCCAGCCGAGCGCAGCCGGCAGCTAACGTCGTAGCTAAACAGCTAACTGGCTAACAGTTAGCTCAACCCGGCTATCGCTAACCATTAGCTAACGCAGAAGCAAGCTATGCGGCTACCACTGAACAACTGTACAACGTGAGAAAAGCAATACAGGTGCTGACACCAGGCCACACACCGTTAGCTACTAGTACTACAACAGCTAGTCGGCCAGTTTGGCTCCAGAGAGAGAGAGAGAGAGAGAGAGATCCACGGCGGGAATAGAATAGAGTTAATAGAATAGGTTAAAAACTCACCAAACGTCCAAGAGGATGGAGACAACCGCGTGGAGTTGACGAAGTTCATCTGCCAAACGACCATCCTCTTCATCTTGGCTGCATGCGCTGTCTCTAGGTTAGCTAACGCTAGTTAGCCTTTAGCTAAGCTAGCTACTAGCCGACATCATCATGGCTATATCCCGACTGCACCATGACAAGGCTCCACCATAGCTTCTTTTTGTCCCGCCAGCGAGAGGCCTTTCGTCAACGTTCCTTGGTGACCGACCGACTGATAATGACCGACCTCTTCATCTTGGCTGGCATAACTAAGCATAACCTCCAAAGCTGCACGCGCGAAATAGTCAAATGCAGCTGACGACGCCGGCGTACACATGATGTAACCACTCCCTTCGTTGAAACCAATAGTATGTCTGCTGCAGAGCCCCAGAGCTCCAATAGTGAGTATGTCTGCAGACCCAGGAACAAGTCAGACACATTCTACAAACGTGTCTAATGTGAAATATATAAGCATAGTGTGTTGTGTATTTACTGTAATTAATTATTCACACTTTAGTGCAAAGAATGTCATTGGCAAATGATACAAATGCATTGATATTGTTATGTGCCCTGTACTAACGTTTCACTTTATTATTGCAGCTTTGATTCCAAGGAACCTGGTGTGGTTGTGGCAAAGATGTCTATTGATGGCGCTGAAACCAGATTCCAGCTGCTCCGTGACGTCCGTGTCCTGCCGCCTATAGATGGACTTCCTGTGCTGCCACCACCGGGACTGGACTCTGCAAGACAACACTATCTGTTCCACAAGATCAGAGAGTTCTGTGATGAGGAAGCCCAGGACATAACATGCCCAGCACCACCAGCCAAAATATCCAGCAGCGGTTCAAAAAGACCACGGTGATCATCTGGAGAGGCCATCAGAACATTGAACATTGACTTTAGCATGTCTATTTTTATCATGCCTATTTTTCTCGTGTTATTTTAAATGATAATAAAATCTTGAAACTTGATTTGTCTCTTGTTTATTATCAGGGTCCCTTTCACTCAGGGGCGTAACTCACGCGGGGGACATTGGAAAGTGTCCCCTGCATGGTTTCAGAATGCAGTTATGTACCCCCCCCGTTTTACCGTCCAAAGAGCTGAGTCTGACTACCTGTCCTATTATTATGCAAAGAGCAGTAGATGGGGGTCGCATTCTTGCCCTGCACGGGCCAAGTACCCACTCGCTAAAGTACTCGTCTTTGCATAATAATAGCTCGGGTCGTCAGCCGAGGTGTGTGTTAAAATACGTCATCACATACGGTATAAAGAGAGATAAGATAAGACATTCAGTGCTATGTCCGACTCCTACCTGCGTGATTGCAACAACGAGATGGCACCGTCGCCCAAGAGGAGAAAGCTACTTCTTCAAAGCAAACTAAGTTTTGCTACGCTGTCGCCTAGAGCTAAACCAGCAGCAGTGACGACACCACCACGAAACAGGAGGGCAACGGCAAGACTGGCAAGTAACAGCATTTTAGCAGATTTTCTTTTTTTAATATAGGCCTAATGTATCTGTCCAGATTGACTAAGCTATAGCTATTTGCCTGTTTGTTTCTCTTGAAAATAATCGTGGTTCATAAGTCCATGATTGATTGATTGATTGAAAAGTTTATTAACAGATTGCAGAATGGGTACAGTACAGTACAGCTCAATACATACAATTGTTAAGAGGATGCAGACCTGAGAAAGACTTTCATCTTGTTTCCATCAGGGTCCCCCATTTTGTACCTGTAATTAAATTTGATTAAAAGTGATTGGTGATAGATAAAGGTGATAGATACATTAAGAGCTAAAATTGTATATTGTATAGTAGTGTTTCTCAGGAACTTAGCATGTCTTTTTTTTATCATGCATATCT
Organism: Notolepis coatsorum; assembly: GCF_963971535.1. Lineage (NCBI taxonomy): Eukaryota > Metazoa > Chordata > Actinopteri > Aulopiformes > Paralepididae > Notolepis > Notolepis coatsorum. The sequence continues at coordinate 43,940,564 of NC_140178.1, forward strand.
TGTATTACTGTGTTCATAATTGCTAATTGAAGCACCATATAATAAATGTTCTTTCACCATAAACCTTTCAAATTTGTTTATTATTTGTCACAACAGAATACTTGTTTTTTGTATGAGCTCAGTGTGTCGTTTACATGGAGAAATGGCGCCACCGCCTGGGAAAATGCGGTATTGCACCCCTGGTATTTAAAAAAAAAAAATCTAGGTATAGAGGGGGGCCCCCCCTAATCCCCCCCAGTGACGTCACTCGCCACGCCCCCGAATATGTCCCCCCCACATCTACAGAGAGAGTTACGCCACTGCTTTCACTACCACACTACAGAAGGTTAACCCTTTCACTACCACACTACAGAAGGTTAACCTTTCACTACAACACCACAGAAGTACTGTGGTACACTATTAATACACTATCTTAATGTTATAAGTTATAAGCAACGTAACGCAGGGGAGGCAGGGGAGATGAGGCGCTCGTTAACCCTTTCACTGCCACACTACAGAAGCGCTTAGTAACGCTTCGCCTCAAAGCCGTTTCTGGCCGAATTAGTCATCGAATCTTTAATTTTTTTTTTATTCTTATTCAGAGGTATTTCGTCATAATTTGTAATGTGGCAGCGGAAATGTGTAGAAATATGGTAAAAAAACTATTTATCTGTTTTTTCTCGATGAAAAAAGCATAGATTATGCTATTACTGTTAATCCTTTCACTACCACACTACAGAAGGTTAACCCTTTCACTACTGTTACATCCCAATGTATATATTCCCCAGTGTGTGTCTCCATGTGTGTGTGTTCTCCATTTTGTTTCCTCCCTCCAGCCATTGTTCCCTTCACCATTGGTCCCTGCCAGGCCAATCCTTCCATTATTGCAACACAGCACCGATTGGTGGATGGCTTTCCAGACTCCAACACTCAATCCACACCCCCCAATCATGGATCACCCCACACCTGTTAAAACATGGCTTCTCACTTCAGTCTTTCTCTCTCTCTGGCATGAGGCTAGGCTTGTTGTGATTTTGGTAAACCTGTAACTTTGACACCATTGCATTTTGTTTATTGGCCTTTGGTGCTTAGTAGTAATTTCCTTGTGTGTGTATGGCCACAGAGAGAGCATTGTTAGTTATAGTTTGTTTTTGTATATATTCTGCTTTTGTTTCTGTATAATTAATGTGTTTTTCTCTCTTTCTCAGGAAGCACAGATGGGGTGAGCTGCCATTTCCTTTGGACATTGTTTTCTCCTGTTTTGGTTAGGTAAGGGTAGTTTAGGTAATGTAATCTCTTTTACCATAGATTAGATTGTGTTTATTTGGAGTATAGTGGTGTTTGTTTGTTGTTTTGGCCTGGGCTCACCCCTGAGCTACATGTGCTTCCTTTGCCTCTATTCAATAAATATCATTGTTGTTTACAAACCTGGTCCATCTTTTCTGTCAACCAACTGTTATGTTACAGCCCTTTACCCTTAGACACACAGGGGTCGTAACATAAATGGGGGCTCTGCCTGGATCTTGTAACCCGTGTTCAATTGTTGGTTGATGGATTTGGTGAACTGTGTTTGTTTACACTTGTATAGTAATTAATTGATTTGTGTGTAAAAATGGCATTTGTGTAAGAAAAAAATAATGGCAGTTAGTACTTTTGATCTGGGGAAATTCTTGAGCAATCCTACTTGGGAAGCGCTAGATAGCTGCCGCAAGGCAGACTTAGTGGAGATTGCCACACATTTTAAACTCTCGGTTCAACAAAAGCATCTTAAGCAGGATATCAGGTGTCTTGTGGTAGATAAGCTGTTGGAGCAGGGGACGCTTGTTTTACCTGCGGTCTCTGATGAACATGCAAGTCCTCCTGGTGAACCTACGGAAGCACAGCCTTCTGGGGAGCAAGCCCATGGTGCTGAAAAGGCAGGTGTGAACGTCACATTGCCACATTTTCACTTGACCTCTCCTGTGTCAACTGGGTCTCGAGAAGGGGCCCAGGTCAAGGTTAGAATAGCACGTCTCCAGATGGAGGCTCAGGAGAAGGCACAAGCACGTGAGGCGGAGTATCGGCTTCGTAGAATGGAGCTTGAGGCAGAAAATGAAAGGGCTGTTAACATTCGTAGGTTGGAGCTTGAACATGAAGTGGAAAAAGAGCTCAGACTGCGGAGGTTTGAGCTGGAAGTCCTAAGGAGTGAATCCAACTCTGCTACACCGACTCCTCCACAAGGCCCGGGTATGTCCTCCTCCACAGCTTATTCATCACACACTTTTGATATAAGTAAACACATTGCTTTGGTGCCTCCGTTCCGAGAGACAGAAGTTGATACTTATTTTAATGTGTTTGAGCGTATTGCTGCTTCATTGCGCTGGCCAAGAGAGGTCTGGCCTTTGTTGCTTCAATGCAAATTGACTGGTAAAGCCCAAGAGGTTTGTTCAACACTTTCCCTAGAAGATAGTCTATTGTATGATACTGTGAAGGCTGCCATCCTTCGTGCATATGAGCTTGTGCCCGAAGCTTATAGGCAGAGGTTTCGCAGTCACAAGAGAGCTGTCAACCAGACCTTTGTAGAGTTTGCTAGAGAGAAGGGAACTCTCTTTGATAAATGGTGTGCAGCAAGCAAGGCCTCAGATCTTAACTCTCTCAGAGAACTCATTCTATTAGAAGAGTTTAAGAATCGTTTGCCAGAGCGTATTGTAATTTACCTGAGTGAGCAGAAAGTGTCCACTCTGCAGCAAGCTGCTGTATTAGCTGATGAGTTTGCGCTAACCCATAAAACTGTGTTTGTAGATAGGCGTGACTCGTTTCTCCCCCATGATTTCTCTCAGAGACCTTCTGTCCCCAACCATTCAGAATTCACACACCCCCGACCAAAAATGTCACCTCCACGCTCAAAAGAGGAGCGGACATGTTACTACTGTCATAAATCTGGTCATGTTATTTCTGACTGTTTAACATTGAAACGTAAGCAGCAACCGTCCTCTCAGAACTTTAGACAACCCAAAGGGGTTGGTCTGATTAAAATGGCACCTGATTCCGATCAACAGATGCACAATGATCAGGATGTTCTCGATCCTTGTTTCAGGCCATTTACTTCCAAGGGTTTAGTTTCCTTGACAGGGGATCCAAAAGATCAGTGTACAGTTCAGATCTTACGAGATACTGGAGCCTCACAATCCTTTATCCTCTCTGATGTACTACCTCTGTCTGAGAAATCTTCCTGTGGTTCTAGTGTCCTAGTTCAAGGTATTGAGATGGGTTTCGTGCCAGCCCTGTTACACTGTATTCATGTACAATCTGATTTGGTCACTGGTTTCTTTAAAATAGGGGTGAGACCTTCCTTGCCAGTTAAAGGCATTTCCTTTATCATGGGAAATGATTTAGCTGGAGGACAGGTGAACGCTGTACTGGAAGTGTTGGATCACCCAGACACAGATTCTCTGCCTGATGACTTGTCACAGAACTTCCCTGAAGTTTTTTCTGCAAGTGTTGTCACTCGGGCTCAATTGAAAAAGAGAGGTGATGAAATTAATTTGTCTGACTCTGTTTTTGCTTCAGCCTTTGTCAGGGAGGAGTTGCTGGCTCCAACTTCTGATACCGCTGACAAACCACCGACTCATAGTAAGGTACCCCCACAGACAACTGTAACTAGTTCCGACGCATTGAAGTTACTCGTGAAATGCTAATTACTGCCCAGAAGGCTGACCCTTCTCTTGCAAAATGTTTCTCTTCTCTTGAAATAGAACAGAGGAGAGAGTTGCATTCTTATTTTGTGGATGAAGGAGTTTTGATGCGTACATGGAGGTCCCATGGTACTAGACTGGCAGAGCATGCACAATCGGAGATAGGGCTACCAGATCAGGTACCAGACTGGAGCACTGTTTATCAGATTGTTGTCCCTGCAGTTTATCGTCAGCATGTACTGTTCTTGGCCCATGACCACCCTTGGTCTGGACACTTGGGAGTCACTAAAACATACAACAGAATACTTCAACATTTCTTTTGGCCCGGTTTGAAGTCCGATGTAGCACAGTACTGTCGTACCTGTAGTACTTGTCAGATCACCGGAAAGCCAAACCAGGTAATTCCACCTGCTCCCCTCTGTCCTATACCAGCGGTCGGTGAACCATTTGAACATGTCATAGTTGACTGTGTTGGTCCGTTGCCAAGGACCAAGGCCGGCAATCAGTTTTTGTTGACAATAATGTGTACCGCCACCCGTTTCCCTGAGGCTATCCCTCTTCGCAGAATTACAGCGCCTGTAATAATTAAGGCTTTGACGAAGTTTCTCTCCACGTTTGGACTGCCTAAGGTAGTACAAACGGACCAAGGCACCAACTTCCTGTCTAGGTTATTTGAGCAAGTGTTACAGTCCCTGGGTATCCGACATATAGTGTCCAGTGCCTACCACCCTGAAACTCAGGGGGCTCTAGAACGTTGGCATCAGACCTTAAAGTCCATGCTGCGTAAATATTGCTTAGACACAGAGAAAGATTGGGATGAGGGTGTCCCCCTTGTTCTATTTGCTGCGCGAGAGACCATACAGGAGTCTCTTGGTTTCAGTCCTGCTGAGCTCGTTTTTGGGCACACTGTTAGAGGGCCTCTGAAAGTTCTTAAAGAACGGTTCATGTCAAAGGGTGCCAGCACACCCACTAATGTTCTAGATTTTGTTAGCCAGTTTCGAGAGCGACTGCATCAGGCGTGCTCTCTCGCAAAAGAAGCGCTCTCTTCTTCCCAGAGAACTATGAAACGGCACTATGACGAGAAAGCTGTTTCTCGATCTTTCCAGCCAGGTGATAAGGTTCTAGTCCTGTTACCTATCCTTGGTTCTGCTCTTTCCGCTCGTTTTTCCGGACCATATGCAATAGACAAGAAAATAAGTGATACAGACTATGTAGTTCGCACCCCTGATCGTAAACGTCACTCTCGTGTTTGCCACATCAATATGCTTAAACCATATTTTTCCAGAGATAGTGTGCAGGTGAAGACCTCAGACCAGACAGCCGGACTGGCCGTCTCTGCTGTTGCCTCAACTCCAATAGTTCCGGACTCTCCTGACGTTAGTGGTGAGGATGTAGATGGCTTGGAGTTGCGCAATGCAGCCCATCAGGGTGCTAGATTGTCCAACACTGAGATGTTATTGAACCTGCCCACTCACTTAGCACACTTACCTGAGGAGCAGCGAGAGGACATCACAGATTTGATTCAGGCCTACCTGGCTCTGTTTGGTGATGTTCCCTCCTGTACTTCTGTATTGGCCCATGATATTAAAGTTAACAATGCTGTGCCTATCAAGCAACATGCATACCGTGTTAACATCACCAAGAGGGCCATGATGCAACAGGAGGTTGACTATTTGTTAAAACATGGTTTAGCCAAGCCAAGTTGCAGTCCCTGGAGTTCACCTTGCTTGTTAGCTCCCAAATCGGATGGAACTCCTAGAGTTTGTACTGATTTCCGAAAGGTAAATGCTGTCACCGTGCCTGATTCCTTCCCACTGCCCCGCATGGAAGATTGTATTGACAACCTTGGATCTGCCACCTATGTTAGCAAACTAGATTTGTTAAAGGGTTACTGGCAGGTCCCTTTGACCCCCCGTGCCTCGGAAATCTCTGCGTTTGTTACTCCTGACAATTTTTTGCAATATACTGTAATGCCTTTTGGAATGCGTAATGCCCGGCCACTTTCCAGCGACTGGTGACCCTAGTCCTGGCTGGTGTTCCAAATTGTAATGCCTATCTCGATGACCTGGTTGTCTATTCGACCAACTGGCGTGACCACATGACAACCTTGCAAACTGTCTTTGACCGCTTAGCTGGAGCCTCCCTGACCCTTAACCTTGCCAAGTGTGAGTTCGGCAAGGCTACGGTTACCTATCTTGGTAAGCAGGTAGGACAAGGCCAAGTGCGTCCGGTGGATGCAAAAATATCTGCAATCACAACTTTTCCAGTGCCTACTACTAGGCGGGAATTGCGTAGATTCCTTGGGATGGCTGGGTATTACCGTGGTTTTTGCCGAAACTTTTCTTCTGTCGTCACTTCTCTCACTAGCCTGTGTAGCCCGTCCAAACCATTCATTTGGACAGCTGATTGTCAAAATGCATTTGATGGTGTTAAAGCTCTCTTATGCAGTTCCCCTGTTCTCTCTGCTCCAGATTTCTCCCTGCCGTTCCAGCTGGAGGTGGATGCCAGCGGGGTGGGAGCTGGAGGGGTGTTGTTACAGGAAGATCACGATGGTGTCAGTCACCCGGTTTGTTATTTCTCCCGGAAATTTAACATACATCAACTAAACTATTCCACTATTGAAAAGGAGACTTTGGCTATGTTGTATGCGTTGCAACATTTTGAGGTGTATGTCGGTTCGAGCGTATTACCAGCGTATACACCGACCACAACCCATTGGTTTTTCTGTCGCGGATGTACAACCACAATCAGCGCCTCATGCGTTGGGCGCTCATAGTGCAAAATTATAACCTCAGCATAAAGCATAAGAAGGGGTCTGAGAATGTGTTGGCGGATGCTCTATCTCGGAGTTAAATCTCTCGTGCTGTCGACTTGTTCTATTTTGCTGTCGACTCGTTGTCTGTTGCTGTCAACTCGTTCTGTCATTGTTGACCCGTGTGGTTGTACCAACTGCTAGTTTTTCATAGCTCTTTGTTTTGGAGTACATGTTATCTCTGGGATGTTATCTCGTTGTTAGAAAAAAAAAAAAAAAAAAAACATGTTTAGTTGGTGTTAGGTGTCAAACATGTTTTTGTCTTATGTATGGGGGTGTTACATCCCAATGTATATATTCCCCAGTGTGTGTCTCCATGTGTGTGTGTTCTCCATTTTGTTTCCTCCCTCCAGCCATTGTTCCCTTCACCATTGGTCCCTGCCAGGCCAATCCTTCCATTATTGCAACACAGCACCGATTGGTGGATGGCTTTCCAGACTCCAACACTCAATCCACACCCCCCAATCATGGATCACCCCACACCTGTTAAAACATGGCTTCTCACTTCAGTCTTTCTCTATCTCTGGCATGAGGCTAGGCTTGTTGTGATTTTGGTAAACCTGTAACTTTGACAGCATTGCATTTTGTTTATTGGCCTTTGGTGCTTAGTAGTAATTTCCTTGTGTGTGTATGGCCACAGAGAGAGCATTGTTAGTTATAGTTTGTTTTTGTATATATTCTGCTTTTGTTTCTGTATAATTAATGTGTTTTTCTCTCTTTCTCAGGAAGCACAGATGGGGTGAGCTGCCATTTCCTTTGGACATTGTTTTCTCCTGTTTTGGTTAGGTAAGAGTAGTTTAGGTAATGTAATCTCTTTTACCATAGATTAGATTGTGTTTATTTGGAGTATAGTGGTGTTTGTTTGTTGTTTTGGCCTGGGCTCACCCCTGAGCTACATGTGCTTCTTTTGCCTCTATTCAATAAATATCATTGTTGTTTACAAACCTGGTCCATCTTTTCTGTCAACCAACTGTTATGTTACAGCCCTTTACCCTTAGACACACAGGGGTCGTAACAACTACCACACTACAGAAGGTTAACCTTTCACTACCACACTACAGAAGGTTAACCCTTTCACTACCACACTACAGAAGGTTAACCTTTCACTACCACACTACAGAAGGTTAACCCTTTCACTACCACACTACAGAAGGTTAACCTTTCACTACCACACTACAGAAGGTTAACCTTTCACTAACACACTACAGAAGGTTAACCCTTTCACTACCACACTACAGAAGGTTAACCTTTCACTACCACACTACAGAAGGTTAACCCTTTCACTACCACACTACAGAAGGTTAACCTTTCACTACCACACTACAGAAGGTTAACCCTTTCACTACCACACTACTGAAGGTTAACCTTTCACTACCACACTACAGAAGGTTAACCTTTCACTACCACACTAATTTTTTAATAAACTATCATGACTTTTCCTTTTTCCTCTGGGTGTTGTGTTTGCAGTCACCAGACTCATTGTAATAACAAAAGGCCTCAGACTGGAAAGCTGCCAGGTGTTAATTGCCCTAGAGAGAGGGGGGCCATGGATTACAATTAATTCTGGGTAGTGTTGTAGTTGTTTCACTATTGTCACCGAATAGCCTGCTCGTCTCTTGAAGGCTATTATCTCTGAATACGTTTTGTGATATCACCATGAATCATAGGAAGTAGCTTGCAAAGTATCCCACCAAAATGTTCAAGTGATGGCTTATTTTGAAGGTATGAATCTGTACTTTCATAATATGTAAAAAAAAAAAAAAAAAAAAAAAAAAAAAAAGATTAAGATCCCTCAACATGACCCTGAAGTCCATACCTGGGCACGTCTAGTCTAGTGTGTTCATTAGATGGGTGAAATCCTCTTTCAGTGCCTCTGTGCCTGTTTTCGTAGGCAGTTAGCCTCTGGTATGCGTGCCATTAGCGTTAGCCACGCTTCTAGGCCTCTTTTCTTTTGGAAAGAATGATGAAAATAAAAAAATAAAAATTATTATAATTCTTATTTTTTTTTTTTTTTTACTATTCGACTAAGAGGTTGGTTAGTCGACTACGGCTCCTTTCGCCCGATTAGTCGACTAATCGACTAATAGGGGTCAGCCCTACCAATTACTTAAACATTTTCTTCACAAACATAGCCACAACACTGGTAAACAAACTACCCTCCCACTCAGGGCATTATGGGGTAGAACACATAGTAGCATACTACAAAAACCTAGGGGTCCGCAAAGACGACTTCAAACTGGAAATGGTAACACCAGATGAGGTACTCAAAAAACTGAGCGCTCTCCAACCTAACAAGGCCACTGGCCATGACAACATCCCCTCCAAATTCCTCAGAGACACACACATAATAAACCTCTCCATAAAACAAGGACTTCAAAATTGTGAGAGTGACCCCTCTGCACAAAAATGGCAGCAAATTAGACCCAGGCAACTACCGCCCTGTTTCTATTCTTACCTCCATCTCGAAAGTCATGGAAAAAATTGTCTACGAACAGGTCGAAAAGTACCTAGCGGAAAAAAATCGAATCTACGAATTCCAATCTGGCTTCAGAACATCCCACTCCACTAGCACATGCCTTCTCTATTTGAACGACCACATCAAACAAGAGGTGGACGCGGGCAAATACTGCGGCATGGTCATGCTGGACCTACAAAAGGCCTTCGACACTGTCAATCACTCCATTCTAATTGACAAGCTAAAAGCAATTGGTTTTGATAGTTTATCAGTGAGCTGGATGCAATCCTACCTTGAGGGGAGAGAACAGATGGTGGAGTTAAACGGTACTCTATCCCCCCCCCCCCCTCACAGTGAGCTGTGGTGTTCCACAAGGAAGCATACTAGGACCGCTACTGTTCCTAATTTATGCACATGACATGTCATCAGCTTGTGACTGCAACTTGTTCTTGTTCGCGGACAACCCAGCCCTGCTGGTCTCTGACAAGAACAAGTTACAGGTTGAAAAAACCCTCAGCTCAGAACTCGGCAGAATCTGCACCTGGCTCGCTGATAACAAACTATCATTACATCTGGGTAAAACGGAGTCCATTCTCTTCGGATCAAATAACAAACTCAGCAAGACCGATGGCTTCTCAATTACAGTGGGTGACAATATTGTCACAAGGAAAGATGAAATTACATACCTAGGTTCCATCCTAGAGGCAAATCTTTCCTGTGACAAAATGGCATCCAAGGTAATAAAAAAACCAACTAACTAGATTCTTGTACCGGATCTCCTCTCTGGTAAACAAGAATACCCTGAAGACTCTGGCAGGAGCACTCATTCAAGGGTACTACGACTATGCTTGCACCTCATGGTACCAAAGCACCTCAAAGGCGCTAAAAACAAGATTACAAACATCACAAAACAAACTGGTCAGACTACTACTTGACCTTACTCCTAGAACCCACCTCACCCCTGCCCACTTTGACTACCTAGGATGGCTTAGAGTAGACGACAGAGTACAGCAACTTGCAATGGGCCTGGTCTACAAGATACACTATACGACTAAGGTACCCATGTACATGTCAAAATACTTCCCAAAGGTCAGTGAATACCATGACCACAACACCAGAGGAAGCTCAACAAATCATGTTAAACCCAGATTCGGCTCAAACAAGGGACTAAACACGTTTCGCAATTATGCCACATCAATGTGGAACGCCCTACCCAAAGCTGTAAAGGAATGTGAATCCCTACCCACATTCAAAACCGCTCTTAAAGAGCACCTACGGGAGGCTGCAATTAGAAACTGGCCACCATAAATGTCCAAACCCCCCCACCCCCTCCTAATAGACAGTCTCCTCCCCACCGTATGTATATATTCTCTCCCCACCGTATGTATATTTCTCTCCCACCCACCCAACCCCTCCTAATGTACAGTCTCCTCCCCACTGTATGTATATATTCTCTCCCCACCGTATGTACACTGTAAAAAGTAACCAGCATTTCACAACATTTAACAGTATTATCTTACAGTAACATATTGTAATTAAGGCCTCCTGTAATATCCCAACAAATACATGTAAAAAAGACAGTATCTTTTGATTTCACATTATATTATTCTTATTTCACAATAAAATACCGCAATCAAAATCCTCTGTAATATCACATCAGATGTTGTAATCTCACAATAGCATACCAACATATCACATTATATTATTCTTATTTCACAATAAGATACCGCAATCAAAATCCTCTGTAATATCACATCAGATGTTGTAATATCACAGTAGCATATGAATATTTCACATAATTTATTTATTGTTTCACAATAAAATATTGCAATCAAAATCCTCTGTAATATCACATCAGATGTTGTAATCTCACAGTAGCATATCAACATATCACATTATATTATTCTTATTTCACAGTAAGATATTGCAATTTTATACAAAACAAGACGAAAGTGTTTCTCTGTAATATCACATCAGATGTTGTAATCTCACAATAGCATATCAATTTATCACATTATATTATTCTTATTTCACAATCAAATATTGTAATTTTATACAAAACAAGACGAAAGTCTTTCTCTGTAATATCACATCAGATGTTGTAATCTCACAATAGCATATCAACATATCACATTATATTATTCTTATTTCACAATAAGATACCGCAATCAAAATCCTCTGTAATATCACATCAGATGTTGTAATCTCACAGTAGCATATGAATATTTCACATAATTTATTTATTATTTCACAATAAAATATTGCAATCAAAATCCTCTGTAATATCACATCAGATGTTGTAATCTCACAGTAGCATATCAACATATCACATTATATTATTCTTATTTCACAATAAGATATTGTAATTTCATACAAAACAAGACGAAAGTGTTTCTCTGTAATATCACATCAGATGTTGTAATCTCACAATAGCATATCAATTTATCACATTATATTATTCTTATTTCACAATAAAATATTGTAATTTTATACAAAACAAGATGAAAGTCTTTCTCTGTAATATCACATCAGATGTTGTAATCTCACAATAGCATATCAATTTATCACATTATATTATTCTTATTTCACAATAAAATATTGTAATTTTATACAAAACAAGATGAAAGTGTTTCTCTGTAATATCACATCAGATGTTGTAATCTCACAATAGCATATCAATTTATCACATTATATTATTCTTATTTCACAATCAAATATTGTAATTTTATACAAAACAAGACGAAAGTCTTTCTCTGTAATATCACATCAGATGTTGTAATCTCACAATAGCATATCAACATATCACATTATATTATTCTTATTTCACAATAAGATACCGCAATCAAAATCCTCTGTAATATCACATCAGATGTTGTAATCTCACAGTAGCATATGAATATTTCACATAATTTATTTATTATTTCACAATAAAATATTGCAATCAAAATCCTCTGTAATATCACATCAGATGTTGTAATCTCACAGTAGCATATCAACATATCACATTATATTATTCTTATTTCACAATAAGATATTGTAATTTTATACAAAACAAGACGAAAGTGTTTCTCTGTAATATCACATCAGATGTTGTAATCTCACAATAGCATATCAATTTATCACATTATATTATTCTGATTTCACAATAAAATATTGTAATTTTATACAAAACAAGATGAAAGTATTTCTCTGTAATATCACATCAGATGTTGTAATCTCACAGTAGCATATCAACATATCACATTATATTATTCTTATTTCACAATAGAATATTGTAATTTTATACAAAACAAGACGAAAGTCTTTCTCTGTAATATCACATCAGATGTTGTAATCTCACAATAGCATATCAACATATCACATTATATTATTCTTATTTCACAATAAGATACCGCAATCAAAATCCTCTGTAATATCACATCAGATGTTGTAATCTCACAGTAGCATATGAATATTTCACATAATTTATTTATTATTTCACAATAAAATATTGCAATCAAAATCCTCTGTAATATCACATCACATTTTTTTATCTCACAGTAGCATATGAATATTTCACATAATTTATTTATTATTTCACAATAATATATTGTAATTTTATTAAAAAAAACAAGACAAAAGTCTTTCTCTGTCATATCACATCAGATGTTGTAATCTCACAATAGCATATCAACATATCACATTATATTATTCTTATTTCACAATAAGGTGTTATAAGTGGTTGCTAGGGTGTTTCTAGGTGGTTGCTGTTATGGGTGGTTGCTAGGGTGTTTCTAGGTGGTTGCTAGGGTGTTATAAGTGGTTGCTAGGGTGTTTCTAGGTGGTTGCTAGGGTGTTTCTAGGTGGTTGCTAGGGTGTTATGGGTGGTTGCTAGGGTGTTTCTAGGTGGTTGCTAGGGTGTTATAAGTGGTTGCTAGGGTGTTTCTAGGTGGTTGCTAGGGTGTTTCTAGGTGGTTGCTAGGGTGTTATGGGTGGTTGCTAGGGTGTTTCTAGGTGGTTGCTAGGGTGTTATAAGTGGTTGCTAGGGTGTTTCTATGGTTGCTAGGGTGTTATAAGTGGTTGCTAGGGTGTTTCTAGGTGGTTGCTAGGGTGTTATAGCTGGTTGCTAGGGTGTTTCTATGTGGTTGCTAGGGTGTTTCTATGGTTGCTAGGGTGTTATAAGTGGTTGCTAGGGTGTTTCTAGGTTGTTGCTAGGGTGTTTCTAGGTGGTTGCTAGGGTGTTATGGGTGGTTGCTAGGGTGTTTCTAGGTGGTTGCTAGGGTGTTATAAGTGGTTGCTAGGGTGTTTCTAGGTGGTTGCTAGGGTGTTTCTAGGTGGTTGCTAGGGTGTTATGGGTGGTTGCTAGGGTGTTTCTAGGTGGTTGCTAGGGTGTTATAAGTGGTTGCTAGGGTGTTTCTAGGTGGTTGCTAGGGTGTTATAAGTGGTTGCTAGGGTGTTTCTAGGTGGTTGCTAGGGTGTTATATATGGTTGCTAGGGTGTTTCTAGGTGGTTGCTAGGGTGTTATAAGTGGTTGCTAGGGTGTTTCTAGGTGGTTGCTAGGGTGTTATAAGTGGTTGCTAGGGTGTTTCTAGGTGGTTGCTAGGGTGTTATATATGGTTGCTAGGTTGTTTCTAGGTGGTTGCTAGGGTGTTATAAGTGGTTGCTAGGGTGTTTCTATGGTTGCTAGGGTGTTATAAGTGGTTGCTAGGGTGTTTCTAGGTGGTTGCTAGGGTGTTATGGGTGGTTGCTAGGGTGTTTCTAGGTGGTTGCTAGGGTGTTATAAGTGGTTGCTAGGGTGTTTCTAGGTGGTTGCTAGGGTGTTTCTAGGTGGTTGCTAGGGTGTTATGGGAGGTTGCTAGGGTGTTTCTAGGTGGTTGCTAGGGTGTTATAAGTGGTTGCTAGGGTGTTTCTAGGTGGTTGCTAGGGTGTTATAAGTGGTTGCTAGGGTGTTTCTAGGTGGTTGCTATGGTGTTATAAGTGGTTGCTAGGGTGTTTCTAGGTGGTTGCTAGGGTGTTATAAGTGGTTGCTAGGGTGTTTCTAGGTGGTTGCTAGGGTGTTATATATGGTTGCTAGGTTGTTTCTAGGTGGTTGCTAGGGTGTTATATGTGGTTGCTAGGGTGTTTCTAGGTGGTTGCTAGGGTGTTATAAGTGGTTGCTAGGGTGTTTCTAGGTGGTTGCTAGGGTGTTATATGTGGTTGCTAGGGTGTTTCTAGGTGGTTGCTAGGGTGTTATAAGTGGTTGCTAGGGTGTTTCTAGGTGGTTGCTAGGGTGTTATATGTGGTTGCTAGGGTGTTTCTAGGTGGTTGCTAGGGTGAAAAGCATGGTGAAGAGGTCGTGACCCGGGTGGGCGGGGTCTGCCATGATCTTCCTCGCCCTCCTCAAGGCCCTGGAGGAATGTAGGGACTTGAGGGAGGGAAGGGGGCAGCCGATCACACTCTCCGCTGATCGTATCACCCGCTGCAGCCTTGTCCCTGACCGTGGCTGCAGGGAACCAGGTGATGATGGAGAGGGTGAGGATGGACTGGATGATGGCAGTGTAGAACTGGACCATCATAGTCCTCTGCAGCCTAAACTTCCCTAACAGGGGAGCCTATATCATTGGGACAGGTCTCTGCTCATCAGCAAGGAAAGGTACTGCTTTGGGGAGAAAGTATATCATCTATCACTACTGCCACCAGGTGTGGGAGGGTGCGGGTAGTATTAGGAGAAGTGTGGGTGTGTGGGGAATTACTGCGAGTCGCCCTGGAGGGCAAGAAGGACCAGCTCACTACCCCTAGGTTAGTAAATCCTATAGGCCCCATCCACCACTCTGCTAAAGCTCCACTCTACTCCTGCACTAAAGTCAGGGATTCAGTTGGACTCAGATCTGCATGCTGCGTTCCCCCTACCTGGTGAACGTTCATAGGGATAATCCACCCTGCTACACAAACATCTCAAAACAAACTGGTCAGACTACATGCTTGACCTTACTCCTAGAACCCACCTCACCCCTGCCCACTTTGACAACCTAGGATGGCTTAGAGACGACAGAGTACATCAACATGCAATGGGCCTGGTACCCAGATTCGGCTCAATCAGGGACTAAACATGTTTCGCAATTATGCCAGATCAATGTGGAACGCCCTACCCAAAGCTGTAAAGGAATGTGAATCACTAGCCACTTTCAAAACCACTCTCAAAGAACACCTATACGGGAGACTGCAATTCGAAACTGGCCCCTGTAAATGTCCTAACCCAACCCCCTCCAATGTACAGTAAATTACCAAACATGGTTTTGTCAATATTCCAATGTGCTTGTATACAGTTGTACAGTGTCCACCCACCCCTCCTATACCCAACCTACCCAACCCCCCCACCCCACCCACCCAACCATCTCCAATGTACAGCCCCCCCCCACCCCACCCCACCTAATGTACGGTTTCATAAATGTATAGATGTAGCAGTACTGTCTGTGTGCGGGAGCTTAGAGGACTGTATATAATTATCACCTTAGGGGGTGTGGTAGGATGCCTTAACTCTTAAACTAATTGTACCAAATACACAACTGAGTGAATAACTTAAAATGGAGTCACCTAAACTAGAAAGAGCGAGGAAACTGTTTGAAACATAATGCTTTTATATAAGCAAAAAAGGGGAAAAAGGATACATACAAAATATTGTTATCACATTACACAAAGCCTAATTAAATACTAATACTAAATTTAGATGGGCGCCCAAATAGTTCTAATAAAGTGTTCTGGCCAAACGTTGCCGCGGTTACCACTGTGACAGAGGAACAATTCCCTCTGCAGGATGAGAGAGATGGAGGTGATGAGGAGTAGTAGACCGCTGCGTGTTGATGAGGGCGGGAAGACGCTGCCCGGTCCAATAGGCGCCACTAGTCTGCTCCTGCAGACCAGATGCTCCGCTGTGGTGGTCCGAGTGTCTCGCTCCGCTCCGTGGTGCTGCACGGCGCACGCCGACAGCTGCTGCAGACACGCTGGTCCCCTCTGTACCACAGGTTACTGCTATGGCTACTTCTCAGGACTAGTTGTGTCCCTTTACAGCGACACAGACCTTATCTAAATGTTCTCTGGTCTGTGTTATATATCGACTGATATGTCCAGTATAGAGCAGCTATCGAAGCATGAGCCGAAGCTACTTTAGGTATTAGCGCCGAGCTAGCTAGCTTCGGCTAACTGGTAACGATAGATGGGGAATACTATAGTCTGCTGTAATATGCTAATCCCAGACGTTTACTAAACATCAAATTAGCTGGGTACTAAAACTCACTCTCTCTTGGTGGTATAATGTCCGCTTGGTAAGCCACTTTACATACTTGGTCACCGTCAAACTATAACGTTAACGAGAGCAACGCCGTGTGTACGTCCGCTCTCTTCCGTGTCCGGTCAAGTTCCACGTCACAAGCTCATCGAGAGGAAGTGACGCAGATACGAGGGAACACTAAACCACCTCTGGCCCACTAGATGGCAGCACCGTCATATAACCTGAGATGCAATCAATAGGCAGACAGTGTAACATTATGTGGTAAATAATAACTTAACTCCCACATATTAACTTAAAGGGGGATTATTTTAGGTCTAATTTTACCTAATTGCAGACCCTTCAGCACAGCCGCCCCCTGATTTGCGGCGCTAATCAGTACTGAGGTCTGCTGAATGTCTAGTAGTCACTCAGGCTGGTCAGAGTCAGAGTACGGGGGTAGTCGGATCAGTCGAGCCACTGGTCTGTGGTATGTTCTTCCTCCGACATCCACGATAGCCGAGCGGACTCTTCCGTCTTGCCCTTTTACCACACTCTTCACCCCTCCGGTGAGCCAGCGGGCTCGGGGAAGCGCCTGATCCACGATCATGACTGGGGTTCCTGGTTCTAGGTTGCCTCTTTCAGTGATCCACTTGCGGCGGCCTTGCAGCGATGGGAGATATTCGGTGGTGAACCTCTTCCAGAATTGGTCGGCTAGAGCCTGACTATACCTCCATTGTCTTCTGCCGATGATCTCGGTGGAGGCGTAGACCGCAAAGGGAAGGGCCGCGTCTCGCCGCCCCATCAAAAGGCTGTTGGGTGTTATGGGGTCGAGATCGGCCGCGTCGCTACTGACGTACCCCAGTGGCTTGGAATTCAGAATGGCTTCAATCTCCACCAGCACGGTGTTGAAGACCTCTGCCTTCGGAACCTGTCCTCTGAGCGCGGCTGCTAGAGCAGCCTTTACTGACTTGACCTCTCTCTCCCACGTTCCACCGAAGTGGGGTGCATTTGGAGGGTTGTAGGAGAAGGTGACCTGTTGGGAGGCCAGCTCGTCCCTCAACTCCTCACTCATCTGGTGGTAACTCTTGATGAGTTCAGCTTCTCCTCCCTTGAAATTCGTCCCATGATCAGACCATAAGGTATGGGGTCGCCCTCTCCTTCCAGTAAATCGACGGAATGACTGGAGGAAGCTGTCTGTTGTCATTTCAGCCAGCACCTCGAGATGGACGGCTCTCGTGGTGAGGCACTTGAAGATGATTCCCCATCTCTTAGCAGTTGCTCTCCCGATCTCCGCCTTGATGGTGAAGGGCCCGAAGCAGTCCATGCCCGTGTTGTGGAAGGGCGCTTCTTGGAGACGGAGGCGGCAGGATGGGAGGTCAGCCATTCGTGGCATGATGGGTTGGGCTCTGAGCTTCTGGCAGTCTGTGCATGACCGTTGGTAACGCCGCACAGCCTCCCGGCCGCGAAGTATCCAGAACCTTCTCCTGAGCTCCGCGAAGAGCCGCTCCGCTCCAGGGTGATACAATTTGGTGTCATAGTGACGAATCACCAAGTTAGTCACCGGATGCTTCGAGGGGAGTAGGATGGGGTGTTTGCTGTCCTCAGTGAGGCCCTGAGCCCGTCGTAGGCGGCCTCCGACACGTATGAGGTCTTTCTCGTCCAGTTCGGGGGCCAGTAGCCTCAGCTTGCTGTCTCTTGGTAGCTCCATCTTCCGTCCCAAGCACGCCATCTCGATCTGGAAGACCTCCCGCTGCACCCTCTGCAGCAACATGATCTCAGCTGCGGCGTAGTCGTCAGCGCTGAGAGGGGTCGGGTCTCCGGGACCGGGGTTCCGGTGGTGGAAGGTACGTACTTGGAGCTCTTCTAGGGTCTGGCAATCCTCAACCTTGGGACCGTCAGTATTTGAAGGGTCTTGGAGTCCAGTGAGGCCGCAGAAGATGGACTTCTTAAGTTCCACCTCCACCTCTGCGTTCTCCAAGTTCGGAGGAGAAGGCCAGTCTTCTTCTGGCTTGCGTAGGTAGTCGGGTCCACGGTGGTAGAGGTTGGGACGTGCCAATTCCTCGAGGGTCGCACCTCTGGTGATCACGTCCGCCGGGTTGACATCTGTCGAAACGTATCGCCAGCAGCTGATCCCCACAAGCTCTTGGATCTCTGTCACCCTTGTTCCTACGAATACTTTATATCTGCACGAAGTCGACTGGATCCACTGGATGACTGTTGTGGAGTCAGACCACATCGACACCGCGTGAAGGGGGAGGTGCAGCTCTTCCTTCAGCATCTTTCCCAACTGGGCTCCACTTAGAGCTGCGCAGAGCTCCAGCCGGGGAATGGATTGCTGCTTCTTGGGTGCAACTCTTGAGCGTGCAAGAATGAAGGAGACGTGGACTGTGTCGTCGGGCTCCACCGCGCGCAGGTACGCTACTGCACCATATGCCTTCTCAGACGCGTCACAGAATACATGAAGGGAGAGCTGGCTGCCGGTCAGACTGACGCTCGAGGGAAAGTAGCTCCTGGGAAACTCGATCTGTTGGAGGGTGGGGAGCTCTTCTTCCCACTTCTTCCACTTCGCCCCGAGTGTCTCTGGTAGGGGGTCATCCCATCCCTTCGCCTCAGTCCACAGCTCGCTGACCAGAGCCTTGGCACGAGTCGTGTAGGGGTTGATGTAACCCAACGGGTCATATTGACTCGCCAGAGTACTGTAGATCGACCTCCTGGTTACGTAATGGCGAGTTTCGATTTTCTTTTGCCGGTAACACAGGGTGTCAGACTTGAAACGCCAGAGGAGACCCAGAGTCATTTCCTGGGCGTCCTCACTTGACTGGGAGAGCCAGGTCTCGCTGCTGTCAGCCTTCGCTTCGTCTGGGAGGTCTCGGACGACCTCAGGGTTGTTGGTGGCCCACTGGCGGACCTCAAAGCCAGCGGTGGCCAGGAAGGTGCGTATGTCATGCACCAGCTTGTAGGCCTCTTCCGCGGTCTCCACGCTGTGGAGGCAGTTGTCCACATAGAAACTGTGGTGGACAGCATCGGAGACTCCGGGGGGTGCGGCGCCGTCGTCGACATGAAGCTGCAGGGCGTAGGTGGCGCAACACGGGCTGCAGGTCGTCCCGAAGGGCAGCACCTCCCACTGATAGATGGACGGTTCCGGGTCGTCTGGGTTTTCTCTCCACAAAAACCTCATGAGTGGCTTATCTTCGTCGAGCAAACACACCTGATGGAACATGCGTTTGATGTCGCCACTGATGGCGGTCTTCTGTCGTCGGAAGCGCACCATGACTCCGAGGAGAGGAGGGGTCAGAGTCGGACCGGGCAGGAGATAGCGGTTGAGGTTCTGCTGGCGCACTTGAAAGCTGCAATTAAAGACCACTCTGTTCTTTCCGTTGTGCTTAACGTTATGGTGTGGAAGGTACCATGACTCGGTACTCCTTTCCGCCTCCTCAGGCTTCAGCCTCCTGACGAGTCCAGACTCTATGAGCTTGCTCATTTCTGTGGCGTAGGCGGCAGCCGTCTCGGGGTCTCTGCTGAGTCTTCTTTCAGTGCTAAGCAGACACGGCTTCGCTACTCCTGGGGGAACCTTGAAGGTCGGCATGGGCTCTCTTCTCAAGAGCGGTGTGGCGTATCTGAGGACACCGCGCACGCAGACACGCTTGGTCTTGGCTTGGAGAAGATCCATCGCCGCCTTATCTTCTTTGGAGCGAGTGTGTATCTTCTCGTTTTTGTATGGAGCAATGTCCAGCCGCCATAACCTCTGAACATTCTCCAGCAATGCCTCGTCTTCGTGCCCCGCTCCAATGAAGAGGCAGTGGGTCTGACGGGCGTTCAGATTTCTTAGACTGATGGGGCCCTGCAGGGTCCAGCCTAGCGGAGTCTCCAGGGCGACGGGACATCCGGGTGGACCCGGGATGATGTGCTTGGGTAAAGTGAGGTTCACATTATCGGAGCCGAGCAGGAGGGTGGGCTTCACCTCCATTGCAGCGTTGATCCCCAGATTACGGAGATGTGGGTACCTCTTCATGAGGGACTCCATCGGGTAGCCGTAACTGGAGAGGCACAACCCGGCAGCTGTGAATACGCGGCTCACTTTGAAGACTTCCTTCGGCCGTCCGGCCGGTGTGAGGGTGAGGGCCACACTTTCTCCTCGAATAGTGGTGCGCCCTGGTTGGATGGTGAGGAGATCCAGCTCCTCTGCGTCGCCCACGAGTCCAAGGGCGATGGCAGCCTCACGCATCAGCAGCGTGCGCTCCGAGCCATCGTCAATAACCGCGTAGGTCTCCAGAGTCTTGTCGCGGTTCCGCAGGACCACCGGCACAATCTTCAACAGCACGCGGGGAGTGCTGCCTCTCACGGGGCCCACGTAGTAGTTGCGTAGCTCTCTAGAGGGCTCATCACGGACTTCCGCCACATAAGGCTTAGCCTTGTCGTCTCTATTGTTGAGGTCGTGGAGGGCCGTGAGGTGGATCTTCCCGCACCCGCTCTGTCTGCAGGGTCCCTTGAGGGTGCAGTCCTTTGCTCTGTGCTCACGGGCGCACTTCCAGCACCGCTTATTCTCTATTATCCACTGTTTCTTTTCCTCTGTAGTCTTCTCCTTGAACACGGGACAGTTGTCTAGCCAGTGGACCTCTGTGCAGCACTGGCATGGCGGCGGAGTCTTCTTCTCTCCTTTCTTCTGGGAGGAGAAGCCTCGTTGGCCTTTCGGGGGCCCTTGGTGCTCCTTTGATGTGGTTTCATGTACGGTGGTCAGCACCCTAACGGGCCGCCCCGTTCGGTCGGACTTGTCTCGTCCACTGCCTCTCGGCTCTTCCCGCTTGGGGAGGCGGATGTGCCTCATCTCCGACTTCAGGAACTCTGAGAGCTCCATCAGGGTAGACAGTGGCTGTTGGGGGTGGAGACGCTCGTGTTCCCGTCGGAACCTCTCTTCCCTTTCCTTTGGAAGCTTCCTGACGAAGCGTTCTACGTTGGAGCCTGCATAGAGCTCAGTGCGGCCGGCGGCTCCTTGGAACGTCAGGAGGCTCACCAGAGCCTGTACCTTCAAGGAGTATGCGTCCAGGGCGTGGTCGTCCTTTATGTCTGCCATTTCTCCCAGCTCGTGGATCTCCTCCACTATGTGGTCCCACGGGCGTCCCCAGCGCTCGTCCAGGGCCTGGATAGACGAAGTATAGGGGGTGGGGGAGTATGCGTTGGCAGTGCATATGAGCTTGGCCGCAGGCAGCCTACAGTGCATAGACAGCTCGAGGAACTTCTGTTGCTCGCTGTGGTTGGCGGCGCCCAGGAGGAACTCCAGACACATCCTCATGTCATGGTACTGACTTCTAGAATTGTCTTTGAAGAATGGGATGGCGCTCCCTGGTGGGCGCTGTGGGAGCGGGTCGTACCTAGGGGCCGGTGCAGTTACGGGCCAATGTTGATGGGATCTGGAGGTTGCTTTGTGTGTGGCGGGTAGCCGCTCACATTGAGAGCGGGGTGGCGCCTCTCTTGGTGCCGTATATTCCTCCTGCAGACGAGCCAGTCGCCTTTCCAGGTCTTCGGAGTCGGCCTTGTCCCTTCTTCGGGGTCGGGGATACGTAGCCGGGTGCTCCTCCCTTTCAGGCTGGCGGCGCTGGGGTGAGTTATTCCTAGTGGATGCTCTTGATGATTGCCTGGAGGCAGAGGCCGATTGCAGTTGGGCGGTAGCGAGCCGGGTGTACTCCAAGGCCTGGGCTGCCGCTCTATCGCGCTCCCGCTCCAGTGCTTCCGCGGCTCTTCTCTCTCTGTCGAGCGCATCTCGTTGGAGCCACTCCTCTCTTGCGAGTGCATCTTGGCGTCGTTGAGCCTCTCTTGCGAGCGCATCTTCGCGTTGTTGTTGCATGCATTGGAACATGAATTCTGTTTGGCTTGTAACGCTCCCTCTGCTTTGTGCTCTGCTGGGGGGCCTACTAGTTCTGCGAGTGTCTACGAAGAACTCTCCCGGTTGGAAGTGATTGAAGTCCTGCCTGCCGCGTGGCTCCACTCTGTCTGGGGGATTGATATCCTCTCCAGGTTGCGAGTCGTTTTCAGCGGAGTCACTCTCCTCTTCTTCTTCAGACTCATCTTGCTCATCATACTCATCTTGGTTGGCGGTATCCAGTGGCGAGAAGGTAGTGATGTCTTTACTACACGAGACTGCCACCTGGTGTCTCTTCTTCTCTTCAGGCCGCTGGGGGGTGTCAGTCGGGTCTGACTCTGTTCTCAGAGTCTGATCTAACTGCGGTGTGGCAGCAGCACCCTCTACTAGCTGGGGTGTGCCTGCCGTCTGATCTAACTGTGGTGTGGCAGCAGCACCCTCTACTAGCTGGGGTGTGCCTGCCGTCTGGGTTGTAAAGTCCCCTACTGTCCGGTCAGCTGATGTGTTTAGCATATGCTGATTGCTCTCCGAACTAGGGCTACTGGGTGTACCCAGGACACAGTCATCTAGTCGGGAGGGTAATCTACGCTCCCTAGGAGCACGTGTCTTCCCTTCAGGGAAGGGGGGGGGGACCCTTTGAACCTACCTCGCTCTTTTGTGACATCCTATCTGGTTTAAATCCGGCTCGAAGGACCAAATTGTGCGGGAGCTTAGAGGACTGTATATAATTATCACCTTAGGGGGTGTGGTAGGATGCCTTAACTCTTAAACTAATTGTACCAAATACACAACTGAGTGAATAACTTAAAATGGAGTCACCTAAACTAGAAAGAGCGAGGAAACTGTTTGAAACATAATGCTTTTATATAAGCAAAAAAGGGAAAAAAGGATACATACAAAATATTGTTATCACATTACACAAAGCCTAATTAAATACTAATACTAAATTTAGATGGGCGCCCAAATAGTTCTAATAAAGTGTTCTGGCCAAACGTTGCCGCGGTTACCACTGTGACAGAGGAACAATTCCCTCTGCAGGATGAGAGAGATGGAGGTGATGAGGAGTAGTAGACCGCTGCGTGTTGATGAGGGCGGGAAGACGCTGCCCGGTCCAATAGGCGCCACTAGTCTGCTCCTGCAGACCAGATGCTCCGCTGTGGTGGTCCGAGTGTCTCGCTCCGCTCCGTGGTGCTGCACGGCGCACGCCGACAGCTGCTGCAGACACGCTGGTCCCCTCTGTACCACAGGTTACTGCTATGGCTACTTCTCAGGACTAGTTGTGTCCCTTTACAGCGACACAGACCTTATCTAAATGTTCTCTGGTCTGTGTTATATATCGACTGATATGTCCAGTATAGAGCAGCTATCGAAGCATGAGCCGAAGCTACTTTAGGTATTAGCGCCGAGCTAGCTAGCTTCGGCTAACTGGTAACGATAGATGGGGAATACTATAGTCTGCTGTAATATGCTAATCCCAGACGTTTACTAAACATCAAATTAGCTGGGTACTAAAACTCACTCTCTCTTGGTGGTATAATGTCCGCTTGGTAAGCCACTTTACATACTTGGTCACTGTCAAACTATAACGTTAACGAGAGCAACGCCGTGTGTACGTCCGCTCTCTTCCGTGTCCGGTCAAGTTCCACGTCACAAGCTCATCGAGAGGAAGTGACGCAGATACGAGGGAACACTAAACCACCTCTGGCCCACTAGATGGCAGCACCGTCATATAACCTGAGATGCAATCAATAGGCAGACAGTGTAACATTATGTGGTAAATAATAACTTAACTCCCACATATTAACTTAAAGGGGGATTATTTTAGGTCTAATTTTACCTAATTGCAGACCCTTCAGCACAGTCTGTATGTCATGTATGTGTGTGTGTGTGTGTGTGTAAATGAATGAACCGAAATATGTAGTTTGCTGATAGATACACAAAATGGGTTTATTTATGTTGATTTAATTTGGTTGTGTTGATGTTTCCATTTTTGCAAAATGCATATTCTGTTTGTTTTACACAATAAGTCTATTGGTGTGTTGTGTGTGTGTAAGGGCAGGTGTAGAAGATTTTTTCTTCTTCCTGTTCCTTTCGGCCATGGTATTTGGTGAATTATATGTACTGTTGGACTGTGGTAATTCCATGTACGAATAAATAAATGATGATGACGATGTATGTCCTGATGAATTGAAAGGTTATGGGGGACCCTGATGTAAACAAGACGAAAGTCTTTCTCTGGTCTGCATCCCCTTAACAATTGTGTGTATTGAGCTGTACTGTATTGTACCCATTCTGCAATCTGTTAATAAAGTTTTCAATCAATCAATCAATCAATCAGTACCCGTTCTGCACCTGCGTATTGGGGGCCACTATATAATGCATGATTAGGAGACATGTTGAGACTTGTCTAGGCTGCCTGCACACACACCAGCTTCCTGGGCGGGCGCCTCCCAGAATGCACTACACCTGTACCTTGCCTCCCAGAATACCTGCACCTTCCTCCATTGTTGTATCAGCGTGTGCTGTATCTCTGCATCGTTAATCGACAATAAAACGTGAGTATATAGTGCATGATAAAGTCGATGGTGGATATTATTCTGTATCTATGATTTCGATTGCAAACGCCAGCGGAGTAGTGCTGTGTTCGTTTTTTACATGGTTATGCGTTTTTACACGTTATGTGTGCCTGCTGCTAATGTTAGCTGTTAGCTATGTCTGACCTCTGTTGGGTAATGCAACGTTGCCTACCAAACAACGGGACCACTGTGTTTTTTTTTTATATTGCTCCTGGCTGTTCAAACTAATTTTACCGTGTGAAAGAGAGGAAAGTTGGTTCATTTCCACAAACTACCAGTGAAAAAGTGTTGTTCTGAACTGGAGCTATAGTATAGCCAGCCATTTAGCTACCTGGCTACCTATATAGCTTCAGTTCAGCTAACTAGCTACATGCAGCATTTAGCCAGTGATGGGCAAGCTACTTGGAAAATGTAGTAAGCTACACTAGTTACTCTCGATTAAATATAGCTCAACTACAATGGAAGCTATCCCCAGATAAATGTAGCAAGCTACACTACAAAAATAGCACACTACTTTTTTTTTTTTTTTTACTTTACTTTATGATCAGGTTTCCACCAAACAAATACAGTAGGCAGGCAAAAGAAAGTTCAGTTTGTTTATGAAACAAGCCCTCGGTCTGGCTTTTTGTGTCATCATTTTAACATGAACTTGTATTATGTACAAAATGTTAATAAAGTATGAGGAAATAACTGTGGAAACGTAATAAATAAAAGGCCAAATCAATCAAATAAACACTAAAATATATACTCTCTCTATTGGAATGGAGACTTTTCAGCACAGGATAAACTGCCCACTTTATCAACCAAAACTTCTTCAATATCAGAATTTTAACTAATAATAACTGTCTTACTGAATTTTACTATTATGCTACCATGTCTATACTACCACCAACTATGCTGTCTATACTACAGTATGTACTCGGAGTATAACACTCAAGCTCGACACTGCTAGACAAACAATACTAATTTATAGACTATTTGTTTCCTGTGCAGTACACCTGAGATTAATCACCTCATGCAGTACTGTTTGACATGAATTTATGCGTCGTTCCCTGTGTTTTTTTTCTTTCCTCTTGCCTCCCTCCCTTGTCCTAGGGCCTGCCTACTGATTGCCTATGCCTGAATCTTTCCGGCCGACAAGGCGTACAGGACAGTAATCTGCACTGACGTCTCCCCAGATCCATGCACGGATTGCTTCTTGGTTGTATAGGTAGGCCTATATGCAACACAGATCGTAGTTTATAGACTATATTTGTTTCCTGTGCAGTACACCTGAGATTAATCACCTCATGCAGTACTGTTTGACATGAATTTATGCGTCGTTCCCTGTGTTTTTTTTCTTTCCTCTTGCCTCCCTCCCTTGTCCTAGGGCCTGCCTACTGATTGCCTATGCCTGAATCTTTCCGGCCGACAAGGCGTACAGGACAGTAATCTGCACTGACGTCTCCCCAGATCCATGCACGGATTGCTTCTTGGTTGTATAGGTAGGCCTATATGCAACACAGATCGTAGTTTATAGACTATATTTGTTTCCTGTGCAGTACACCTGAGATTAATCACCTCATGCAGTACTGTTTGACATGAATTTATGCGTCGTTCCCTGTGTTTTTTTTCTTTCCTCTTGCCTCCCTCCCTTGTCCTAGGGCCTGCCTACTGATTGCCTATGCCTGAATCTTTCCGGCCGACAAGGCATACAGGACAGTAATCTGCACTGACGTCTCCCCAGATCCATGCACGGATTGCTTCTTGGTTGTATAGGTAGGCCTATATGCAACACAGATCGTAGTTTATAGACTATATTTGTTTCCTGTGCAGTACACCTGAGATTAATCACCTCATGCAGTACTGTTTGACATGAATTTATGCGTCGTTCCCTGTGTTTTTTTTCTTTCCTCTTGCCTCCCTCCCTTGTCCTAGGGCCTGCCTACTGATTGCCTATGCCTGAATCTTTCCGGCCGACAAGGCGTACAGGACAGTAATCTGCACTGACGTCTCCCCAGATCCATGCACGGATTGCTTCTTGGTTGTATAGGTAGGCCTATATGCAACACAGATCGTAGTTTATAGACTATATTTGTTTCCTGTGCAGTACACCTGAGATTAATCACCTCATGCAGTACTGTTTGACATGAATTTATGCGTCGTTCCCTGTGTTTTTTTTCTTTCCTCTTGCCTCCCTCCCTTGTCCTAGGGCCTGCCTACTGATTGCCTATGCCTGAATCTTTCCGGCCGACAAGGCGTACAGGACAGTAATCTGCACTGACGTCTCCCCAGATCCATGCACGGATTGCTTCTTGGTTGTATAGGTAGGCCTATATGCAACACAGATCGTAGTTTATAGACTATCTTTGTTTCCTGTGCAGTACACCTGAGATTAATCACCTCATGCAGTACTGTTTGACATGAATTTATGCGTCGTTCCCTGTTTTTTTTCTTTCCTCTTGCCTCCCTCCCTTGTCCTAGGGCCTGCCAACTGATTGCCTGCCTGAATCGTTCCGGCCGACAAGGCGTACAGGACAGTAATCTGCACTGACGTCTCCCCAGATCCATGCACGGATTGCTTCTTGGTTGTATAGGTAGGCCTATATGCAACACAGATCGTAGTTTATAGACTATTTGTTTCCTGTGCAGTACACCTGAGATTAGCCTATAGTATACGTTCATAATCTGCATGCAAACTGTAATCTCTCCTTTCTCTGGTTTCCTTTTTTCTAGGTCATCAGAGAGGTCTTTAACATACAGTATCCTGTTCAGTGGCATCTTGTTCAGTGAGGCAGCCAGGCTAACCAGTGTTCAGTGTGAGGCAGATGTAATGATTGGGTAGGTAACTATAGCACGCACAACAATGTTCCACTGTAAATATATTCGATGTCAGCATGTGTCTGAGAGTGTGCATACCTTTGTCCAGCACGCGCAGCTCCACAGTAACGCCCCCAATTATCTTTATCAGTGCGGGATACCTGACTGCTCACAGAGGTTCAGAAAACACGCAGCACTGAGATCTCATATATATAGGCTGCATAGGTGCTACCTGCAAGCTGGTCAGCCGCCTAGACCTCCTAGATCAGCTCTACCACCTGACACATCCTTGAAATGTGTGCTTGAGGCTTGTGCATTTAAGTGTGACACTTTAGCCTCTCTTATCAAGCATTTGAAGACACACATAAAGGGAGGAATGGAATCGCCATGTCCATTTAGAGGTTGTGATTGCAGGTTCACAAACGTAATGACTTTTGCTTCACATATTTCCAGGAAACACAAGGATTCAGTTTTAGATGACTTGGTACTAGACAAGTCTACAGAGTCATTGCCAGAACCCAGTCAGACGTATTCAGAAGCTGCTGGTGAACATGATGAACCAGAAGTGCCATTAGCTGTGGACGAAACCCTTTTTTTACATAACCTTACACTTTTCTATTTGAAATTGCAATCTAAGCTACTCTTACCGGCAAGCACCATACAAACCATTATTGAGGACTTTCAAATTGCTCATGAACTTGGCCTGTCTCATACACTTAACGTTCTGAGTGAGAAATTGAAGAAACTTGGAATCCCTCAGGCCACTATAAGCAGCATGGTTGATGAAGTGAACAGAGATGATCTACTCACACTTTTTAACAAGGGAAGACTCAGTACAGATACAAAGAGGAAGTCTGCTTTTAAAGAGTGTTTCAACCATGTTCATCCCGTGCCTTTGCTCTTGGGCAATGATGAAAATGACAAAGAATGCTTTGCTCAGTATGTACCTATACATGAGACATTGGTGACACTGTTCAAAAACGAGTCTCTACGAGAACAGTATAACATGACACGTTTGCAGCAATCTACTGATGCTGTCTATCAGGATGTCAAGGATGGAGAAGGATTTCAAAGTAATCCAATGTTGAAAGCTGACCCTTCCTCACTTGGTTTGATACTGTACGAAGAAGCCTTCGAGGTTGTTAATCCACTGGGCTCAGGGAAGAAAAAGCACAAGGTCTTAGCTGTTTACCTAACCCTGACTGACATCTTGCCTCACAATAGATCTTCTATAGATCAAATGCAACTTGTTCTCTTATGTAGGGAGCAGGACTTTAAGTATTTTGGGCTAAAAAAGGTTTTTGCACATCTGATTGAGGACCTCAAAATCCTGGAGGAGAGAGGTGTAGTCATATCTGATGGCACTGTACTAAAGGGCTCTTTGGTTGCCATTGCAGGAGACAACTTAGGATCCCATTCTATTGGGGGATTTTTAGAAAACTTCAGTCGATCTAAATATTTTTGTCGCTACTGTCAGGTACAGAGAGAGGATTTTGTGAAGAATCCAGTGTTGTGTGGTGCCACAAGAACGGTCCAATCATACACAAGTAATTTGCAAGACCTGGGAACTAGTACCACAGACTCTGTATGCGGTATCAAGTTTGACTCTCCTTTCAACCAGCTTTCTCATTTCCATGTTTGCCAGCCTGGCCTCCCACCATGTCTAGGCCATGATTTATTTGAGGGAGTCATGGCTTATGACCTTCCTTTATATATTCGCCATTTAGTCCAGGAGAATCATTTTACTTACCTGCAGTTAAATCGGTGCAAAAACAAGTTCCGATATGAAGGGAACGATGGTAGGGACAAACCAGCAGACCTCTCTCCCAGCAGTGACAAACTAAGTGGGCATGCAGTTCAAAACTGGTGTTTCCTTAGATTACTCCCTCTCTTGGTGGGTGGCAGGATTAAAGATCCCTGTGACAATGAGGTGTGGCAGCTCATTTTGCAGCTGAGAGAGATGGTTGAGCTTATCTGTGCACCAGTCATTACAGAAGGCCAGGTAGCATATCTGAAAGTCATCACAGAGGAGTACATATGCAACAGGAAAAGGCTCTTCCCCAATGCCCCCCTGAGGCCAAAGCATCACTATATTGGCCATTATCCAGATCTAATCATCCACTTTGGCCCACTTATTCGCCTGTGGACTCTGATATAAGATATAAAGGAAGCAGTTTGGTCATATTTACCGGGCCTCCCTGATGACTTACTGACCACCCTACTTGAGGATCTTGGAGTGGAGAGTGTCGAAGATCTGGCCTTAATGGAGAGGGTGGATCTGGTCCGACACCTCAAACCAATCCAGTGTCGGAAGCTGATGGATGGTCTTAAGAAAGGTAAATTCATATTTAGACTTGCGTGACACTTGGAACTATGCCCTTGGAACATTGGCATAACTGTTTTTGTCCCTTCTAGGGTTAGTAACCCTTAATATGGAGGTGCTCCCTCCCCATCCAATTGCTTCAAGTTCCCCAACACATCCAATTGCTTCAAGTTCCCCAACAACGAGCTCTGTGAACACTCTGTCCTCTCCGAAAACCTCTATGCAATCTCTGTTGTGCAGCCCCCCAAGCACTCCAAACTCTTCACAGCCTGGCAGCGCATGGCATGTAGACTTTTGTGTCAACTGGAACCGGATGTCAACAGCCATTCAACGTGCAGTGGAAAAAGAACAGAGACCAAAGCCAGATGAGAGAAGGGCCTTTGTGAACGCTTTGGTGGATCAGATGATGGAGCACGAGCACAACCCAACCAGAACCACGTGCCTCAGTATCGTCCGAACAATTGTCAGGAGCCATCCTGACACCTTTGCTGACATTAGCAGGCGAGGTGAAATGGTTGGAGACGGATGCCACTCTCTTCTCCAACAAGTAAAAACAAGAGTGGAGTATAAAAGCAGGAACAACACTCTGGCTAGACGCCGCAGAGGCAGAGAGGAAAGACGGCCCACTGGCGTGGCAGGAGAGTCCAGGCTGACGAGAGGTCCTGTTGACCAATACGGTAGGGGTGGCAAAACAAACGACGCCAGTGTCCTCTCCATTCACGCTCGCAGCAATTAGGGGTTAAAGTGGCACTGCCAATGCTCGACTAACTTAGGTTATTTGGATTGAATGTTTAAATTATGTGTAGATTTTTTTTTAATATAATTTCTAGGGCTGTCCCTGACTAAGGATTTGGATAGTCGACTATGATTGGCCAAAATGTGCAGTTAGTCGACAAAAATAAAATAAAAAGTAGAATATATATATATATTTATATATATTTTTTTTTTATCATTCCATTTGGGCTGTGGGGGGTGCTTAATGTCTGAAGGCTTCTTGTCCTCTGCAAAAGCATGCAATTGGTCCACTGATGGATACATCTTGATATTTGTCTAGTCTAGTGTGTTCATTAGATGGGTGAAATCCTCTTTCAGTGCTTCTGTGCCTGTTTTCGTAGGCAGTTAGCCTCTGGTATGCGTGCCATTAGCGTTAGAGGCCTTTTTTCTTTTGGAAAGAATGATAAAAAAATATATATATTATAATTTTTCTTTTTTTATGTATTCCACTAAGAGGTTGCCTATGATTCCTTCCTATCCCTAGGTGTGTGAGGTGGGGCCCAGCAAGCTTACCGGACGGGGAGACAGAGGAAACCATGGCGGCTTTGAAAAGGGATCTGCGGAACATCTACTCAGGCATGCAATCTACTTTACTTTTGGTGAATTGACACCATGAATAAATATCCCACATTAAGCAAAAAGGCCACTTTAATATTCAGAATGAGTAATACAATTAAAGGTTTGCCACTCAATTTCCCAGATGTGGCAACATCAAATCTAATTGTTGTTACTTGGTTTGTATGTCTGTACACAGAGGAAGGGATGGGTGGGACAGCGAGAGCAGAACTTCTGATGGAGAGGACCTACGTCATCCTGCGGCGTTACTTGAATAAAATGCCTCCACCAACGATGGTGGCGGTCAAAGAAGAATGGCCTTTTCTCTTCTCTCAGACGGGGCTTTTCTCCCACTTTGGCCTCCTGACAGACACCGATGTCCTTCAAAAGATCAAAGATGCCCTGTGTCATCGAGGACGGACCATCCTGCAGTTCTGCCAGAAACTGGACAACCCGAAGATCAGGGATGTTCTGGCCAGATATCATCCAGAGGTTTCGGAGATCAGTGCCTGCATCGTCCTGCTCCTTATGGTGTACTTCAAGGAGCCTACGGAGAAACTACTGCTCGAAGTTGATGTACGTTTATTTAAATATTAAAATATTTGAAATGCGAGTGATTACATTAGGGGCGACTGAAGCTCAGTTGGTAGAGATGGTCGTTCATCGACCGTAGGGTTGGTGGTTCGAATCCTGGCTCTGACTGTCCGCATGTCGGAAGTGTCCTTGAGCAAGACACTTAACCCCCAAGTTGCTCCAAATGGGCCGAGCTGATGTGTGGTGAGCTGTAGTGCGTGGATTAGCTTATCTTCATCCTTTCATAATGTTAAATCTGCTATTGTGTGTTACTTTGTTGCAGACCTGTGCCACTGTTGCTGATGTGAATACTGCAGCACTCCCAAGCACCCCCTGTTTGATAATTCAAGGTAATAATGTTCAGGGATGAGCTTGTGTTCCTTTGCATCGAGGGGGAAAATCTGACCGAAGGCAGTTTGTGATACGGCACACATATGACGCTTATAAATAATATCCTGAGCTGGCATGTCTCATGTTCAACTTTGTCAGTGCTGTAAAGTTGAAACCTTTTTAAATCTTAGACAAACAAAACACTTTGCTTTCATGAAATATTGTAAGCCGTCATTTGAGGCTTTATAAAAGCAGCACAATGAACACAAATCTGTCAGTGCGACCTCATCTTAAATAAGAGACAGCATTGCTTGTTGTAAGAGAGGCAGAGTTGATTTGGCAAAAATATATATATATATATGCATTTTTCTTTTTCTTTTTAATAATCGAATTTTATTTTCATATTCAAATCCCATGCCCATCGAACGAAGCTTTGAAGTATTTAAGACAGCCTTAGTTCTGTGTCATGTCCTTGCAGGAATGTATACCTATCCACAACAACGCATGACGGGGTATCTGTTCATTTCAGGTGACGCAATGCAGCCTTCTGGATGGATGCTATCCATCGAGGGAGAAGTTGTGATGGGCCCACACCCATTATTTTTGCATGGGGTAGCTGCTTTATTCACCAGCTACTATGTCTTCAACCTGGAGTATCCTTCCGTTGGATCATCCACACTTGAGTTCATCCAAAGGTATTTTAACACTCTGAACACATGATCAATGTCATCAGTAAGACTTATCATGCAAAGACTATCTGGCTATTAAGTCCATGCCTTTCTACAGAGGCCATAAAGTAGATTAAATGCTTTGAGTATGAAGCCTGGAACCAACTATGTGAATTGGGACCACACCATCACTTGATATTGCTGCTATCTTGTTAAGAAATTGACATAATGGTTTAATTCACATTATAGTATGGCTTCAAAATTCGGATGAGTAAACATTATGTTAGAGGTACCATGAAAAAACACAGGTGAGCACCTTGATAAATGCTGAGTCTATTTAAAACTGAAACGTATCTTTGCTTATTAACAGGTTCTTCTTGGGCATCAACCCGGAGAAAGGCTCCAGGGCAAAGAAGCGAAGCGCCATCAACCCTCAAGTGACCACCCTTTTTCGTAAGCTCATAGACTTTGAATGGTCTGCATCTGCATAGACAATCGTCCTTCTCCTGTCGTCCCCTGACGTGAACACCCTTCTTCGTAAGTAAGCTCATAAACTTTGGTCTGCAAAGACAATTGTCCTTCTCCTGTCGTCCCCTGACGTGAACACCCTTCTTCGGAAGCTCATAGACTTTGAATGGTTTGCAAAGACAATTGTCCTTCTCCTGTCGTCCCCTGACGTGAACACCCTTCTTCGGAAGCTCATAGACTTTGAATGGTCTGCATCTGTATAGACAATCGTCCTTCTCCTGTCGTCCCCTGACGTGAACACCCTTCTTCGGAAGCTCATAGACTTTGAATGGTTTGCAAAGACAATTGTCATGCTCCTGTCGTCCCTGCGCCTCTTTTGTTATTTTGAGTGCCTCTTTTGTTCTTTTGAGTGAGTGCATAAAGTGTATTCATTAGTTCCATTTTCGGGTAAGACCTGGAAGTACTAGTTTCATGGCGACAGTGGCTCGGGAGGTAGAGCAGTCGTCTGGCAATCCGGAGATTCCCGCTCCTCCCCGGGCAGCGTGTCGATGTGTCCTTGAGCAAGACACTTAACCCCTACATGCTCCCGTCGGTGTGTGAATGGGTAAAATGTGCACAAATTGTAAAAAAAAGAAAAAAAACAGCCATTTACCATTTTACTTACGAATATTATTACTTTGTCTTAGTTTTGCCGTTTTGAGCAGTGTTGACCAGCAGTTTATAAAATAATATTTAAAATGTTTATTAGCAACGCCGAGCTTTCAAACCATTGCGTTTCTCTGTACGAAACTCTCGTGCAACTGTGTACCTTTGAATTTTCTCTGTGATACTTGTACAACGAGCGTTTCGCAGAGGACCAGTTCTTCAGAGTTAATATGGGATTTTCCTATGGGTCAAATGTGCACAAATTGTAAAAAAGAAAACAGCATTTACCATTTCAAGAATAAGAATATAATTCTTTGTAATATAATTCTTTGTAATAATTCTGTCTTTTGACAATAAAATCCCATAATTAACTCTGAAGAACTGGCGAAACGCTCGTCATACAAGGTGCATCAGTCAGCTAAAGCCGTTTTGAGCAGTGTTGACCAGAAGTTTATAAAATAATATTTAAAATGTTTATTAGCAACGCCGAGCTTTCAAACCATTGCGTTTCACTGTACGAAACTCTCGTGCAACTGTGTACCTTTGAATTTTCTCTGTGATACTTGTACAACGAGCGTTTCGCAGAGGACCAGTTCTTCAGAGTTAATATGGGATTTTCCTATGGGTCAAATGTGCACAAATTGTAAAAAAAGAAAACAGCATTTACCATTTCAAGAATAAGAATATAATTCTTTGTAATATAATTCTTTGTAATAATTCTGTCTTTTGACAATAAAATCCCATAATTAACTCTGAAGAACTGGCGAAACGCTCGTCGTACAAGGTGCATCAGTCAGCTAAAGCCGTTTTGAGCAGTGTTGACCAGAAGTTTATAAAATAATATTTAAAATGTTTATTAGCAATGCCGAGCTTTCAAACCATTGCGTTTCTCTGTCTGAAACCCTCATGCAACTGTGAGTACCTTTGAATTTTCTCTGCGATACTTGTACAACGAGCGGGATTTTCCTATGGGTAAAATGTGCACAAATTGTAAAAAAGAAAACAGCCATTTACCATTTCAAGAATAAGAATATAATTCTTTGTAATAATTCTGTCTTTTGACAATAAAATCCCATAATTAACTCTGAAGAACTGGCGAAACGCTCGTCGTACAAGGTGCATCAGTCAGCTAAAGCCGTTTTGAGCAGTGTTGACCAGAAGTTTATAAAATAATATTTAAAATGTTTATTAGCAATGCCGAGCTTTCAAACCATTGCGTTTCTCTGTCTGAAACCCTCATGCAACTGTGAGTACCTTTGAATTTTTTCTGCGATACTTGTACAACGAGCGGGATTTTCCTATGGGTAAAATGTGCACAAATTGTAAAAAAGAAAACAGCCATTTACCATTTCAAGAATAAGAATATAATTCTTTGTAATAATTCTGTCTTTTGACAATAAAATCCCATAATTAACTCTGAAGAACTGGCGAAACGCTCGTCGTACAAGGTGCATCAGTCAGCTAAAGCCGTTTTGAGCAGTGTTGACCAGAAGTTTATAAAATAATATTTAAAATGTTTATTAGCAATGCCGAGCTTTCAAACCATTGCGTTTCTCTGTCCGAAACCCTCATGCAACTGTGAGTACCTTTGAATTTTCTCTGCAATACTTGTACAACAAGCGTTTCGCAGAGGACCAGTTCTTCACAGTTAATATGGGATTTTCCTATGGGTAAAATGTGCACAAATATGTAAAAAAAGAAGAAAAAAAAGCAGCCATTTACCATTTTACTTACGAATATGATTACTTTGTCTTAGTTTTGCCGTTTTGAGCAGTGTTGACCAGCAGTTTATAAAATAATATTTAAAATGTTTATTAGCAACGCCGAGCTTTCAAACCATTGCATTTCTCTGTTCGAAACTCTCGTGCAACTGTGAGTACCTTTGAATTTTCTCTGCGATACTTGTACAACGAGCGTTTCGCAGAGGACCAGTTCTTCAGAGTTAATATGGGATTTTCCTATGGGTAAAATGTGCACAAATTGTATATAAAAGAAGAAAGAAAACAGCCATTTAACATTTCAAGAATAAGAATATAATTCTTTGTAATATAATTCTGTCTTTTGACAATAAAATCCCATAATTAACTCTGAAGAACTGGCGAAACGCTCAATGTACAAGGCGCATCAGTCAGCTAAAGCCGTTTTGAGCAGTGTTGACCAGCAGTTTATAAAATAATATTTAAAATGTTTATTAGCAACGCCGAGCTTTCAAACCATTGCGTTTCTCTGTCCGAAACTCTTGTGCAACTGAGTACCTTTGAATTTTCTCTGCGATACTTGTACAACGAGCAGGATTTTCCTATGGGTAAAATGTGCACAAATTGTAAAAAAGAAAACAGCCATTTACCATTTCAAGAATAAGAATATAATTCTTTGTATATAATTACTTGTAATAATTCTGTCTTTTGACAATAAATGCCGGCTTACCTCGTGTAATTATTTGTAATAATTCTGTCTTTTGACAATAAATGCTGGCTTACCTCATGTAATTATTTGTAATAATTCTGTCTTTTGACAATAAATGCCGGCTTACCTCGTGTAATTATTTGTAATAATTCTATGTCTTTTGACAATAAATGCTGGCTTACCTCATTTGTGCGTTTGGACTGTTGTTTTTAATGTACAATAGCCTACGTGCATTTTTGAAGTCCAGCGCAGTATACTTCCTGGCAGAAGCTCACACTTTGGTTTTCTGTCATGATTAATCACGTCATCCAATAGTATTTGACAGGAAACTATTGTATGAGCTTCCTCCAGAAGTATACTGGAGCTGGGGACTATACAGTTATGCATACCATTGTAAATTGACTGTTATCTTGCCAAATTATATAATATAATAATTATTATTATTCAATTATTTTGTTGGCAAGTCTGAAAAGTAATGCAAAAGACTTGCCAACAAAATAATTGAAAAATAATAATTATTATATTATATAATTTGGCAAAATAACAGTCAATTTACAATGATAGACATGCATAACTCTATAGTCCCCAGCTCCAGTATACTTCTGGAGGAAGCTCATACAATAGTTTCATGTCAAGATACAATAGGATGACGTGATTAAACACGACAGGAAACCAAAGTGTGACCTTCAGGAAGTGTACTGGAGCTGGACTACAAAAATACATGTAGGCTATTGTAAATACACAATACATTGTTGTAATATATATACAACAAAATAATGTGATATTACAGTAATTTCTTACAATTTGATGTTGTGAAGTCACAATACATTGTTGTAATATATATACAACAAAATAATGTGATATTACAGTAATTTCTTACAATTTGATGTTGTGAAGTCACAATACATTGTTGTAATATATATACAACAAAATAATGTGATATTACAGTAATTTCTTACAATTTGATGTTGTGAAGTCACAATACATTGTTGTAATATATATACAACAAAATAATGTGATATTACAGTAATTTCTTACAATTTGATGTTGTGAAGTCACAATACATTGTTGTAATATATATACAACAGAATAATGTGATATCACAGTAATTTCTTACTGTTAGAAGTTGTGAAATTACAACAATGTATTGTACTACCATTACTGTGAAATTACAACACATTGCTGTGAAGCCATTCACAGTAAATTATTGTGAATCTTACTGTAAAAGTCATGCAAAATATTGCCAGTAATTTATTGTAATATCACAGTAATTTCTTACAGTATGAAGTTGTGAAATTACAACAATGTATTGTACTACCATTACTGTGAAATTACAACACATTGCTGTGAAGCCATTCACAGTAAATTATTGTGAATCTTACTGTAAAAGTCATGCAAAATATTGCCAGTAATTTATTGTAATATCACAGTAATTTCCTACAGTATGAAGCTGTGAAATTACAACAATGTATTGTACTACCATTACTGTGAAAGTACAACACATTGCTGTGAAGCCATTCACAGTAAATTATTGTGAATCTTACTGTAAAAGTCATGCAAAATATTGCCAGTAATTTATTGTAACTTTAGGGTGAAAAATGTTACAGTGTATATTTCTCTCCCACCCACCCACCCCCTCCTAATGTACAGTCTCCTCCCCATCATATGTATAATATACTCTCTGTCAGGATCTATGGGTAACAGTACTGTATATTTGCATATCGTATATGTCACAAATGTAACAGTACTATATACCTGTATGTCATGTATGGTTGGGTAGGAGGGGTGGGTGGGGGACACTGTACAACTGTACAAGCAAAACTGTACATTTGGAATACTGACAAAACCATACTTGGTAATTTACTGTACATTGGAGCAGTGGCGAATCCTTATGGAAGCCAACGGAAGCCATGCCTCCCTATAAATTCATATCAAATATGAAATATGAAAAAAAAAAAAAATATATAGTTTACATTCTTTTTCATCTGTGCATCTGTGTTATATATATATATATTTTTTTTTTAAATGTCTCCCTCTTCTCCTTCTCACTCCCTCTAACACACTGTCAGACTCACTGTGCTCACTGCAGCTAGTATAGGAGAGAGGCAGTGGGTAGGTCTCTTTCTCAGGCTTCCAGCATTATAGAGTCCAAATCCGATCCTAGCCAATCAGATTCGAGCTGACTGCCACACCCTAAAAGTTTAAAACGGAGCTGGGAGGAAAACACTCAGCATATTTTCCCCCCTGGAGGCGGGGCAGGTCAGAAGTTCACGTTTCCACCTGACTACCTAACGTGACATCCCATTAGTAGTATAAAACTGTCTGGCGTCACTCAGTCTAGTAGTCTACTACAAACATGTCTGAACATCATCCCCTCGCGGGATTGATTGAAAATGTTATTAACAGAGCGGGCACGTTCGAATCCTCTATTAGTGTATCTAACATTTAGCACTTTAATAGCAACTTATTTTCGCCGGCGGACATTTACTGAGGACCAGCAGAGCACACCACTGTGGATATTATGATTTAACAAATCTATCTGGCAAGAGGAGGACCACATTATTGACCAGGTAAGCACTGAGCAGCCTGACTGACTAACTAACGTTATCAGGCAAGCTTGTAGACCCTTTGATGACTGCAATGCAAGCCAGGGGCTGGAATACGCAGTCACTTATTCCTCCGTAGTAGCCAGGTTAATGTGCACCATCAAGCACTGCTTAAAAGCTAGCGGTGGGTCCAAAATATATCGGATATAAATGTCAAAGGTACCCAGCGTTCCATTAGGGTTTCACACACAGATGCGGCGGGGTTTGAAAGCTCGGCGTTGCTAATAAACATTTTAAATCATTTTTATAAACGAGTAAAACTGAGGCTGAAATGGCTGCTTCCGCATTTTACAGTAGGAGCGCTCTGATGGCTGGGCGCGCCGCGCAACAGACACGTGAATGAATGAATGAATGAATGAATGAATGAAAACTTTATTTAACAGATTGCAGAATGGGTACAATACAGTACGGCTCAATACACACAATTGTTAAGGGGATGCAGACCAGAGAAATACGTTTGTCTTGTCACGTTTGTCTAATAGACAGTCATATTCTCTCCCGGCCGTATGTATATATTTCTCTCCCACCCACCCACCCCCTCCTAATGTACAGTCCCCTCCCCATCATATGTATATACTCTGTCAGGATCTATGGGTAACAGTACTGTATATTTGATGTCATGATGTCTTGTATGTCATAAATGTCACTATGAATTGAAAATGGGGGACCCTGATGTAAACAAGACAAACGTCTTTCTCTGGTCTGCATCCCCTTATACAATTGTGTGTATTGAGCCGTACTGTATTGTACCCATTCTGCAATCTGTTAAGAAAGTTTGACTGGCCGCCGAGCCATACTGTAGTGTACATGGTGACTGCTTGACTTAAAAAAAATATATATATTTATTAATAAATATATTTAATAATTTTTTTTTAATAATTTTTTTGGCTTCCCCTGTTATTTTACCCACGCGACGCCACTGCATTGGAGGGGGTTGGGTTAGGACATTTACAGGGACCAGTTTCGAATTGCAGTCTCCCGTAGGTGTTCTTCTCTGGCCTGCATCCCCTTAACAATTGTGTGTATTGAGCCGTACTGTATTGTACCCATTCTGCAATCTGTTAAATAAAGTTTTCATTAATTCATTCATTCACCACACTACATAAGGTTAACCTGTCACTACCACACTACAAATGGTTAACGGGACTATCTAACAAACAGATACAGAGGGACTTTGCTCCATTGTTGCCAGCTTGTCGGATTAAGCGAAAGCAAAACTATTAGGCCTCGCACATAATGCTCCCTAACTGCGGTGCTTGCTGCTATTATGCTGCAATTCTCCACTTGCACAACCTGAAGTAGGCACTTCCGGCTGACTTCCGGGTTGCGAATGGTACTTCCTGTCCCATCGAATTACATTGATTTCAGCAACTTTTCTCCTGTTATTTAAACAACTTTGTCGTCACAGAGAGGTAATGAAAC
This sequence comes from Notolepis coatsorum, assembly GCF_963971535.1. Classification (NCBI taxonomy): domain Eukaryota; kingdom Metazoa; phylum Chordata; class Actinopteri; order Aulopiformes; family Paralepididae; genus Notolepis; species Notolepis coatsorum. The sequence continues at coordinate 43,980,711 of NC_140178.1, forward strand.
GTTTGTAATATTATATTATAGAATGTATTTAATAAGCAAACGTTTGTCAGCAGGGTTTTTCGGTTGTATTTCATGTAAAAACGTTACTGTTAGTTTACTTGCTCAGGCTACTGAAGGCTAATGCTGGCTAACAGAAGCTAGTAGTTAAAACGGGCTGGATTAGCTTTGAGCTAACGAGCTTTGCCTTGATGTATTCATTCCATTCTAAACATAACGTTAGTTTACAAAACATTACCTGTCTATATAACATTGAGGAACAAACTGTATAGTGTGTGGGTGTGTGTTTTGGTGAACATTGGACCGAAAATGCATTGCAGCTAAAGACAGTAGCTAAATAGTTAGCTGCACTTCTTTCTCAAACCGAATTAATCACTCTAATTAATCACTCACATACCTGCATATAATCCTCTTACATATCTGTAGATATATATCTGTACATATCCCTTACCTACTCTTACTAGTTACGCTGCTGGCCAGTATGACTAGTGTCTATACCTGTATCACTGTACATAATAATACTATATCTATATACATATCCCTTACCTACTCTTACTAGTTACGCTGCTGGCCAGTATGACTACTACCATAGTGTCTTTATACCTGTATCACTGTACATAATAATACTATATCTATATCTGTACATATCCCTTACCTACTCTTACTAGTTACGCTGCTGGCCAGTATGACTACTACCAGTCTACTAGTGTCAAATGGACTTGTTTGATAATCAGAAGACATTTTATCATGTTATGCCGATCTGGGAAGCTTATTATGCTGCATGCATGTATTTTCTCCTGTTTAGCTGCATATAATGCTATCTGTAATGCTATCTGCAGGATACACCAAGCTCACCAAGTCAAATGTACTTCTATGTGCACCACATTGTACCTAAAAGAATGCAGCATTCTTTATGTGTGATTCTCAAAATAGACTGATTCTTTATGAAAATCTAATCCTTTCACATCTCGTTTTTGCATACAGGGACCTGCTGTGAGTAGCATTCAACATCCCACTGTTGCTATCCCTGCTCCAGAATGAAGAAAGGCACTGTGAAATATATGAAGAGGGCGGCCGGTTCTCATGAGTTTTGTTCAGTCCCTCTTTGCTCTACCTCAGCTTCATTCTGTTCTATGAGTTTTCATAAGTTCCCAGCTGATGCTGCTGTTAGAGCAAAGTGGCTTGTCAACATAAGAAGGGATGACTTCACTGTCACTTCTAATAGCAGGGTGTGTAGCAGGCATTTCCTCACTGAAGACATGATTAAAACTCCTGATGGACGTCATCATCTCACAAAGGGAGCATTGCCTGTGCTTTTCGAATGGAATGGCTATCAAGTCCGCCAACGTGTGAGTGTTTGGGGGAGGAGAGAAAGACCAAACACTCAAACACGCAAACTCAAATACTGTCTTGGTAAGCCTCATAATGAATTGTTTGGGGGAAAAAAGAAAAACATTGTGATGTGTATCGTGTATCGCCGAAAGGTCCGAAAATATTGTGATATCATATTTAGGCCATATCGCCCAGCCCTACATCAGGGTCCCCCATTTTCAATTCATCATAACATACATGACATACAGATAGACAATACTGCTACATCTAGACATTTATGACTTACCAGATTTGCAAATACAGTACTGTTTCTGTGATACAAAAATTGTCTAGAAAAGAGAGTATATACATTTGACGTAGAAACTGTACATTGGAGGAGGTTGGGTGGGTGGGGTGGGGTGGGGGGACTGTACGCGTCTATGCCAAATACAACGCAGTTCGGTTTCCGGGTTCCTCTGATTGGCCACTAAGCCCACGTGACCGCACGCTAGCGCGCCCCCCTTATCGCCCACTGCCGTGCTGTGAAGCGGAAGAGCCAGCGGGGCGGCGCGAGGCAACATACATGACAGCTTTGGCTGTTTGTACGATGAAACAAAGAACTTCTAAGATATACGGATTTCAGTGATATTCAGCGGTTATGTCAGTGTTCTTAAAAGCTTGTAGTTGTGCATGTCATAAAAAAACAAACTCGCATCATTTGGGTATTTCTGAATGTTTTGGCATATGAGTCTATATAGGATGCATTTTTGTGTAATTGTTTGATCATAATACAGGACTAAGGAACATGGTATTTTTTTATTTCAAATTATATATATAGGACTATGTATAAAGAAACCATTTCTTCTTTCAGAAAGGCTGATATAAAGCTAATGTTTTGTGTAATTGTTATACTCATTGAGGACCATTACATTTGTAGTATTAATCGTAGAATCATATCATATCAGTACCTTCAATAAAGAGTAGATCTGACTACTTTACTGAATTAACAATTACTGTTTTAATAATTGAATTAAAATATCTCCAAACCACGCTCACAAACATTGAGTAACAATACCTTGGATGATGTAACTGATATGGATATTAGTCACGCTACTGGAGAAAAAGACGCTGGTACCCTTGACAGTTAAAAAAAAAAGAAACCACTTTATTCATTCCAGATGTAGGTTATTTTTCCAATCATATTGTACTGAACAAAGATTAGCAACACATTTTCTTGCGGTGAATTCCTGCCTGAACATTCAAGACATGCTGTATTGCGTGGGGCTTTTAGAGAGGAAGATCCGTAGGACGCCACAACGTCGATTCCTGAACGCAACCTCTTTGATATAGCTAGAGGAGAGATTACACCCATGCAGCCTCGAGTGTCATGTGCAGTGTAAACAAACATTGTTTATGAGAACACATCCAAAGGGAACACAGTTTCTTGAGTCTGGCGTTGTTGTACTTTATCTATTTAGTGTTACTTTTGGGAGTAGTGGGGGAGAAATTAATGAATGAATGAATGAAAACTTTATTTAACAGATTGCAGAATGGTTACAATACAGTATGGCGCAATACACACAATTGTTAAGGGGATGCAGACCAGAGAAAGACGTTTGTCTTGAAGAACGAGCCGCCTCGGAAGAAGACGGCCGCTGCTGCTGAAACCACCGCCTCGCGTGCTGGCTCTTCCGCTTCACAGCGCGGCAGTGGGCGATAAGGGGGGCGTGCTAGCGCGCGGTCACGTGGGCTTAGTGGCCAATCAGAGGAACCCGGAAACCGAACTGCGTTGTATTTGGCATAGACGCGGACTGTACATTGGAGGTGGTTTGGTGGGTGGGGGGTTGGGTAGGAGGGGTGGGTGGGGGAAACTGTACAACTGTACAAGCAAAACTGTACGTTGTTTGGTGGTCTATCGCCCCCTGCTCTAAAGATAAACTCTAAGCATAACCGACTTCAAAAGAGGGCCTAAGCATAACCAGTTCGAAACAAGGCGGACATTAATAAAGTTTTCAATCAATCAATTCCAGGCCGCGAGTCCGCGACCCTCTCTCTAACGTAGAGTGACGTCCCCTCGAGAAACTTCCGTACTTTACGCCAGCGCGCGTCCTGTGGCTGGCTGGCAGTGGCACAAGCTTGCCAGTGAGAGGATTCTCCAGGGCTGCAGCTGGCAATAGGGTCCAGCTGCAGCCCTGGAGATTGTTCCAGATTGAGCAACTTCCGCCCGGTCCCACGACATTTCTCCCGGGACAGGACAATGTGCGCTGATTGGCGGAAAGTACGGAAGTATCTCGAAGTACGTCTGACGTTGAACGTCAAAATGAACGTCAAAATCAAAAGCAAGTATGTCTGCGCTGACGAGAGGGGGGGGGGGGGGGGGGGCTTGTATTGATCAGGTTAGTAGATATTGTACCGATCAGGTATTACAGATCATATCCGCATGAAATAAACTAAAATGTTAAAACCCATTTAGACTGTTTCTCATTCCTGTACTGTTGTTTATACTCTTTGATTGATTGATTGATTGAAAACTTTATTAACAGATTGCAGAATGGGTACAGTACAGTACAGCTCAATACATACAATTGTTAAGGGGATGCAGACCAGAGAAAGACTTTCGTCTTGTTTACATCAGGGTCCCCCATTTTCAATTCATAGTGACATTTATGACATACACAACATACATGCCATTTATGACATACAGATATACAGTACTGTTACATTTGTGACATACACGATATGCAAATATACAGTACTGTTAAACAGAGATCCTAACAGAAAATATACGAGGGGGTGCTATCAAATGTAATGATTGCGAAATATTTCTGTAATGAGTTGTTTGTCAATATTCCAATGTACAGTTTTGCTTGTACAGTTGTACAGCAAATATACAGAATATATTATTACAACAAGGAAATGAGCTTCTGTGCATAATAACACTGGCATGTTCTGTACGAACCGTAGTTCATTATAGTTCATTGTAAAATAGCAACAGTAGTGTAATTATGGTCAAAACCCTATAAATAGCATTTGGAATAATAGATCTTTCTCTCAGAATGAATGCAGCATGGTTTATATAGCGTTATCGGAATATACGGGGTGTAGGCTACTGACTGACTGCGCTCCGCGTAGCTTGATTGATTGATTGATTGAAAAGTTTATTAACAGATTGCAGAATGGGTACAGTACAGTACAGCTCAGTACATACAATTGTTAATTGGGGATGCAGACCAACTTTCGTCTTGTTTACATCAGGGTCCCCCATTTTCAATTCATCATAAATCATAAAGCTCAACTCGTTATTATTTTGCGCACAGACCGCCGAAACACGGGAACGCTTTGATTATATTTAAAAGGCTTTACGTTAAACGAAACAAGTGGAATTTCGAAGCTGTAAGCAGAATAAGTCATATGAATATAGTGTTCTTCCCCCTTTTTACTGTATAAGAAAGAATAGAAAACGCATTGCAATGACACCATGCAGATAGTGGACAGACTATATGATGGGATTCAAGTTCGCGTTTTTGTTGCTCATAGGCATGCTGTCAGAGTATGATATCTTAATCAAACATTCTAGAACATTTGTCGTCACAGATCATGTCCTAATAGAACATAGGCTATGGCATGGATCGTGATATTGTGTGGACTGTTATTATTACTGTACACCGGTACCACCCATTGTGACAACAGCCTTGTGAGTCCCGCACACAAACATGATGGAATTCAAGTTCATGTATTGAAAGGCAGGCTACATCATACATGCAGTGAGATTCATTGTTCTTGTATATGCTCTCGTATTATATTGTTTATATAGGCTACCCAATACTTGTAATATTCATGCTTTGAATATATCTTTACTATATTATTCATGCTGTGAATATATCATTTACGACAGGCGCGCCAGGCGCACCTTGCTTATGTATATCTGACCAGGGGTCCTGACAGTCAGTTGGCTGCCAGCCGTGAATGGAGTCACACTCATGTTGAACGATACTTACCTTTGAATAAATATATAAACGCTATCTCCTCGTCCTGAAGATTATTCTGTATAAATCGAATACGACAATACTGACATCAAAATAGATTGTAGTATGCCTCTAGAAATCATATGCAGCAGGTAGAAAATTGACGGGAGATCCATCGCGATTTGGAATCAAATTGAGGAGAACTTTAATCCCTGGGTATTAATCAAACAACACGGGAAAAGGCAGTCATATTCCAGCGCGGTCTTTATTAGCCGACAACAAAATAGATGCCTCTAAAAATCATATAGCCAATCGAACACAACTAATAAAGGCATTCATATTACAGCACGGTTATAATGACACACAACCAAACAGTGGTCAACGAACGGTCTTTATTAGTATTTTGAGCTGTCCAGGCAGAATTGCAGCAATGGTCTTAGGGAGCCGTTGATATCTGACATCACCGTTTACAAATCCGCCTTTTATTTATCCCATAATATGCGATAGTGTCTTCTTGGTTCGACAGCAGTGAATTCTCTGTGGAGTTTCTCAGAGTACCGCTCGGGTCAGTCCATTATTTCACATCCCATGGGGGTGTTTCCTCACTTTCATGACCATATATGGATAATCATGCACGAGCATTGACGGTAGAACAAAGTTCTACGGAGGAGCGTAGAGCCTGCGTACGCACCGTGTGATGAATCCCGACTTCCCTGTGCGTACACTAGTTCTACATTCCGTGCTTACGTGTGGAAAAGAACATATTCACACTAGCTTCTGTTAGCTAATGCTGGCTGAGCAAGGAAACTAACAGTAAACGTTTTTACATGAAATACAGCCCAAAAACCCTGCTGACAAACGTTTGCTTATTAAATACATTCTATACTATAATAATACAAACGTTTCATTGCCTCTCTGTGACGACAAAGTTGTTTAAATAAGGGGAGAAAAGTAGCTAAAACCAATGTATTTGGATGGGACAGGAAGTGCCATTGGCAACCGGAAGTGGCTACTTTCAGATTGTGCAAGTGGAGAACTGGCAAGGCCTGCTATTTGCGTTATGCTCTTTCCGACCAATGGAGGGCAGCAATACGTCTAGTCTGCCGGATATCTACAACAAGAAAAAGAAGTCGTCTCCTTTGCAGACAAAAAACATCTTCAGGTTATTCTACCTACGTCTTGCCCATATTACTTCGATTTTAGATACACGTTTGCGTTGTTGTTACGCTAGAACCAGAATTGTATTATCTTTGAATTAACGTTAGTTGAGAAATGATCAACCCTAACGATTTATTTAGGCTTGAGTTAGCTGCTAACGTTAACGTTATCAGGCCAGTGGGCTCTTTCGCTCTATAGTATATCAGTCATCACCAAAAGATAGCAAGGCCGACAGTCGAGACGCGCATTGTGTACTAACCACAGCTAAACTGGTGCCTGCTGTAGTTCACCAGCTTGTCTTCACTGCATACTTTATTAGCTACTATAACTAAGAAGACGGTCAAATGAGAGGTTCGTATGGAGACAGAGACCGAGACCGTGGTCGCGACAGGGGGTAAGTAATGTAAACACCGAATGAGCCAACGTTACCGTTAGTTGGCTGAATACATGTCGCGGTTGTTTGCTCGATAACTCGGATTTTTGAGACATGTAGTTATTTGCCAACGTTACTGAAAATTATATTTTATGTTAAAAAAAAACATCTCAGCTAACTTACATGATGTAAATTAATAATGTGACTACTCTTGAATGAATTAATGAATGAAAACTTTATTTAACAGATTGCATAATGGGTACAATACAGTACGGCTCAATACACACAATTGTTAAGGGGATGCAGACCAGAGAAAGACGTTTGTCTTGTTTACATCAGGGTCCGAACACAAATGTCCGAACACAACCCCCCCCCCCTCCCCCCCCCCCCCCCCCCCCCCCCCCCCCCCCCCAACCACCTCCAATGTACAGTCCCACCCCCACCTACCCAATCCAATGTACAGTTTCTACGCCTAATGTATATACTCTTTTCTTTCTGGACTCTTTTTGTATCACAAATACAGTACTGTAATTGCAAATCTGGTATGTCATAAATGTATAGATGTAGCAGTACTGTCTATCTGTATGTCATGTATGTCATATATGTTACGATGAATTGGAAATGGGGGACCCTGGTGGAAACAAGACGAAAGTCTTTCTCTGGTCTGCATCCCCTTAACAATTGTATGTATTGAGCTGTACTGCACTGTACCCATTCTGCAATCTGTTAATAAAGTTTTCATTCATTCATTCATTCATCCCCCATTTTCAATTTATAGTGACATTTATGACATACACAACATATATGACATCATGACATGGCTTAGCTGTGATTGATTGATTGATTGATTGAAAAGTTTATTAACAGATTGCAGAATGGGTACAGTACAGTACAGCTCAATACATACAATTGTTAAGGGGATGCAGACCAGAGAAAGACTTTCGTCTTGTTTACATCAGGGTCCCCCATTTTCAATTCATCATAACATATATATGACATACATGACATACAGATAGACAGTACTGCTACATCTATACATTTATGACATATCAGATTTGCAAATACAGTACTGTTTTTGATACAAAAGTGTCCAGAAAAAGAGTGTATATACATTTGGCGTAGAAACTGTACATTGGAGGAGGTTGGGTGGTGTGGGGTGGGGTTGGGTGTGTGAGGGCTGTAAATTGGAGGTGGGGGGGGGGGGGGGGGGGGGGTTGGGTAGGGGACACACACACACATTTTACACTGTACATTGGAATACTGACAAAGCCTTACTTGGTCATTTACTGTACAACTAGGTTAGGACATTTGTAGGGGCCAGTTTCGAATTGCAGTCTCACGTAGGTGTTTTTTGAGAGTGTTTTTGAAAGTGGGTAGTGATTCACATTCCTTTACAGCTTTAGGTAGGGCGTTCCACATTGATGTGGCATAATTGCGAAACGTGTTTAGTCCCTTGTTTGAGCCGAATCTGGGTTTTACATGATTTGTGGAGCTCCCTCTGGTGTTGTGATCGTGGTATTCACTGACCTTTGGGAAGTATTTTGACATGTACATGGGTACCTTGGTCGCGTAGTGTATCTTGTAGACCAGGCCCATTGCAAGTTGCTGTACTCTGTCGTCTACTCTAAGCCATCCTAGGTTGTCAAAGTGGGCAGGGGTGAGGTGGGTTCTAGGAGTCAGGTCAAGCAGTAGTCTGACTAGCTTGTTTTGAGATGTTTGTGTCATAGTTGTACCCTTCCTGCTTACTGGTTGTACAGAACTTGTAAGTCGCTTTGGATAAAACAGCGTCAGCTTAATGACTACATGTAAATCTAATAATAAAACGTGATTTATTCGCCTCGCAGACGTCCTCGTTTTGGCTCTAGCAGAGGCGGTCCTCCCAACAAGAAATTTGGGAACCCAGGAGAGCGTTTGCGAAAGAAAAAATGGAATTTGGACGAACTGCCGAAGTTCGAAAAGAACTTCTATAAGGAACTCCCAGAGGTGCAGCGGCTGAGCCAGGTATTCCTGTCACATCACACTCAACTCTGTCTTTATACATGATCCCATTGGGAACTAGAGGTAGGCCTAGTAAGATACATCCATACATTATGTATTCTCTCCCATTGTTATGTATAGCCAACATTATTCTCTATTATTATTCTGTGTTTGCAGTTCATATTTTGTTCAAACAGTCATTTGCTTTTAGTTCAATCTTTACAAATAATTTATATAAAAAAATTCAATATCGAAATTGGAACCAAAGATCTATCTAGCCCTGATTTCATGTGTTGTGGGGTTTTAATGTATGGGTATGTTTTGTGTTTCTAGTATGATGTGGAGGAGTTACGTAGGAAAAAGGAAATCACCATCCGGGGTACAGGCTGCCCAAAACCTGTCAATTATTTCAACCAGGTGCATTTTCCGCGTAAGTACAAGTATTTGTAAACGCTTTCAAAAGAACTACACTGAAGTTATTGATCTAACATGCGCATGTGTTTATCTGTGAGAGCGACTACTGCACCTGTGTACACTCAATTGATTCTATCTCAAGCCTGCCCTCTTTATATATATATATATATATATATATATATATATATATATATATATATATATATACATTTTTTTTATATTATGTTTTTAGTATATTTTTATTTGTTTGTACTACTGGGCAGTCCGGTAGAGAGAGAGAGAGGAAGAACGGGAGACAGAGCGGGGGGAGGACATTCAGCAAAGGACGCCGGGTCCAGGAATCGAACCCGGGTCGGCCGCTTCGCGACGCAGCGCGTTACATGGGTCGCCACTTGGGTGCCCAAGCCTGCCCTCTTTGCTTGATCCTCCAATCACGGTTGAAGATTGCTTCCCTCAGACAAAGAAAGTTTTGTTGTGATTGGAGGATCAAGAAAAGAGGGCAGGGTTTGAGATGGGTAAATTCTATGTTTTCAGCTTTTTGGCAGCTAATTTACCAATATGCAGTCATCACCCTTAAAGCTCCATGATGTAGTTTTGGAATGGAAAAATGTACCTGTAAAATTATGAATAGCAAATGTTTATATCCTGTTTATTATCTCAGCCATTTTGACCAAGATTAACCGTATAGACAGTTTTTAGTTTTTCTTTATATTATAAATGTGGTGGGAGGGTAGGACACCACAGTCCAACAGATTGTTTATAGCTTTGTAGTGTTCCATGGATCAAGTCTTACTCTTGGAGACACTTTATTAATTTAGTATGAAGGAAGATACATCACAAAAAGTTTAAAAACTACTGCTTCAATGTTTGTCCATTAAAACTATAATAACCTGAAGTACTCCCCCCCCCCCCCCCCCCCCCCCCCCTTACTCACCCAGAGTATGTGATGGATGTGCTGATGCAACAGAATTTCAAGGAGCCCACTGCCATCCAGGCTCAGGGCTTCCCTCTGGCCCTTAGTGGGAGAGATATGGTGGGCATCGCTCAGACCGGCTCTGGGAAAACGCTATCAGTAAGGCACCTTCCCTCCTTGTCTCCTGTCATTAGCATGATAGAGATAATGGGTAGCCTAAGAATCGTGTAAACGAAGAGTACTGTTTTGTTTGGCTCAATGGAAGGGGATTATTTGTGTTAATTGTAGTCTTCCCTTAAATCTGTGTTCTTGTACCTCAGTATCTCCTGCCTGCCATAGTGCACATCAACCACCAGCCCTACTTGGAGCGAGGAGATGGACCCATTGTAAGTAAACAGGAAAAAATATTAACAGAAAATATAGCTTTTATTATTTATAGCACTAGTGCAGTGTCCATTCAAAACATTGCCCATTCAAAACAGGCCGATTGCTTGGCCCCCGATATTGCTGCTTCCCGTTTTCTTGAACCGCTCATCCAATCAACTTCACACTGCACTTTATTGGGTCCTCAGCAACACACCCACCAAATGTGAAGTCAACCGGATGAACAGTTCTCGAGAAAATGGAAGGACAGACAGACATTCCTTCCATTTTAGTTAGATGGTGCTGTTAATCGATTTCTGTCAGTGGTTCCAGGTGGAAATGAAAGAACATTTAAAGTATTATAAGTACAAATATAAACTGGGTATTGTGTAAATAAATTAGGATTTAATTTTGTATCTGTTTTTTTTCCCTCCAGTGCTTGGTTCTGGCACCCACCAGAGAGCTAGCCCAGCAGGTGCAGCAGGTGGCGTGTGACTATGGCAAGTCGTCCCGCCTTAAAAGCACCTGTGTGTACGGTGGTGCTCCCAAGGGACCCCAGATACGTGATCTGGAGAGAGGTGAGGAGTACTCATCCACCTTGTTATGTGCCCTGTTTAGACGGAAACGCTAGCAGGTGAATCCGCAAAAATATTTTTTCGGATGTGCCTTTTGTTTATACGGCAACAGCGTTTTTACGGGGGGAAACCGCAAAAAAGTGAGACCACCTTCCAGGGTGGAATTCCTAGAAACGATAAACCTTTGCGCTATCATCTAAACTGTCAAACCGCATAAAACAATGACGAAAGGGTTGTCAAGGCTCTCGTCGCACGTACTGCTTACATCACAGGCATGCGCCAGTAGCCTAGAAGCGTAAACAAAGCATGTCTGATTCTATCCATGGCGATCACCTGAAGGCTACATTGGCAGTACTTTTAAATACACAATAATCTGTCCTGCGGCTATCACAACTATTAGTGACTGGACCCACTGTCTGTGAGTGACTCTGCTTTGGTCCAATCACATTCCCCACCCACAGTCTGCGAATCAGAGGCAGAGTAGGGCGGGTCTTCACAGCACGTCTGGTTGTCTCAACGACCTGAGGCGATCTGATTGGCCACTGACGTTTCTGGTCATGTGACATCTGCGCCAATCGTGTGACAGCGGGGCTCCGTCGTCTCGAGTCTTTCAGCCTCGTCTGCACGCAGAATTCCATCCGAAAACACTAGTCTAAACGCAAAATTAAAAGTGAGACCGCAAGACGACTTGCGGTTTCTGTTCAGACTCTCTCCGTCTAAGTCAGAGATGATGTACAGCGAGCCGGTCGTTATCGCAGAACGAGTCCCAGCAGGGGGATTCAAGACACTGCAGACTTATAAGATATTCCTTTATTGATCCGCTTGGGGAAATTCAGGTGTCATAGCAGTGTGGGGGCGGTGGGGTACAGGTATGGGTAGGGTAATAGAAGAAATATACATATAATATATAGTATATAATAATAAGAGTATATATTATATAGGCAATACAATTTAATATAAACAGTGCAAACAAAGGTGCTGACCAGTCATAATATATGTTACAATAAACAGGCAATTACATATTTTTTTATCTGAATATATACCATGAGTAAAAGTAAACGGTATACACAAGGTGCAGGTGAGTGTCTGTACCCTATCGGGCATAATATACATCCTTGCAGGTTTTGGTGGTTATGAGTCAGACACACTATCTTGCTTATTACACAGATACCTGCCAAACATCGTTCATTTACTGACCATAGCCTAAATCTGCCAGGTAGAATAGTTTTGGTTCTTAATTTTATCCCCCACCACAAATATTAGAATTGGAACAGAGATTTGATTAGCAGAACCAGAACCAGATTCGATAAGCAGGATAAAGATAAGATACCCAATCCTACCTTTTCCACTGTGCTCCTAAAAGTTTTCATTTACGTTTTTTTCTAAATTAGTGCTTCATTTATGTGCTCCTTGGGGGGAAAAGTAAGCATCAAGCCCTGTGATGTTCTCAAATCAATGAGTAATCGTGTTTAATAATTGGCATTTCAATATCAATCAAAATAATCGTGATTATGATTTTTGTCATAATCAAATCAAATTTATTTGTAAGGCCCGACAACACACGTTAATGTCCCCATGGGCCGGACACGTCTTCTTAAAACAAGTTTCAAGTTTCAAGTTTCAAGTTTCTTTAATAGTTGTCATACAGAAGTACAGAATACTTTTATACAAAATGCTTCTTACTGTTGCGCTCCAGAGACTGTGCAAGACAAGATAAGTATGAAATAAAATAACATAGTAAAATTAGAAGTAAAAAAAAATGAGGTCACAGTGTTCAGTTTAGACATATGTACAATGTTCGATGCAGAATAAACAAGTCAAGAAGAAACATCACAATAAGTCAAGAACACCATAAAGTCCAAAAAATTTCAAATAAATGCAAAATAAAATGCAACACTCCCCCAGACATACCCAACGCGAAGGTAAGGAAAAACTCACTAAAACCTAGCAATAGGAAAAAAATGCACCACAGGCAAGGTGGAGGAGAGAAACCTTAGAAGGGCCGTTCAAGGGCGGATCTCCCTTCTTAGATGTCGGTGATAGTAGTTTTGCAGTAAAACAGGCAAACAATTGGTAGGCATGCACTCATATGCATAGTGAAACGCAGATAAGTGCATGCGATAGCAACTGAACATTTTGAAAGATTAAAGATAGAGCTGATAACGATAGCAACTGAACATTTTGAAAAATTAAAGATGGAGCTGATAGCGGATCTATTTGAGGCAAAGGGGCCGCACAGAGAGGGTCGCATTCTCCCGGTCTTCATCATGGGACGTCCAATAATCAACCAGCCCTAATATATATACTGTATGTATTGAATATTTCTTTTTTTTAACCACTTTTTCTCCTTATTTTTCTATTTTTCTCCCATCCCAATTTCGTAATTCCAATTCTTCCCTCCCCTGTCTTGAACGTTGCTAGACTATGCCTCCCACTGGTCGGCTGTAGTGAGGATAGAAGCCTTGCATCACGTGTCCCCTCCGGTACATGAGGAGGCAGCCTGTTGCATCTTTTCACCAGACAGCTCGAACTCTCAGTGGCGAGGAGTAACGCGTGGAAGGCTCACGCTGCCCCCGATACTTCCTGTTTCCTGTTTCTGCTGTACAGGCGTCACCCAACGACCTGTAGGAGTCGCTGTCCACAACGTCCAATCCCCACCCACCGGCTTTCCCACCCTCTAACACTGCCAATTGTTAGTATGATGGCCGGCCAAGCCGGTAGCAACGCCGAGAGCTGGGCTCGATACCAGTATCTCCTGCGTTAGTGGCGAGCGCCTTGCCCACTGCGCCACCCAGCCCCCTGTATTGAACATTTCTGAATAAATTCTGTAGCTTAGTTATACCAGCAGTGTTTAAACCGTTTTCTTGCACAGTTTAAGTTTAAGTTAAGGACCCCAGAATTGATCCAGATTAGGCTGTGGACCCCACTGGATAAGATGTAGTTTGATAAATGTGATTCGATTTGAGTTGTTGGATATTATTGACTGTAGTTGAGGAGATAACAGTGGAGAGTAAGTAAGTATTTATTTATAAAGCACCTTTCATACATGTCATGCAGCTCAAAGTGCTGAAAGTGAAACATATGATCAGAATAATACTCAAGCTAACATTTAACATTTTTGTTAAATTTGTAGTAAATTGTAGTTGTGGGTACATTGTTCCAAAAGTAGAATGCACAAACAAAAAGTAATTCAAAACATTTTAAGCAGTTTTGTATTGGCTAAAGCCAAATGCTTATTATTGTTTTTAAATAAGTGATATCTTAAAAACATTGTTGACATTATTAATATTCAGGTAGGCAGGGTTGAGTCATTCAGTAGCTGAAAGTAGGCTAATAATTAACTATATCTAATCTGCAAACTGCCATGATGAGGGTCTTGCTTTCACATCTACAACGCGACTGTTGTTAGAGATATGTTTGTAATATATCCATAAACTCCACAAATGGCTTGCAAAGGTCTTTCCGATTGGCTCTTGACATTCACAAGCCAGACACAGAGTGATTCTTTGAGAATGGATCAGGGAGCGATTCTTTGGAGTCATTCGGGTTGGCAGAGTCTGTCAAATCCCTTCACTACATTTGCCTATGGCGAATCTAAATCTCTCCATTTGATTTGCTTCCTGAATCATTCCAAAGAATCGCTCACCGATCCGTTCGCAAAGAATCACTCTGAATCACTCACACTGAACGATGAGTGGTTAGTGAGTGTGTATGTGTGTGTGTGTGGATATGGTGCGTCTGTCTATGTCTGGGTCTCTTAATATGTCATTATGTGCTCTGTCCTTGTGTCCATGACTGTATTGTGACCTGTATCCCTACTATGTCTATGTGCTTTTGTTGTGTTTTTATTCTAATGTTATTTATCTTGATTTTATTCTGATTTTATTTTATTCTGTTTTTATTGCTAACCCTTTTTTTTACACAGGATTTTAGCCTGTACCTTCTGGCAGGGGAACTGCCAATGGAAATGAGCATTTTGGCTAAAATTGGGTGCATTTACATTTTTGGAAAAATGTTTTATTAATGTACACTGTCCCCCTTGAACAAATAAAGTAAACCTAAACCTGAAGTGAAGGGACTGAAAGGACTCCGCCCACTCAATAGTATGTTAGCGCCTCGACGAGCTGCTCATCCTCTCGCCCAACACTCAGTCCTCCGCCTCTTGACCAGTGCAGACTAAAGTTCACAGCACTCGATACCGAGTGCATTAGCTGATGTCTGACTGAAGAGGGTCTTGGTTGCACTGATGTGCATTTGATTAGAAATCAATAGAATCTGAGGAGACGTATGTTCATTGACCAATCAGAGTCGAGTATTCAACACGGCTGTGTAATAAGTATGGATCACGTATTAGTTACCTGACAGAGAAATTATAATCTTTTATAATTAATACATTTTATTTAAACTCAGGAGTCATTGAGGGAGACCCCCATTTTCAATGTACATGACATAATGTATGCAGTGTACATGGCATATGAGGTTACAAAACATGCACAATCAATTTCAAATAGGGATGTTCGATATTGGCTTTTTTACCGATATGCGATTTACCGATATTGTCCAACTCTTAATTTCCGATACCGATATCAACCGATACCGATATATGCAGGGTTTCCCCCCCCCAAAAAACTGAATAATTTCAGGTAATTAACCCATTCTCCGCCATTGACGGATTAAGACGTCATTCCTCGCCATGCTTAATCTGCCAATGACGGATTACGCCGTCATCGAGATCAATATTTCAAATTTTCGTCATGGTATTCACATTTCACCCACGGAGTCATGACTGGTGCTGTAGATCTCCACTCAACTCTCCAGCGCTTCAATACCGCCACCTGGTGGCCGATCGGCGAGTTGCCAAACCGGAAGTGGGGCCGGAAGTGCTTGGTGTCACCCCTATTCCGTCTGCCACTCGCTATCGCTCGCGGGACTCCATCTGGACACACTGGATAATCGATACGTTGCCATAACTCGATAAACAACGTTATTTGGACGTATATAGTATTATACAACCCGGAAATGGTTCATCTAGATCAACATCCCATAATAGCGATCTTTTTGCTCCATGCTGATCACCCAACGGTAAGAGGAAGCTGCGGTTGGTTTCAGCGTTTTTGATTATTATTAACCATACAAACTGCTTAACCATACAAACTGCTCTAATCTATATATCACCCATACAACATGAATCATTTAACGTCGGTCATTGTATTATCAACGACCCCCCCCCCCCCCCTCCGGTCAACATCAGATGATAAGTCATAATGTCTAGGATCATGTACAGTTGAAATTTTTTATCTGGCGTCAATCGCTATCAAACTGCATTTGATGATCTTATATATGCATAATGGCTATATCTCACGTTCTATGAAATACAGCAGAAAACGATAAAAACATATTTATACTCTAGACAGTATTTTAGTATGAATGTGTGAATGAAAAAGTAAAACATTCCTACATCCTGAACGATAGATAATTGATGTTGAATGGGCCATAGTAATGTCAATTTAGCAATACAATTTAAAAAGTTATAGCCCTGCAAAGTAGGTGAACATCTCCATAAGATAAGATATTCCTTTATTGATCCCCTTGGGGAAATTCAGGCATCATAGCAGCATGGGGGGGAGGGGGGGGGGGGTACAGGTAGTAAAACAACAACACAGTGTACAGGTAGTAAAAACAACACAGGCAGTGTAAACAATTTGGTCAATATGGTCAATATAATTTACTATCTGACTAGCTGAAGAAATATTCACATTATTCACAGTGTCACATAAGGTGCAGTATGCATAAGGTAGTGTTATAATTTACTATCTACTGAGTAGGGGTGGGAATCACCAGTTTCATCATGATACGATACGATATTGATTCTTTGGACAACGATACGATATTTGCCGATATCACAAAGTCTCTCACGATACAATACGATTAGATTAGATTCAGGTGCCTGCAATCGATATGAGATGATATCATATGCCCATTTAACACAATCGGTAACATTTAGATCAACTAAAAAAAGGTAACGAAAATATCATTTGACATTTGTATTTTTGAGCTCTTCCAGACATTTAAAGGAAAATCAATCTATTGTTTTTAATACAAATAGACCTCCTGTTCACTGTAAAGTGCCACGTTTTGATATATTGAGCTTTAAACTTTAAGCTCCATTTTTTGGAACTCAAAACTCACAACCTAAAACCCCTCCCTACCTCCCTCTCCCAAACCGTTCCTACAACAATTTGTTGATGTTGCATGATCATGTATAGGCCTACATTTATTATGTATTATATTGTTTATGTTTAAATAACATTTAAACATCAAACTCCTCTGACCTCATCTGGTCTTTCCAAAGACGCGCGCACACACACACACAGAAAGGGAGAATGCTATGCTGTAACGTCTACACACACTGAGCTACTGCTGTTGTTCTTGGGCGGATATGAGACTCGCCACAGGATTTTCAAAATAAGAGTATCGATATGAATCGATCTTATTACATTGCATCGATCCGATTCGATCGTTGATAATTACATCGATGTATCGATCTGGATCGATGTATCGTCCCACCCCTACTACTGAGTATACATTATTCACAGTATCACGGTATCCACTGAAATATACATTATTCACAGTATCACAGTATCCACATAAGGTGCAGTAAGCCTAAGGTAGTGTAGGTTGTCCTCCTTGGGTTCCTATAAGTCCCAGGTCAATGTCTGGTAGCAGTCGCTGTCGCTGCCCCCTGTTGTGGAGCCTGGAGGCTGCTAGTCGCTGCCCACTGTTGTGGAGCCTGATGGCCGCTGGTATAAAGGACTGTCCGAGGCGGTTAGTTGAGTGTCGGGGGGGAATGAGTCTGTGGCTGAACGAGCTTCTCATCTTGACTAGCTCGTCGTAGAGGGGGTGGTAGGGGTTCTCCATGATGGCAGCCAGCTTCCTTATCATCCCCCTCTCTGCCATCACCTCAAGTCTAGGTAGCTCGACTCCCACCACAGAGCTAGCCTTCCTCACCAGCTTGTTGAGCTTGTTGGTGTCCCTTGAGTTGATGTAGCCTCCCCAGCATGCCACAGCATAGAAGAGGATGCTGGCCACAACAGACTGGTAAAAAGACTGCAGCAGTCTGTTGCACACATTGATAGACAAATAGAGCTGGCAGAGGACGGTTTAGGACGAATCAAAGTGGTGGCGGAGAATGGGTTAACATTACATATCTCTTGTCGTGGAATTAACACAACATTATGCATACTTTTGACAATAAATAGAATCAGAATTTGTTCTTACTTGCTTGCCTGGGTAAATAAAGGTTGATGTAAAAAATAATTATAATAATAATAATAAATAAAAAAAAATATTTTTTTAAAACCGATACAGATCATTTTCGATATCACATTTTAATGCCAATATCGGCCGATAATATCGGACATCCCTAATTTCAAACATACAATAAATCAATCACCAACACACAGTCAAAAATAAATACAACTCGTATGCAATAGCGCATCAAAGAAAGCAAGTTAACGTAGGACGTAGTTATTAATTAAGAATCTAAGCCATCCAAAAGAGACGAGAGTACTCAGTTTTAGGTCACGTTCTAAGAGATTCCATGATTCCGCTGCATCAATACAAAAAGGAGTCCTTCCAATGAATCTCTCATCAATGGACCTCATTCTCGAACATTCTCTTAACACATTCGGGGCCATTGAGATTAGACGGGGCCCACTCTATACAACCAGCATATCAAAACAAACTTTCATTGTGCGTGAGGCTGTTTGTAGAGCTAAATCTATACTTTATATTATTGCTATCTGTCCATTTTCATTGTCAATTGACACTATAAACTGTCCCTTCAATATGCCTTAAATAAATAATTTTTTCATCAATACGTTCCCATTTTATAGCGTCGTAAATATGAACGTTATAGCAGAATGTTCTGGGGTATTTCCTGGAACGCGATATATAGGGTATATCTATATATATATAGTTGAGTCATGACTATAAATGTAAAACTTAATTGTTAATGATACAAATATTGTCGTATTTATTATTATTATAATTATTAAAATCCGAGGATGTCTGTAGAATCAACGTGAAGGCAATGACCAAATGATTTCTCCCAAATGAAGCCCTTAGAACACGGGCGCACACCAGTCTGTCCTATCTACAACTGCTTTTCCGCACTCCTAAAGCGTAACTTTTCTCGTAAGTCCATTCGAGAATGAGGACCAAAGTCTTTATATTGGGCGGCTGGCCATTCATCCTCTAGTTTTCTCTTCAACACTGACCTGGTCTCTGAGCAATGTGCAATCAACCCTGTATACTATATGAGCATAGTCTCTGTGAGGAGGATTAAATGTGCGTCTCTGCTTTTCTCCTAGGTGTTGAGATCTGCATCGCCACCCCTGGTCGTCTGATAGACTTCCTGGAGGTCGGCAAAACAAACCTGCAGCGCTGCACCTACCTGGTGTTGGATGAAGCCGACCGCATGCTGGACATGGGCTTTGAACCACAGATCCGCAAGATTGTCGATCAGATCAGGGTGAGCTATTTATAAACAATTAAAATAGAATAACCTTTATTTAACCAGGGAAGGTTGACTGATCATTCTAGCTTCTTTTTTTTAAGGAATGAACTGTTTCATACTATTTTTTTTATTCTTGTAACGTCAAAGTGGCGCTGATGCTTCACCGAAGGCCACAGCGTGGTCTATGTACAGCTGTAGCCAAAAATTGTACTGTACGCCAGGTGACGCAATAAAGGAATATCTTATCTTATCTATGCTAATAATTATGTCTATACTACTATGCACTCAAGACTAGCACTCAAGTTCGGCACTATTTGACGTCAGCTAAATTACTAAATGTAAATGTAAAGACGTAAGTATGATGGAGAAAGGAGCCGCGACAGCCCACGCAGAAGTATAATTTGGCCTTTACAGTTTCACGCATTAACAGTTTGGAGCGCCTACTCCTCGAACCGGCTAAGTGCCTTGCTCAAGGGAAATGAGTTACAACTTAGTCTGTAACTAAATCAGCTACTAAAATTGGTTACACCATGATTACTTAGGGCATAACATACTGTAGCTAGTTTGGACATGTGCATTCGCTTGTTGGTTGGCATGAGCCACTTGGTATTGTAGCGCATTATAGTAAGCTAGATCGATATTGAAATATATCAATAAATTAGGGCTCTACTGGATTACTGTGTTGCAAAAGTTACTTAAGAGTTACGTTGTAACTTATCACCTACCCTAGGGCATGTGTAACTATTCAGTTGTTACTTAAGAGTTACGTTGTAACTTATCATTTACCCTAGGACATGTGTAACTATTCTGTCTCCAACCTTAAAGGGATAGTTTGTATTTTTGGATGTTAAGTGGTATGGAATAATTGTTAGTAGTGCAGCTGATGCAATGCCATTAGCCCGCCGCCTGGTTCAGATGTCATCATCATAACTTCAAATGTTCTTTGCCACCATTCTGCTCTAATATGCCCATTCATGCCACTAAATTGATCATTTAATGTTTTGATTAGAATCCAGCTTTTAGGCCCTCCGTAAATGTGCTCTCTCATGATAGGTTTATCCCTAACAATTGAATTTTTTTCCGTTTGTCGACAGGAGTGAAAGTCAAGTTAGGAAATCATTTTTAAACGTGCATCTAATTAATATATAAGCACATTGTAAGAGAATAATCAAAGACCCTAGTCACCCAAACAACTGCCTCTTTGAACTGCTGCGGTCAGGCAAGCCCTACCGGAGTCTCATGGCCAGTACAGAGAGACTCAGAAGGAGCTTCTATCCTTCTATCAGGATGCTCAATGACAATGACGCTATGTAACAACCGATTATCTACACACACTGCACACACATCCACATGTACACACTCACTTTAAACAAACACTCACCTTACCACTCACTTTATTCACTTTAGACACTTTAACACACTTTATATGTATCTATTATTAAAGAGATTTGCACTACATTGTACATTCTTACCTCATTTACACCCTACCCTAAGTTTTGTACCTCTGCATTGTACCTCACTGTTACTCATTTTACTCTTACATTTTATTCTGTATTTTGTTGTGACAAATAATAAACAAACTTGAACTTGAAACTTGTTTGGATCTCCTCCCCCAGCCCGACAGACAGACCCTAATGTGGAGCGCCACCTGGCCTAAAGAGGTTCGGCAGCTGGCCGAGGACTTCCTGAAGGACTACGTCCAGATCAATGTGGGAGCGCTGGAGCTGAGCGCCAACCACAACATCCTGCAGATAGTGGACGTCTGCATGGAGGGAGAGAAGGACAACAAGTACGAGATGTCGCTGACATCTTTGTTTTCACTGATTTGATTATTAGCACGTCTTTCTCCCACCGCTTTATTGCGTCTCCCAAAAGTGGACAACAGAACCGCACTTCATTACCTCCAAGCACAATAAATGGACAGGAATTTGTCTTGTAGACACGGTGACATTGGGTGCAGAAGTACATGGTTAAAAAGGTGTTTGTTTTGTCTCTTTACCACAACTCTCATTTGATGCTCTCTTTCTCTCTATCTCTCTCTCTCTCTCTCTTTCTCTCTCTATCTAGACTGTTCCAGCTAATGGAAGAGATCATGGCTGAAAAGGAGAACAAGACCATCATCTTCGTGGAGACCAAGAAGCGCTGTGATGACCTGACGCGCAGGATGAGAGGAGACGGGTGAGTAGGTACCAGAGTGAGAGGAGATGGGTGAGTAGGTACCAGAGTGAGAGGAGATGGGTGAGTAGGTAGCAGAGTGAGAGGAGATGGGTGAGTAGGTAGCAGAGTGAGAGGAGATGGGGGAGTAGGTAGCAGAGTGAGAGGAGACGGGGGAGTAGGTAGCAGAGTGAGAGGAGACTGGGGAGTAGGTAGCATAGTGAGAGGAGACGGGGGAGTAGGTAGCAGAGTGAGAGGAGACAGGGGAGTAGGTAGCAGAGTGAGAGGAGACGGGGGAGTAGGTACCAGAGTGAGAGGAGACGGGGGAGTAGGTAGCAGAGTGAGAGGAGACTGGGGAGTAGGTAGCATAGTGAGAGGAGACAGGGGAGTAGGTACCAGAGTGAGAGGAGACGGGGGAGTAGGTAGCAGAGTGAGAGGAGACGGGGGAGTAGGTAGCAGAGTGAGAGGAGACGGGGGAGTAGGTAGCAGAGTGAGAGGAGACGGGGGAGTAGGTAGGAGAGTGAGAGGAGACGGGGGAGTAGGTAGCAGAGTGAGAGGAGATGGGGGAGTAGGTAGCAGGGTGAGAGGAGACGGGGGAGTAGGTAGGAGAGTGAGAGGAGACGGGGGAGTAGGTAGCAGAGTGAGAGGAGACGGGGGAGTAGGTAGGAGAGTGAGAGGAGACGGGGGAGTAGGTAGAAGAGTGAGAGGGTGAGTAGGTAGCAGGGTGAGAGGAGACGGTGGAGTAGGTAGGATAGTGAGAGGAGACGGGGGAGTAGGTAGCAGAGTGAGAGGAGACGGTTGAGAGGAGACGGGTGAGTAGTCACATTTTACACAAAACAAACTAGTATCACACGGCCAATCATTTTAATGCTACATCAGATTAAATGCAAACGTATCTCTTTTGCGTAAAGCTGCTGTTCTGATGAAGGTCTTGCACCGAAAGCTCAACAAATATACACGTTGATGACATCACTGCCTCAGGTCAACACTACTCGTGAACACTATCTAGCTCTGTGGTTCTCAAAGTGGGGTCCTTGGGGGGGGTTCAGAATCTTCTCAGGTGGGGGTCCCTGATGTATTGCAATTTAGGGATCCATGGCACCACTGATCTAGCTAACGGGTCATTGGTTTGTCCCATAGGTGGCCGGCAATGTGTATCCATGGAGACAAGAGTCAACCAGAGAGAGACTGGGTTCTGACAGGTACACACAAGATTAGAACAATTGAGCCATTATTATTATTAAATGTACTGCTGTTGTTTTGTCCATTTGTTTTTACCTTGTTTTTTTATTTCTTTTTTTATTATCTTTCTTCCCCTCCTTTTTCCCGATTTTTCTCCCATCCCACCCTTCCTGGTTGTTGCGTACTTTCCCCTACTGTTGGTCCGGGAGACCGGAGACTGTCACATGCTTTCCTCCGACGCATGTGCAGCCTGGGGCAGGCCAACCTGGCCGCGCAGGTTCTCACCGGGGAGAGTGTAGCGTGTTGGAGGCCACACTATCTCTCCTTAGTTCCAACCCTTGCTGAGCAGGCGCCCCGACCGAACTGTAGGGGTCGCTGTCCACAACGCCCAGGACCCACCCTTCAGCTTTCCCACCCCCTGATACAGCCAATTGTATCAGTGTGAGAGGCCAGCCAAGCTGATAGCAACGCCGGGAGCTGGATTCGAACAGGCGAATCCAGTGTCTCCCGGTGTTGGTGACGAACGTAATCTCCGTGCGCCACCTGCCCCCCCCTGTTTTTACCTTGTTGACTGTTCATTGTATTGTCCCCTTATCTATGTGATTTTGTATTTGTTGTGTTGTTGCAGAGTTCCGTAGTGGAAAAGCTCCGATCCTCATTGCTACTGATGTGGCGTCTCGTGGTTTAGGTAGGTCCATTCTGTGCATCTCAGCATGACCACATGCACCACGTCATGCAGGCCGGATGAATGGATATGACACATACACACACAGACAGACAGACACACAAATCAACACCAAAACACAGGTCAGTGGTATATATCCAGTGGTAGATAATATACACACATATATATACCGAGCACCCAAATCGATGCCAAACTCATACAGGCCAGGTCAGTGGATATACACACACACACTTGAATAATTTGTTAACATCCACATGTTATTACAAATAGGCAAAGGGCATAAATGTAGTAAATACAGTCAGATATTAAGAGACCTGTCAGCTACGTAGGTGCTGAAATGACAGCCAGGTTGAAGTGTACAACATGATGGTATAATACCGCATCCACTTCATCACACAGACACACACAACCTGTTTGTCTATGATTATAATATATAGAATGGCCAATACACAATGGAGAACATCATATGAAGAACATGCTTGAACTGGGCTTGAATTTTAAGTTGTATGCCGTTCTATTGAACGAGACATTGCAACGTACTATAGACACAGGAATGGCAAGTGATTTGACTTGATGTTAGAAGTGTGAAGTGAGGGGTCTGGTTGATGATGAACCACTCTTACAAGATGACAGTCAAATATATTTTTTTAACCTAATTCTGTGTTCATTTGTTTTCCTTTTCATTTTATTTAAATCTTTTTGTTTCCAAGTTTCTCTTCCGGCAACTAGAAGCACACAGGCCCTCGGGAGCCTGCAGCCGGACCTAGGCATGACTAAACGAAACCTGAGTTGCGGAGAGAAACACAGCAGGGGAGAGACGGCCTGATTAATCAATCCCACACACAGCCGTCTCTACTGAGAACCCAGAACAGAACCCTCAAACCAAACTCTCCCCCCTCCCAGGACACTGGCTGCCTGGGCGACAGAGGTGGGGGAGGGAGGGCTGCTGCTGGGATTCTAAATTTGACCCTTGGGTGGGGGGCGGAGGTCAGTTGAGAGGGCAAAGAGGGGTGTGTGGAGGGGGGCGGGCTCCCCTCAGCCGTGCCACCAGCCTATCACAGTAATGCAACACACCTCCAGTAACAACGACTGACTGTGAAAAACCTAGCTACCCATTCCTAAGCATTTGAGATCAACTCTGCCCAGAGACTTTTTGGACCGGTTTGCAATATCTCAATATTCTGATATATTGATTAGGGATTAGGATTACTTTCCCCTGCATAGGTTTTCCAAAGCTACACTACCATTGTCGACGCAAATTCAATCTATGATTAGCTTGTCAGACAACACGTATTTTTCCCTAAATTGGATCAACGATGCACTCTTAATAAAGCTCCCTAGAGTTGAGATACAGTGGTGCATTACAAGAAGACAGTGAAAGAGACAACTGCCAGGAAGGAAGTAAGGAAGGAAAGGAAAGCAGCCTAAACCAGGCATGGACGGCTATGCTGGAGGCTCCCCTCTGAACTGCCCCCTGCAGCCCCCGATGAGTCACTGATACCCCCCACCGCTGGCTGTGCCGGCCGGCCTCTCCCTCTGCGGACGTCATGTCTGGTCCTGGCTGCCAGGGGTCCTGGCCTGGAGGAACCACCTTTCTGTCTGTCTCTCTCCCATCGCTCTCTAACTCTATCTCTCTCCCATCGCTCTCTATCTCTCTCCCATCGCTCCCTAACTCTCTATCTCTCTCCCATCGCTCCCTAACTATCTCTCCCATCGCTCCCTAACTCTCTCTATCTCTCTCCCATCGCTCCCTAACTCTCTATCTCTCTCCCATCGCTCCCTAACTCTATCTCTCTCCCATCGCTCCCTAACTCTCTATCTCTCTCCCATCGCTCCCTAACTATCTCTCTCCCATCGCTCCCTATCTCTATCTCTCTCCCATCGCTCCCTAACTCTCTATCTCTCTCCCATCGCTCCCTAACTCTCTCTATCTCCCTCTCATCGCTCCCTAACTATCTCTATCTCTCTCCCATCGCTCCCTAACTCTCTATCTCTCCCATCGCTCCCTAACTCTATCTCTCCCATCGCTCCCTAACTCTCTATCTCTCCCATCGCTCCCTAACTCTCTATCTCTCTCCCATCGCTCCCTAACTCTCTATCTCTCTCCCATCGCTCCCTAACTCTATCTCTCTCCCATCGCTCCCTAACTCTCTATCTCTCTCCCATCGCTCCCTAACTCTCTATCTCTCTCCCATCGCTCCCTAACTCTCTATCTCTCTCCCATCGCTCCCTAACTCTCTATCTCTCTCCCATTGCTCCCTAACTCTCTCCATCTCTCTCCCATCGCTCCCTAACTCTATCTCCCTCCCTTCGCTCCATAACTCTTTATTTCACTCCCTAACTCTCTTTATCTCCATCCCTTCACTCCCTAACTCTCTATTTCCCTCCCTTCGCTCCCTAACTATCTCTTTATCTCCCTCCCTTCATTCTCTAACTCTCTCTTATCTCCCTCCCTTCGCTCCCTAACTCTCTCTTTGTCCCTCCCTTCGCTCCCTAGCTCTCTCTCTCTCTCTTTATCTCCCTCCCTTCGCTCCCTAACTCTCTCTCTATCTCCCTCCCTTAACTCCCTAACTCTCCACTTTGCTCCCTCCTCTCTCCTCTCCCTCCTTGTCTCTCTCTTCTTAATCTCTTTGTTGTCCTCTTCCTCCAATGTCCTTATTTCAGTCTATTTCCTTCTCTCTTTCTCCACAAGCCCCCCCCCCTCCCCAAACTCCAATTCTCCCCCGATACTGATACCATTCCTGACCCCTTTCCGTCTGCTCTGCTTTCCTTGTGTCCTCACTCCCTTGCCTTGTCTTCCTTCGTCCCCCCCTCCTGTGACCTTTTTTTCTTTCTTTCATGTGCGTCCTGCACAGACCAGTTCACTGCAATTCTATGAGTAAATATTTCATCGTTGCTCTTTGAGCCGCTAGTCCTTCGCCAGGACATGTATCTTGACGCAGCCCCTTGTCTCCGAAATCCCCTGGAGGTGCCCCCTTAGCAACAAATCCACACATCACTGCCCCTAGTGTCTGTTTCTTGTTACTGCACTTGAATTCCTGGGCTCATGGAGACGACTGCCTGTTTCTCTCTCTGGGAGGAACCTGGGGGCCATTTTGGAATAAGTCCTCCCAGAGTGTCCTCCGAGTGTCTCCTCAGAATTTATACACATCCACCAAGACCTTCAAACCCCACCACTTCTGCCCCTGCCCACACCACCGCAATTTATAAAAGCTCCCGTTGTGTCAGAAAAGCTAAAGGAAGTCTTATCTGACATAGCTTAGGCCCGCCCTCCCACCCCTAAAAGTCACACGGCCCGAACAAGGCCCCTTACCCGTCACCCCCAGAAACGGCAACACCACAAAATCCCCCCTCAAAGTGTCTCCCCGTCTCTTGAAGAGAGCGGTGTGGCGGGACGAAGAGGCAGAGATATGAAATCGTAAATAAAGACAACGACCCGACATCCCAGCCCAGCTTGAGTTGCGCGGCCTGGACCTGTCCAGCGTTGGGAGGAATGTGGCGGAGTGGGGCGAGGCGGAAGGAAGGACCGCTTTGGTCTCTCTGCACTCTCCTGCTACGCCTGCACACCTCCCAGGACTGGCGAGGGACGGGGGGGATACACAGTGGGGTACGGCTAACCTTGTAAAGTCGTCTCTAAAATCTCTGATACAGGGTAAGTACCTCAACCAACCCCCCCTCCCTTCCCCCGTTATACCCATCCGTCCGCACCTTCATCAAGACGCATAAAGAGGAGACCATGTTTTTCTTCTATTCAGCAGTGTTTTCAGAGCCCTTAGTCAACTGTAATGAGAAACAGACCTACATTCACCTAAACATTTTTAAAGAATGAACCAGATATCACATTATTTCCCCCAAATAGATTTTCTTCTACCCCTATGTTTCAAACTATGTGTCAGAAATCCAGAAAAGTGTTAGGGCTACACCTCTCATTGGCCTAAAGATGCAGTTTATATTTAGCTTGAATCACTTTTTAGATGTTACTGTGCCTTTTTTATGGAAGATTATTTTTTCCTCCATCTCGATGTACAGTTTTGTCTAAATTCTCCAAATCCCCCAAACCTGACTAGGCGTATTCTGACAGACATTCCAACTAGCATCTAGTCTACTATTTAGGGAGATTATTGTAGAATGTAGGTATTTTCTAGTCGGCATGGTAAGTACGACCTCATTCAGAATGGTCTCCGGATGGGGAGGTAAGTGAGAGGACGATGGGATGTGTCTTTACTCTCTGGCTTCAACCATCTCAAACCCTAGACGCTCCTTCCTCAGCTTTCCCATATGGGAGCATAATTATATAATCCATGAAATAGTTACTGTATTTCTTTCTCAGTCAATGTTAACTTCTCCTAACTAGTGCTTCTCTGTTTTCCCTCCCTGTAAATCAACAACCCTTCGTACCCCCCCCCCCCCCCCCCCCCCCCTCCTCCGTCTCACCACCACCACTCTACGCTCCAAACTCCAAAAGACGTGGAAGATGTCAAGTTTGTCATCAACTACGACTACCCCAACTCCTCGGAGGACTACATCCACCGCATCGGCCGCACGGCCCGCAGCACCAACAAGGGCACAGCCTATACCTTCTTCACGCCGGGCAACCTCCGCCAGGCCCGGGAGCTGATCCGGGTTCTGGAGGAGGCCCGGCAGGCCATCAACCCCAAACTGCTGCAGCTGGTGGACACCGGCCGCGGGGGAGGAGGTGAGAAGGGCCGGCTGTCTTAGGAGGGTGGCTGATGTTAATGTGGTTGGTTTTGAGCTGTGATTTTCTCTCTCTCTCTCCGTCTGTCTCTGTCTCTTATCTCATCCCCTCCCCAGGCGTCCGCTCTCGTTTCCGCGGTAACTCCAGCTCCAGCGCCAACAACCCCAACCTGATGTACCAGGACGAGTGTAACCGGCGCATGCGCTCCGTGGGCGGCAGCAGCAGCAGCGGCAGCAGCAGTAAGGACAGCCGCAGGGCCGGCGGCAGCTACAGCAGAGAGGGGCGCGGCAGCGGAGGGACCAGCCGGGACGGTGAGCGCTCCTCCTTGTCGTCCTCGTCCTACCGAGACCGGGGGGGCAGGGACGGAGGAGGTAGCTACGGTTCCAGCTCTAACTCCACCTCCAGCTCCTCCTATAGCCAGTATAACAGCAGCAGTAAGCAGCACAGCAGCTCCAGGGCAGGCTCTGGGTCGGGGAGCAGCTCCAGGGCAGCAGGCTCCGGGTCGGGGAGCAGCGGAGGGGATAAGGCCGCCGCCCCAACACCCTCATCCGGCCCGCAGCCCCTCATGGCCCAGAAGTTTAACCCAACGAAGCCAAAGCCCATGATGGGCCTGATGGGTCACTCGCCCTTCCAGTTCGCCCCCCCAGCACCGCCCTCAGGCAGGAAGTAACCAGGTCTGGGGGAAATGCAGACACTCGCAAAATACACACACATTTATAAAGGCATACATGTTATCCTTGACCAGAATGTCTGTCCCAGGATTTCCCCCTCAATGGTGTATACTTTTTGGTCATGTCCTTTGGTTTTGTACCACTGTGCTGATGGCTTAACAAAAACCATGCCACCTTTGTGATGAATACAGCTGTATTTTGTTGGTAATATGCAGCCAATGGCTATGTTTTGCTATGAGCAAAATAACTGGTAGAGTGGATCTGTTAGTTACATCAACATTCCATTCCATAAGCTTGCTTAGCTAACAACATGTTGGCTCTCTGTGCTTTGAAGTTCTTACCTCGTTTATTATAGTGGCAAGTTAGTTATGTCTTTGTCAACCTCAAACGGTTGTCCTTTTGAGGACAACGTAAGTAAAATTGACTGAATTCCCTAATTATTTTCACTTGGATTTTCAGAACTCCCTTTGCTTTTGATTGATCTATTCAGGAAGATGCCCTCATGAAGGTCATGTCAAAATGCTTTCATCGGGTGAGTCGGGCTAAAAGTGAGGTTTCTCAAACCTGCTGTTTTTGTACCGTGAACCGTCACTGATGAACCGTGAACTCTGATATGTTGCCTAGTTTTAGGTAAATCAAAGGTAGGTGCTTCAGTTGCTTCTCAACTCATCTGTTGCTGGTTTTGTACTAAACACATTTATTTAGCACATATTAAGCTCCCGTTAGAAAGTGTAGAACAACAGTTTCCAGTGACTGAAGTGGAGCTCTAGTAACGCTGTCACATTCACGTGATTACGCCTCCTACTCAACTCTGCATTTATTAAATTGTGTTTTATATCACAAATAATATGCTGTACGTACCCATAAATTGTTACAATGAAGACCGATACGATTAGTTTAAATAATCTGCTGAACCCAGCAACTGGGTGGTTTGATCAATGACTCTCTAATGTAGTCTTTGTTAGTGTTGACAGACAAGCTGTTTAGTTTACCAGAAGTACATTCACTTCTTTTTTACTGTCCTACTGTTTTTATTTTTCAGGTTTCAGTAAAGCTTTTCAATGTACCAGTTTGTCCTGCCTGCTTTATTAGCTGCAACCAGCAGCTCTGGTCAGTTGGTCGGTCCACCTTCTAGCAGCCAGTTTCCGTGACAAACGAAACAAACATTTCAAATCCCCCAAGAAAAAGAACTTTATTATCACCCATAAGATGTATATTCAGTGTTATGCTCTTATTTAACTTCGCTCTTGGCAAATGTACATAATACAACTGCCATCATCAGTATATACAAAGCAGTACTATCGGATGTAGTGCAGTGGAATGTGAGAGGGAGGGGCTCTAGGCTGGACTAG
Organism: Notolepis coatsorum; assembly: GCF_963971535.1. Lineage (NCBI taxonomy): Eukaryota > Metazoa > Chordata > Actinopteri > Aulopiformes > Paralepididae > Notolepis > Notolepis coatsorum. The sequence continues at coordinate 44,011,015 of NC_140178.1, forward strand.
CATCATGCATCGCAGACCACAGAAACATGTCGAGCACATTTCTACCCGCAACAGGTTTGTGATGTTGAATGTTCTCATTTCTTAAGTAAAAGCTGAACAGATTAATCACGACACTAGCTAAGAAAAAATAAATAAAGAGTTGGTCCCGACAATTGTACACTGTTGGAAATGCTCTTTAAAACGATCAATAGTGAGGCCTTGCACGGAATGTTTGTGTACTTGTTTCTTCCAACGTAGCTGGCTGTAACCATTGGTAACCACCATGCCTACATGTCTGTGCAGTGGTGAAGGTAGAATACTGGAAAAGCATTAGTTCCACTGACTCGTTAACAAGACATACAATACATCAACATATAGTAACCATTGTTTCTTCCAACATGGAGGGAAAATTTGCATTCTAAACATTCCGTTAAAGGCCTCAATTTGTTGAAATGAGTGGAATCTGTATCTCAAATACAAGTTGTATATTAACCTAATGAAACTGCAAAATAGGCACGTATGGCAGATCAAACAAAACGTTAATGTTAGTGTACAGAGGGGTTTGGTTCTCATCACACAACAGGAAATAATGATTATACAACCAAGAACTCACACTCTGTGCAAGTCAAAAGGTGAGCTCATTTGTTGTAAAATATATTTTACGCAATGTAAACAAAGGGGGGAAAGTTAACAAACGAATGACTGTTGGACAAGTGTTCACAATTCTACTGTATATCTCCCATTTCATCTCTTTTGGCGTGCTTGATTTAGAAGGCTCTCTATTCCAGGTGGGCGGACTTTATATTAAGTGAGAGGGAACTCGATTGACCCATCTCAAACCCCACCCTCTTTCTTCATCCTCAAATCACAACTGTTGCTTCCATCAACAGTTATTGGAGGATCATGAAAAGAGGGCAGTGTTTGAGTATGGCCAATGGTCCTGAGGTGAAACTCTACAGAGAACCCACTGTGTGCACAGGGTGAACTAAATCAAGCAGACCAAATGCTTACGACTGATTATACACACAAGGTTTATTTTTCTTCCTTCATAGTATTTAGGACACCTGCTTTAAAAAACACGGCTGCCATATAGCTGGTTCAGTTAAACAGCGGAAGGTGTCCTTCTCAAGCAGCAACATACAGCAGCAGACTACGCTTTTAGACTCACACCACTCACGAAGAGCAAAGCAGAAAACAATACAGAGAATAAATCAAACAATAATATCAATCACAGGGAAACATACAGCATGGTTAAAGGATAACTCCATCGTTTTTGACTGTTCAATGTCATTCTTATCTTTATATATATCAAATTGCAATATGCTTTTCCCTCAAGAGTATGCGGTAGCCATTTTGTGCCGATTCATCACTTTCGTAGGAGTCAGTTGTATCTGAAAATATAACTTAGAACGCCTTGAGGACGCTCAGAATGTTCCTTAAACACTCGTTTCCTAACACATCTGATGGAAATGTCATGCTAACCTGTGGGTTTACATGTTTAAAGTCACTTAATCATTCCAGAACACTCTCAGAGAGCTGCCACTTCCTCATATTCTTGTGCTACTAGACAATGGCACCATTTCAGATGCACTGCAGTAAACATATGGAAGTGACACAAAATTACTTCCAAATCTCTCTACGATGGAAAGGCATATTCAATAAAGATCTGATAACTCATATCAAAGCATGACAGACATAGGACCAGAGAGGAAACAGCACTGCAGGAGTTTTGAATGGAGAAATCCGTAACACTGAAGACGGTGGCAACGACTAGACTTGTTGCTACAAAACATTAAATTAAATGTGATTTTATGTTGAGTACAATTATAATTTACTGCATTTTGAGGTGAAATGTGAGTCTTAAAGAAGTTTCTAAATGAATCACGATCTCAGCCAAAAGGCTGGGAATCACAGTGAGTAGTTGCCATGGTAACTAAAGACTGTGGCAGAAACTACTGGATGGTGCATGTGTAAAAGATGGTCCAAGTGTAAAAACAAAATAATTCTATGACAATAGTCCTTCTGACCAAATTTAATGACTTCAAATATGAAATAAAAACAATAACATGTATGACATACTTAGATACGGATGACTCCATTCAAAAGAGATGGGTCAGGTCTTGTTAGTTCCCGTTATCAAGATGGCGGCAGAGTGAACTGACTTATCTGCGTGATTTTTTTCCATAGCCGCATTTCTCGGAGACGCTCTCTGATTGGCACTGACTGACGCTCTCTGATTGGCCACTGACGCGTTTGCCCAATCGTGTGACGAGCTGTGTCTTTGCCCATTTCTACGTCAAACAGCCTGCAAACTACCTGGCATTCTATCGCCATGCTCTAAGACAAACTCTAACCTTAACCAACTTCGAAAGAGTGCCTAAGCTTAACCGTCGAAAGAACTTGCCGTCACGCTCCAAGACAAACTCTAACCTTAACCAACTTCGAAAGAGTGCCTAAGCTTAACCGTCGAAAGAACTTGCCGTCACGCTCCAAGACAAACTCTAACCTTAACCAACTTCGAAAAAGTGCCTAAGCTTAACCGTCGAAAGAACTTGCCGTCACGCTCCAAGACAAACTCTAACCAACTTCGAAAGAGTGCCTAAGCTTAACCAGTGTACAACAGGCGTCGGCCAATCAGAGAGCGTCTCCGAGAAATGCGGCTACGGAAAAAAATCATGCGACTTATCTGGATAGGACCCACTTTAGGATAAAAAATTGGGAAGTTATCCTAAAAAAAGAAAAGAAATGCTATGTAAAGTGTTGAGTTGTAGTAGGAAGGAAGCCATGACTGAAAGCAGAGAGTCTGTCAGGTTGTGGTCCTGTCTCAATGCTATAGATTCCCCCACGTCTCGGGGGGAGGGAACTGTTCTAGATCTCCACTCTCATCGTGCTCTTTCTCTCCCATGGTGAAGGTTAGCCGGTACTGCAGCTGCACTCTTTCCTGGAAGAGACAAGAGGTTATAGGGAGGTGAAGGCTGACCACACCATTTAGTAGACCGTGAAGTCAGCATTTGCTTCATCTGGAGGTGAAGTCCAAGGTCTTCTTTTAGGTTCATGTTTTCAGTTTTTATTTTCTTCAAAAACACATCAGCTAATATCAACTTTTGGAAATTCTAAGCCTTAGTTAGGATAATATCTAATCTTCTGAACTAAAGTTTCAAATTTCCCATTAACTGATATTTTAATTATTAGAAAAACAAGTGTGTGAACCACAGTCCTTACACACAGTCCTTATATTTGTCAATTTCACAAATGGATTCAATCCATTTATATTTTCCACATGGATTTAGGACTGCATCCCAAATGGAGGGAAATGCTGATTTATGGCATACAAAGTGACAACATGACTATCAGAGATTATAAATGCAGGCATGAATACATCCGTTTGGTATTCCCAGGCCTACTGCTGCTAATATGGAATTATGACGGTACACACACCATTAGGTTTCACACTTGCCTATGATTAGATTAATTTCTCTGCAGTACCACAGAGATAGGAACTTTCTTAAATTATGCTGAGTGGGAAATCGGGTCAGCATCTGAAGGGCTCCGCACATGGCGAATTGTATCGCCTCCATTGTTATGAATGAGAGAACCCACAGGGCAGGAGATTTTTAAGCGACGGTCGCGCAGCTATTTCTGTCGCCTGGCTAAAAATCGCCTCGATCCTATTTTTTGAGGCGACGGCAGGGGTGACACAGCAAGGACAATGAGGAAATAACATGACTTCTACAGTAGAAGTAGTACAGTTCTACTGGTGTATCATTTGTACACTATTAATTTATCAATACATTCATTGATCAATAACCTACGTATTATTACCATGCTAATGCTTATGTTCATTATTATTAACAGGAACAATTTAAATAAATAACGATAGTTGGAGAAGCTATAGTGGCCGCTTGTCATTAACTAATAAATGAACAATGCGCCACAATGCACCTTAGATGTTTTTATACTCGGGTAACAAAAGAAGTTGTGGATGTGGGTAACAAAAGAAGTTGTGGATGTTGACAGTTTAATGTCCAGGCTGCAGCTGATGTGGTTTATAAGGTTTATTGTCTAAAGAAAATGATGGTTGAGAACAGAACAGCGTCTTCAGTGAAAAAACACTCAGCTGCATAACAATACTTGTCCAATCGGTGGTAATGAACGTATTGTAGCGATCAGTCATGCAGTAATGTCAGGAAGAATGAGGAGAGGTTGTATTCGTATAGGTGGTTTAATTCCAGCTCAATATGGGTTTAGTTCCCTCGTAAAGCACAACACAGCTACCTGCTAATACGCTAACCTAACATCCGGTCCGTCCTCTGATATCTCCCTCCGGGGGGAAACAAGTAACCACACCCCCAGCTAGACAGAGCGGCGGTCGGATCTGGTGTGGGGGGCCAGGCGATTGCCGTTGAGCGACAGACAATCGCATCGCCAGGCGACGTCGGTCGCCCCGCCGTGTGCAGACCACTTAAGTGACGCAAGCACTCTAACAACAACACCAAGAACCACGCAGCTATAAAAAGATCAATCAAGCATAAAAGGATAGAATTAACAAGAGTAAGAAGAAAAGATAGAATTGACACTACTGTGTAATGCTTCGTCCAGAGACATTTAAATTGATGGTATTCAAGGCCGTCATGTATTTGCTGTAGCTGTAAGCTATGCTGTTTGAATTGATGTAGGAAAATAAATTTATATCACCATATTCAGAAGCCATTCTCTTCGATATCGCTATTGATCACCATAAAGTAACACATCAGTTAATCCCATCAACGCTTCATCATATCGGTCATGCCGTGGTTAATGGGAAGTGTGATAGTTTCAATGATAGTTTCAATGATTGTGACATTCTCAAGACATTTCACGTCATCTTTGTGAGAAATCCAACCTTTAGACGGCAAAATTGCATGTCACAATTCTTGATATTTAAAAAGAATAAATAAAATGTAGGATGATTGACGTGAGCGTCTTACCTTGTGAGGGTTTGCCAGCAGCAGCACCTGAGTCACAGCAGCGGGGGGCAGGATGGGGTTGAAGGCTGGAAGCGCTGCTCCTGACAGAGGCTGTAGCTTCACAGCCATAGACTAGGATGGAGAAATGACCGATGCGTGCAAAAGTCACATGGTTTAAGATCATAATTCAATAGCAAAAATAACGCACCACTTCAGTAAATCATTACAGTTTGATAAGATGTTCATTTGGGGAAATAGCGAGGTGTAGTCTGACGTCACTCTGGACCGCCTGTGCACTGTGCAGTCCAGTCCACCCGTTTAGGGATTTATCATTGGGAAAATGGATTATCGGCTATTGTAATAATTATGCCTCATGAACATTGGCAAGCTTTCCATTTTTGCACAAAATTAGTTCCCTTCTATCACTAACATTATTGTTTAAGCATTTTTGGTTGAAAAAAAAATTTGACTTTTACGATTTAATTGCGAATATTTTCATGTTGAGCTATAGATTGTGGATGAATACGCACAGAAAGGTACACCATGCAAATGTTCATGCTTTATTTGTTTTAAACGAGACGATTTAGAAATGGCAATGGGGAAATACATTGCGATTTCAAGCGAGGTGGCCCGGCCGGAAACAACAATGACGTAACCACTACACCACCCTATTATGGGGTCAGTTTGGATACCAACAACATTGTAGAATATTTCTGTTAGATAAGACTTAAGTCCAGAATTCTACAACCGTCTATTATGTAGTTGAGGAGTAGTGGACAAGGTGAAACCTTTGACAGAATAGTCACTCTTATACATTCTAGTGAATTAAATGGTGAAATGAAGCTGTTCCTCATGTTTCTGGGGACCCCCTTCAAAACGGTAGCAATGAACATCAGGGCAGCAAACTGGATCCCAGTATTTAGGAACAAACCTTCACGATTTCATCAGCCAATTAGATAGAAATTATGCTAAAAATTATTATCTACAAAGGTCACGTAGAACAGGCCAACAACTCAAAGTTGAGTTTTGAGAAGGAAAAATTACCTCTATATAACTAGTTACAAATTCTTGAATATTGTTTACAATCAACGCAAATAAAAAAAATTCACCCTTTGACACAATGTGAACCAATGTGAACGTTTATAAAATGCAACAGATCATTTCTAGTTTCAAACGGTGCTCCAGGGATCCAGTTTGTCCTCTTGTAACAATGTATTCAATACTTAGATATATCGTGCTTTATTTGTACCTTTCAGAGGTTTTCTCCCCCCCCCCCCCCCCCCCCAAACAACTAACCTTTAACACCAATCCCTACTATTTTAGATCTGTCAACATCCCAAAAGCAGGGGCTAGATTAGCTTTATAATGGATGATAATCCATACATTACATGTATTCCATATACAGCCATAGGAGTTAGGACACTGCACAATAATTAATTTCTGTGACTTGGGGTCAGCTCTCGCCATATGAAATTCCTGTGAAAGTTCTGTCAGAAAACTAAAAATATCTCCACTTTTCCACGAGATTCTCACGGACCACATTCATTCTGTGTATGCAATGGGATGGCAGCATGGATCACATGTAGACTTCTGTTGATGAGACAGGTGTGTTTACAAGTGCCCCTCAAGATATGTGATTAACAGAGGTTTTCAAATGATAATGGTGCTGCTGTGTTTGCCATCCCGTCGCGCACACAGATTGTGGTCCGTGTCAATCTTTTACTAAATATAAATATCATTTTCTGCCAGAACTTTCAAAGGAATTTGATTCTATATGACAAGAGCCGACCCCAAGTCACAGCAATTAATGATCGTGTCCCAAGTTCACACAGAGCGTGACAAATGGATGCTGCGGGGCAAATCCCCCCCGAACAATTAGCATGGAGTGTCCCATGTCTGTATATGGAATACATGTAATGCATTAGGGGTGGGAATCACCAGAGGCCTCACAATATGATATTATCACGATACTTAAGTCACAATACGATAGTATTGCGATACAAAATATATTGCGATATGCTGAGTATTGCGATTTATTACCTTTTTTCAACTGCAAAGTAAAACTTTGTCAACAAGTCTACATTATCTAATAAAATAAAGTTTTCAGTCTGTTCATCTCACTTCAATAATTTGTATTGCAGCAAATGGGATTTTCTCAAGCAGACAGATGTCAACACTGTAATCTGTGTTGCATGTACCTGACAAACTGAACTGTTTGTATTACAGTCATATTCCAACTTAACTGAATGCACACATGTGTGTGGACTACTGTACTATTAGTTATTGAAATTAACAATGCAACTTCCTTATACAAAAAGAATATATACGTATATATATTTTTTTATAAAATATCGATAATTGGCGTCCTTGCATCGATACAGTATCGCCACGCAAAGTATCGCGATACTATACTGCATCGATATTTTCCCCCACCACTACAATCCATGGAATATCAGCCATTCTAGGGCTCGATGTGGTTAACTTTTACCTTTGGAGCGTTGGTCTGGAAGCTGATGTTGGTGACGGGGACAGGAGCAGAGGACAGCATGGAGATGATGATCACCAGCACCTCCGGACGAGAGGGAGGACAGTCCCGCGCAAAGTGGAACAGAACCCGCAAACTGTGTCCGTCAAACACAGTCACTGGTAATAAACTACCTGGAGAAGGAGAGAGACAGAGACCGACAGACGGAAGAGATTAATAATCAGAATCAAATACGTTATTCATCCAAATACAATTTACATGCACAGTTACAATCGTGCAAAAAAGAGAAAAAAATTATCAACTTAGAAACTTAAAATGTATGACAGATTCTAACATACAGCTTGCACATACAAACATCACTCTCGGTTTCAGTGGAATTACGTTGCTAAGGGAACCGATTGGACTAAATCCTGTTGGATTCGCTAATATCAACAAACAAGGAAATCAAATGTAGTCCATTCTAGAACACTGGTTTGTTGTCAAGTTGAGACCCTCTATAATCACTTATTACTATGTGCATCACTGTTTGCAGAATGACATACAGTATAATAGAAGTGCATGTGAAGACAGAATTGAAGAGAAGATAGTCACTTGGAAAACCAAGCTAACTAAACTTTCAGGTGGGTGTAACTGAAGACATTAGTTTTACTTACTGGGCTTAATGGATTCTAGGGGTACAAACACATCGTCCAGGGTGACCGTGGGAGGAGGGGGAGTCTCTGTGTGACTAGGAGACATATCTAGCAACGTAGCTCCAGGGGAGGGCTGAGAGTCTAGGAGAGATCCAGGATGCTCAGGGGTGAAGGCCGGGATCAGGCTTGGGGTCATGCTGGATCCAGACTTGCTCTGGAGGTCTCGCAGAGTGGGTTTGGACTGCTGCTTGTCCCTAGAGACAGAAAACAATGACTTCATTAGGGATGGACGGAGAGAACTTTTTCACTGCCAAATATCGGACACTGGTTTCAGTATCTGTGTATATACTATACTTGTAAAAGCTGTTCTATATCCGTATATACTGTATGTTGGTATAATGCATCATTTTGACAGTTTCACCATAAACCAAATTCTAAGCCTCAAATACGATGCATCACACATTAGCCAGAGTCACAAAGCACAGTCCTGTTGATAGTTCCGCAGAGGAGTCATATCATGGTCATGCCTCCAGCACAATCACCCTGAGTATCGGGTCCCCCCAGGGCTGTGTTCTAAGCCCCCTGCTGTATTCACTGTACACATGGCTGTGTGGCCAGGTTCGGCTCCAACTCCATAGTGAAGTTTGCTGACGACACGGTGGTGGTGGGGCTGATCTCCAACAACGACGAGAAGGCCTACCGGGAGGAGGTTGATGTACTGGCACGCTGGTGCCGGGATAACAGCCTACTCCTGAACATTGGTAAAACGGAGCTGATCGTGGATTTTAGGAGAATACAGCAGAGAACACACATACCACTGGATAAATGGGGCTATCATGGACAGGGTGAGCAGTTTTAAGTACCTGGGAGTCTAATGTGTCTAATACGACCGTCGCTTATCAATCAACATTGTCAAAGCGGATTTTTTTATTTAATCGGTTAATTTCCGTTTTATACCATTTTGAAAAACGCTCTTTTTTTAAACTTTCAGAAAAAATATTAGATTCTGCAGGAATCGCGCTTTACTGTAATACACAAAACACGTAATTTTTCGGCCTATTTATTAATCGTTTTCAAATAAACGCTAGATTATCGATAGTATATATACTTATGCACGCTATGGAAGCGGGCTGAAAAATCCATTATCTTATTTCCTGATCAGCTACACACACATATGGGACACGTTGATATATGTGAAAACAGCTCTGAGTATCCCAATACCGGTATAATAGATTCCTTACCTCAGATCAGATTCTCCAAAAAGATTATTCCAATTCCTGATCGCCATTCCAAATATCGATAGCGTTTATTGATCCAACGCTGGGTAGTCGAAAGACATATTCCACGCTGTTCTGATGGTGGGCAATGACTGGGATCGTCTCCGGTTACTTGCCTGACAAGTAAAATGTGGAATCCGGACTCTTTTTTCCCCATGCGTTTCATTCAATCCAATCCAATGGGGTGTAGTACCATCCAGAGAGACGATAGGGGGCGGTATTTTCCCTGTTCGAGCTCAGACAGATCCCCACTGGTAACGTGAGGCTATATTGATGAAAAATTTATGGAAATCGATAATAATAAAAAAAATAACGATTAACACTTTGGTTGCCACGGACGCTTGTCGTTAGTTCATGCCGACCTTTGAGTGCCCCCGACGCTATATAGCGTCTGTTTGCCGCTTTCTTTTTTATTGGCGATTTGAATTCATATTTCATCAATCGAGCCTCGGGTTAGTGCTGCAGAGTCTCTGAGCTCAATTGGGAAGATACCGCCCCCTATCGTCTCTCCCTGTGTAACTGCACCCCATTACTTTAGACTGATTGAGGGGGAGTGGTCAGTTTCCTCATTTAACTTTTCCGTCGAGGCATCTGAAGAGACCAAGTGATCGCCGGCCATCAGAACAGCGACGATTATGTATTTACAGTACCAACACTGTAATCAATAAGCGTGATCGATATTTGGAATGGCGATCAGGAATTGGAATAATCTTTTTGGATAACATCTGATCTCAGGTAAGGAATTTATTTTACCAGTCTTAGTATAATCAGACCCGTTTTCACGGAGATATAAGCTTTTGCCCTATGCGTGTGTGTGTGTGCGCGCGGTGATTCCTGATGAGGAAATGAGAGAATCGATTTTTCAGCCCGCCTCTATAGCGTGCATAAGTACACATATACTATCGATAATCTAGCGTTTATTTGAAAACGATTCATAAAAAGGGCCGAAAAATTACAACGTTTGTGTATGCTAGAATATTCCAGTAAATGCCGTTTATCACGGAATCTATATATTTTCCTTGAAAACGAGGGCTTTTCAAAATGCTATAAAACGAAAATGAACCGATAAAAAAACTATCCGTTTCGACAATGTTGACTGCAAACAAGTCATTGATAAACGACAGGCAGATTAGACACAGCCATAATTTAGGAGAGAGAATATGCCTTCACAACGCTATCATTGAAGTGGGTGCTGGCATTCAACGGGGTTTCCAATGTTAAATGGCTGGCCCTCAAAACTGTTAAACGATGAGATTTCTCGTTGTTGGCACTGAAAGTGTTAAGGAAGTTCAGCGTATCGGGGAAGATACTCCACTCCTTCTATTGCGGGGCTGTAGAGAGCATTCTGACTGGAAACATCACTGCCTGGTTTGAAAACAGCATGGCCCAGGACAGGAAGGCCCTACAGAGAGTGGTGCGCTCAGCAGTGTGTACTACGGGTATTGCACTACCACCCCTGCAGGACTTATATAACAGGAGGTGCAAATCCAGAGCGTGCAGAATAATGAAAGACCCCCACCACCACCCCAACAACAGCCTGTTCAAGCTGCTGCGGTCAGGCAAGCGCCGACACACACGCAACAAGAACAGAGAGACTACAGCTCAGCTTCTTCCCCCAGGCCATCAGAACACTGAACTCTCTACACACAAGTACACATGAGCACACACACAACGCACATGCGCTCACACACAAACGGTCACTTTAAACAAAATGGAAAGGACACTTTAAAGGAATGAGGAAAATAAAGGTCACTTTAAGGAAAGAACCGATGTGGTTCTTGTATAGTATAGTTTAGATATAGCAATAGCAAGTATAGCATAATGATATAGAGTAAAAACTGTATATTGTATAGTAGTGTACATAGGACCCAGTGCCTTAAATCCATAGTGAAAGAATAGCACTTGTTTTTCAGATGTGTACATAATGTAAATATCTGTAGATGACAGCAGACATTTACGGATCTATAGATCTTAAATGAGGAAACAGCCAGTGTGTGTCTTCACTCAGGCCCTGCGAGGGATAGAGCCAAGGTCATCGGCCGAGGTGTTAATATCAACAAAGATAGCTGGCCAGCTAGGGAGGGGAGAAACCGTTGCTATGGGGAAGAGATAGGAGAGAAGTTAGAGTGTGTTAGAGGTGAGAGAGAGAGCCGTTGCTATGGCTGACAGCCGTTGCTAGGGAAATACACTTTTATAGCTGGGGGTTCTTCCGGGTTGAGTCAGACTAGGACGCGAAGCTGACACGTAGGGACGTAGAGAGAGAGAGACAGCAGAGATCCCTTTCACCCTCCGATAGCCGGAGGGTGGGGGAGGGGGAATGCCACGAGATCGCTAGCTTCAGCTAACAGGGAAGGCTTTTGGCTAACCACTAGGCCTCAACCACCATCGAACTGATAGCAGGAGAGACTGGTAGAATTAAGGAATTCAATAGACCTTTCAGAACCGTTTTCCATCTGGTACAGAGGCTATGTTTATGGAATAAACATCAACATCAAGGAAAAGGTATCATGTTTCCAGTGTGTCGTTTTCTTCTGAGTCGGATGCAGTAACGGGGCAGGCAGAGGGTATCAGCCAGTACGATGAGTAAGAGATAAACACAACGCAGACTAGGGCTGGGCGATATGACGATATTATATAAATATCGGGTACAGTTCATTAACGATACACTTTTTCAACGTATCGTGGATATCGTGATGTTTTGCCCCAGAGGATTGTGTCGCGTCAATCTGTCCACACGTTACTCGTTCATATCTCAGCCCGTGCTGAGATATGCCCATTCCGCGGTCTGTTAATAAAGTTTTCAATCAGACAGATGTATGGAAAGGCTTTTATTATAACATTCGTTGTAGTAAAATCATTATGCCTCATTTAGTAATCCTGTGGAGCACTGGTCTCCTACTCGACGGCCGCGGGGAGCTAACGTTAGTAGCTTTGTTGTTGTTCAGCACACAGGACATTCAGGAAGTCAAACTAATAGCGCTTGACGATTGGTGCTAAGAACAGCAGGGCGGGTGCAAGCGGTGTGACGTCATTGGCAGACTCGACTGTCAATCAAAATGATTGTTGCCGTCAGAATGAATGAATGAAAACTGTATTAAAAGGTTGCAGAATGGGTACAATACAGTACAGGAGGATGAAGACCAGAAAAAGACTTTCGGCTTTTTTACATAAGGGTCCTCCATTTTCAATTCATCAAAACATTTAGAGACATACATATATACAGTAGTTTCATAAAAATGCTAAAATGCTATTTATTGATTGATTGATTTAAAACTTTATTAATATATTGCAGAATGGGTACAGTACAGCTCAATACATACAATTGTTAAGGGGATGCAGACCAGAGAAAGACCCCCATTTTCAATTCATCATATTTCATATCTAAATCATATAATATCTCATATGCAATATATAATCTAATAATCTAAATCTAATATATAATATAAAAATGCTAAATGCATGGGTATTTTATTTTGTCTTTAATGTTAGCTTGCAAACTCAAATACCGTCTTGGTAAGCCTCATAATGAATTGTTTGGGGTAAAAAAGAAAAACATTGTGATGTGTATCGTGTATCGCCGAAAGGTCAGAAAATATCGTGATATCATATTTAGGCCATATCGCCCAGCCCTAACGCAGACTTCACGGAACAACAGAGAGAGATTACTGGCTGAGAACCCGATTATCCAACAGTAGCTAACATTGTATTGCAATATCTCAGGACTTTAGTATGTCTATTTTATCATGCCCATCTTATGTCTTTTTATTACCTGTTTTGTATGTCTATTCTATTAGTATTATTGCACAATCAAAGCGGGCATGGCCACCCGCATTTCACTGTATGCCCTGGTATGTGTGTGACAAATAAAACTCTTGAATCAATAACGGTTTAGTCTTAGTGAGTGAGTTACCATTTGACCTGCATGCCCTCCGGGGGTAGGGACTGCTGCATCAGTGTCTTCCCCAGGAGGTCCAGTTCATCCAGGGCTGAGCTACCAGGGGTCGACCCAGAGGAGACGGGCTGGGAATGGGAAGGAGGGTCTGGGCTCAGGAGCAAACTGGGCGCTGCTGGTATGTCTGCGTCTATGCTGTCAGAGGACTGAGGAAGACATTCATTCAAACCTTCAAACCTTTATTCAAGTCTAGAAAAGATCACTGAGGTTAATCTCATTTAGAAAAGATCATTGAGGTTAATCTAATTTACAACGACATCGATACACAGAGTTCAAATGAACAAGATGATATTACACAACACAAACAAGAAAGAATAAACAATGAAACACTCAAAATAGAGTGGTTTGTGATCGTGGTTCCAAACTGTCCAAAGGTTATGAGAGTATGGATCTTAGGGTGTGTTAAAGATTGCTCCATGTGGAGCAGAAAAACTAAGAAGCCGACTATCCAAACTCAGAACAGACCTGAGGCATAAGAGCCATCACACAAGTATAATACTAGGCTAGTAGGGAAACTTTCACACTGCTACTACCAAAAACCAATGCAGCAAAGAAAACCGTGTTATATAGAGCCATGTCATATTGGAACAAACTGCCAGTACATCTTAACCAGTAAGATGTTTTAAAAATAAATTGAAAACAGCATTGAGATAAACCATCAGCCAATCATCACATTATGAACCATCTGTGATTCATCGCATTAAAATCACGACATTCAGCTAAAAAATAACAAATCTTCCAGTAATGGTTAAAAGATAATGAAAAAGAATTGTAGACATTGGCAAAAATTACTTGGGACCGCCCGTGTCAAAAACACTGGTTTTGTCCTTTAAGTGAACTCTGACCTGGAAGGAGTCCCAGGCTGTGGAGTCTTCGGGCTGGGAGGCTGGGTTGGAGGTGTGGGTCCCGTCACTCAAACCTGGACACACAATCATACAAAGTCATTTAGCTGACACTTTTATCCAAAGCGACTTACAATTGGGTACCAAAGACCAGCAAGGTATACAGGATAGGATATACTTCTGGCAGTCAATAATAAGCGCTATTGTTGTCCAACACAGTGTCAAACTTAACTGCTTCACTTGGGAGTGCGTAAGCATAGACAATAAGGATTTACATTTTTGTTAATGTGAGGAATCAAAGAGAAGAATGAGTTAAAGGACAGTGGTGTGTGTGTGCGTGCGCTGTTACCTAGTGACATGAGCTCGTCGTCAAGGAGACTGATCCCCATCTCCTGGGAGGGGGCGTTCAGGCTGTCTGTTGGAGTAGGGAATTCTGGGTAGGAGGAAGGCGACTGGGGTGACGTGTCCAACCCTGACAGATCAAGCAGCGCTGTGCTTCCTCCTGTATGAAGAAGAGGGAGTCAGTGATAGACTGATAGTGTAATTACAAAGCCCACTGGCACTGCATGTACACAACTAAGAGCTGTCCTCAACTAAAGAGATTCTTAGTCAACCAACAGTCGGTCTTTGTCAACTAACCGATTAGTTGAATCTTAAATCATCAAATCTGTAGTCTATTCTTCTCACTCACAACTGAAAAATTTGCCAGAAGGCCTGAAGAACAGTGTTAAAGATAAGGTTCTGCACATTCAGGTCCATGCAAGTTTCTTTACTTATACTAAAGCCAAGCTGTTGCTTATAAGAATCTGTCAAATCTGGAACATTGTTAACTGTGCTGTTCTCTGCTCAGTGCTTCACCCACCTGTGTGTGTCTCCGTTAGCTGTGCTGTTCTCTGCTCAGTGCGTCACCCACCTGTGTGTGTTTCTGTGTTAGCTGTGCTGTTTCCATTCACTTCCTCTCCCTTCACCCGTTGTTTATACAGGTTGATGACCTGAGTCAGGCTGTCGTTGGCCTGCAAGATCTCAGCTGTGGAAAGATATGAAAGTCCAAGGTCAATATCCTGCAGAAACCCTATTTCACTATCAACATTAATTTCAGTATTTGAAAAATAAATTTCATAATTTTGGAATGATCGGAATGATCTTCAACACACACTAAAGATTTATTCACCACTAAATATGGACAATTTAAGAACTAGATTACAAACCTCAAACCTCTGTTTGAACTGAAGAATTTTCTTGTTTTTTCCCCTCATCTGTGTTTTGTCTTATGTGTAACTATTTCATAGATGTCTTTCCTTGTATCTGTTTTATGGTTTATCTTTTTTTTATTGGAAGAATTTATGCAAGTGTGTACATTTCAGTTATAATTTAAAATTATACATCTTCCATTTCCTTCCCCGTTCCTATCCCCTAACCCCACCCCATCCCACCCAAGGAGGGTGACAACAAACATACATAATTCACATAAATAAAACATTTAAATAATTAAACATAAATACAGATGTGACAGAAAAAAACTACGCAAAAAGAAATTAAGTAAAATTAAAAGAAAAAATTGAAATTAAAAACAGTATCAATCAATCAATCAAATCCTTTATTTAACCAGATAAGCATCATTGAGATTAAAATCTCTTTTTCAAGAGCGATCTGGCCAAGCAAGGCAGCAGAAAGTTTCAACATAAAAAAGAACATCACAATAAAATACAGATAAAACATTTACATCAAGCTCCAATTTCAGGCAAGTTATCAAACAGGCAAATGATCAAACACAGTTGCACTGACCAAGGGAACTGAGTTTGTAGGATTTTAAAATGGCTTTGAATTCTCCGAGGGTGACCAGTCCTGGTAATTTTAGGTCCTCCTGTATCTTGTTCCAAGATGAAGGAGCAGCATATTTAAAAGCCATTTTTAATTTAATTTAATAATTTTTTTAATAATAGGTATATAATGTAAGTAATACTCTCCATTTTGGTAACATACTTTCCAGATAGTTAAATTTGACTATTTATGTTAACTTGTTTTTTTCCTCATCTGTGTTTTGTCCTATTTATTCAATGTGTAACTATTTCACAGATGTCTTTCCTTGTAATTATCTGTGTTTTGACTATTTATGTTAACTTACAACATCATTGTAAACAAGGACAACCCTCAATGATCCGAGTAGATAAAGGTTGAATGAATTAAAAATGTTTTATTGATATAAAGTGATCTCTTTCGTGATTTTGGAAATAACATCATCAATATCATTAATATTCAAATTACATTAGAATGTGCCTCATTTCAGCCCATTCATATTGGAACGGTATTATTAGGGACAATTGACAGCCCTCGTAAACAGCAGGTCGATTTAGCCATGTTCAGCTGTCTGGTAAATTAGAAGATATGGCTAAGAGATTACATTTATCAATTGATTTTTACAATCACAACGACTGAAATGAAGAATATCTGTTAACATTTTGATTGAACAGATGTATGAAATACTCAATCATTATAATGTTGCAGTCAATGCAGTTCTCTGGTAACACTTGCTGGTTTTTATACCGCAGCTTTGTTTTCAAGATGAGAATAAGCTATCCAGCAGCGGCACTGATATTGATTGATTGATTGATTGAAAAGTTTATTAACAGATTGCAGAATGGGTACAGTACAGTACATCTCAATACAATTGTTAAGGGGATGCAGACCAGAGAAAGACTTTCGTCTTGTTTACATCAGGGTCCCCCATTTTCAATTCATCATAACATATATGACATACATGACATACAGATAGACAGTACTGCTACATCTATACATTTATGACATATCAGATTTGCAAATACAGTACTGTTTGTGATACAAAAGTGTCCAGAAAAGGAGTGTATATACATTTGGCGTAGAAACTGTACATTGGAGGAGGTTGGTGGGGTGGGGTTGGGTGGGTTGGGTGAGGGCTGTACATTGGAGGTGGGGAGGGGGGGGGGGGTTGGGTATGGGACACACACACATTTTACACTGTACATTGGAATATTGACAAAGCCTTACTTGGTCATTTACTGTACAACTAGGTTAGGACATTTGTAGGGGCCAAATGGGGCCAATATGAAGAGGAATCAACAGGATAGTGTCTAAATCCCATCTCCCGGAAGGACATTTTCATTTATAGGTAGGGCTGTTTCAATTTCAATAATGATTTTGGCTTCCCTTCCCGCGATCATGAAAACAAGACTGCATGGCGTGTTGCTCTCATTTTGTGTAAATGCAGTGCACTCTTCCTTCACAGCGGCGCACTCCACCCCTCCCTCCAAGCCCAAACGGTAGTTTCAGCCAGTGTGGAGAGGGAGGAGGGAGCCATGGTGTTCACCAGTTATTTTGAAACGTCTTTGGTAACTTGTAGAAGATGACAGAAAGGCAGCCTTTGTTCAAGAAGAAAAGTCAAACAAATTCAGTCGTTGTCCTATGATCTCAAATCAATGAGTGATCCTGTTTATCAATATTAATCCCGATTATGATTTTTGCCATAATCGAGCAGCCCTATTTATAGGTAGTAGGGTTAGAGGTTAAGGTAAGAGATTTAAAGAAACTACTTTTTTAGGTTTAGAAACTATGTTTTAGGTGAAAGTGATGATGAATTACAGCCTTCCGGGCGATGTGATCTTGACACTACCTCACTCACCCAGAGCCTCGTCGTTGTCCTCCGTGTCGCTGGCCAGTCTGAACAGTGTCGGTCTCATCTTCTCACATCGCTGGTACAAGTCCTGCACGCAGGAAACACACAATATGTTGACGTTTTCAAGCCATTTTCTCATAGGGGTGGTCTGTATCCGCTTTATCAGAGATTAACATTGCTGTGTGAGTGTATGTCTATTTGCCTGTGTGTGTGTGTGTGTGTGTGTGTGTGTGTGTGTGTGTGTGTGTGTGTGTGTGTGTGTGTGTGTGTGTGTATATATACTGACACAGCCTGCATGAGTTCAGCATTGATGTGCGTGTTATGTACGCCCCCTCATAATAGGCTGATGTGGATCAGTGAAACCTGCTGAATGAGTTGAGTCACATATATCTCTGTCATCACGATAGTATATTCACAAATACGCTATGGCACTTAATATACATTAGATTTAGAGGGATAGCTCGGATATATGGAACCCTGGCCCTATTTCTTAACATACTCACTAATGATTATGTTGATCGGTAGAATGCTTTCTCAGCACAATATAGAAAGATAGTGAGCAGCCACAAACCTATGCAAAGTCAATGGGGTTGATCTCCTGTCTGTACAAGCTGACTGAGACTCACTGAAATGTACTTTGTGTGCTCTGTGAAGTTTTTCTCTTTAAAAAAAAGAAACATAAAAGGTTGACCAAGACCAAATCAACCGATTAATCGACTAATAAAATAAGGACTCAAGCGCTAGGCATGATGTAAATCATAAAAAGGTCTGTGTGTGTGTGCGTGTGTGTGTGTGTGACCATTGCAGCAGACCTGTATCAGTTCGGCATTGTGCTGTGTGCTGGCGGTCTTGTCATAGTCCTCCAGTAACTGAGTCAGCAGACTGACACACTCCTTCACCTCCTGGATGGTATTCACACGCTTGGACACCTTCTCTGCTCGCCTCTGGTCCTAAGACACACACAGACGGGCATGTGTAACACGGCTGGATTCAAACCTACATCTCCCGCATGGGAAGCCAGACATCTACCAGTCGGCCAAAGGGGGAAGCACCATTGAGTGTCTGCCATTTGCACAAACTGAACCTTTCTACCACGTTCAATGCTGAAAGCTAGAAGTAAGAATATGCACAATGGCTGCACTGATGTAACTATTAAACACTGACTGCTCCTATTACCCCTACCCCAAAACTCAAGACAAAAATCTCCCAATATCCCCCAAAACTGAGAACAAAAAGCTCATAATACCCAGCACACTAGTATTCTGATCATTTCTCCTAGTCTCCTATGCAGCATGCTAGTATTCTTATCATTTCTCCTAGTCTCCTATGCAGCATGCTAGTATTCTTATCATTTCTCCTAGTCTCCTATGCAGCATGCTAGTATTCTTATCATTTCTCCTAGTCTTCTATGCAGCATGCTAGTATTCTGATCATTTCACACAGGATCACTGTATTGTACATGTTGAATATAATCGTATTGTTGTATTTTAGGGCCGAACGATATGGAAAATGTGATATTTAAATATGTGATATTTAAATTATCATTATTTATTTATTTTTACAGATATTGTAATTGTGATATGATTGCATCATACTCCTGTGATTTGGAAATTGCACTGGTCCACATTGCGATTTAGGTAAGATGAATTTTAATGTATTGTGTTCACTAATCCCGAGCAGGAAAGACACCGACCTCTTGAACCATTTCTTTGATGAGCTTGTTGGCTGCTTTCAGGTCCTCTGGGTGAGTGCTGTTGAGGAGGCGAGACAGCATCTGGTGAGACAACAGGACACAATGGAGTCAGGGAGACAGAATGAACGAACAGATTATTTAACCTACGAATACATGGAATGCAGCCTGGTTGGCTGATCCACCAAGAAAAGAGATGAGAGCCTATAACAGATAACCAGGCCAGGGACTGCTCAGCAATATCCCTGGGATTGATACGATACCGGTCCCCGAACTGGAGTTTGAGAAACAATGTTTTAGATTATTCCAAAGAACAATCGCCCCCAAAAGTGGTCATTTTAGTTTTTGTTTTTGAGGACTGCATACTTCTTGTGCAAACCAAAATACTATACTTTATACTTATAGCACATGCATGAGCCTGGTCTCTTTTGAAAGATGACATTCTGAAGTTTCTTGATACAATAAAGAAAATTCACTTTTAGCGCTAATGAAATAGAGTAACATAGGTCTGAACTTGAGTTGTAGAAAAACTTGTTGTTACACACGTTTTTCTGTAGTAGTTAGTAGTCCAGAAGTAGTATTTCCCCAAAAATTGGTATGGCTAAGAAGACACCATGGGTACATAGCCTGAAGTCTTGTGTAGTACATGTCCAAATTTCATAAAAGTCCATTCAGAAATGAGTGATTAGGAGCAATTTTGGTAAACTGTGTAGCGTTCCTGGTTTCCTTTTCCTCAGACTTCAATTCATTCAGCGTTTCTCTTTTTGTTTTCGCTCGTGACTTTTCACCTAGATCCCCGATTCGTACATCGCCACGTGGGGTATCATTGGAAAGCCACACTCATTGGCTACAACCCTGTCCAATAATCGCCAAATGATTGACGGCGCTAGAGCCCCGGGAGTCGGGGGTGGTAATCTGACTCTGCCTTGTACTTTGGTGCACCCCTCACATATCGGCATGTAACTCGAGAACCGCTGAGCAGATTTGGTCACCTGAAAGGGCTATCGACAGGCAACAAATAGGGCTTTAATTCGATATATATATTGTATAAAATATGCACACCCAAGCCTATAGAGGTCGCCAAAGTGCCGGTGGGCAAATCGTCCTCAAGAGGGCCCACATGCGGGCCGTTGCGTGCTAAAGAAAACATCCCTTCCTCCTCCCGCTTTCCTCAAGGCCTGGAAAGTGAAATATTGGCGCTTGTAGGAAAGCCCCTGTTAATAAGATGACTTTGATCTGTAATTGCCCTTTAATATGTTGTTGTTGACAGGAAAGGGTGATTGATTTATGCCAGTGTAATTGTTCAGCGTGATGTGCTCCAGCTAGTGTCGCATTCTGGTCTGCCGATAAGGTTACTGGCCCTTAAGTTTGGTCTCAGTTCAGCTGTTTGACGGTACGCAACAGTTACTTCTCTCCCTTTGGGGAAAGTGTGCGTCAATGACAGACGTAAGTATAGTATTTATGTTTCGTTCCTACCCAATTAATTTACTGGAGCTTACTCTGCACTTATGTTCACATTGATCCATTTCTGTCGATGTTTCCCTCTGCTATTGAGATGCCGTTTGCCATGCTATGTTGGTTAGCTTAGTTGTGTGTTAGCTAGGCTATATAAATACAACTCGTCACTCATTACTGTTAGTGAATTGAATGTATCTTTCTTTACACTTGGTTTACAGTGTGTGCCTACTTACCGTAATTCCTCTAATAGTAACCGGGTCTCAAATACAAGCCGGGTCTCTATTAATGGCCGGGTGCGCTCTTGAGCTAAGCAATTATAAGCCGGCCTCCTAATACAAGCCGGGTTACTAATATACTGAGCTGCATACTGAGCTAGTTACTTGATTTCACTTTGAAAACGTTGAAATGACCAGTGACCACCTGTAATTGCACTGTTTACTATTTCATACAGTACTTGGTTTCAATAAATGAACCCAGTACATTTTACTGGGTTCAAACTGACACAAAATGTTGATTTATTCATTATGATCCGTTTGAAAATTTGAAATATAGGCCTCCCTCTTATACAGGCCTCCTCCTAATACAAGCCTGGTACCCTCTACAGTTGAAACAAATACAAGCCGGGGTTACTATTAGAGGAATTACGGTAATATTGTTTGCATGTATTGCATGAGTAATTTCCCTGCATAGTCTATGTAATGTGAAACGGTAGGTTATATTAATAACTCTGGTTAAGCGATTGTCTTAGTTACTAGTTGTATTATATTATTAATAGTGCTGTCAATAGATAAAAAATAACTAATTAATCTCACAATTTTCTGTAATAAATCTAGATACAAAATAGCATTTTTCTACTTAAGACCGAAGCTTGTAACAGATATTTACTTGAGTAAAATCATGAAATTAATGTAAAATCAACACAAAGAAAGTATATTTAGATTCAAATACTATTTTAATAGCTTTCTTTGAATAGTTTCTCTCCTGTGAAATACAAATGTTCAACAAAACCATCAACATTGACTCAGATGGACCTCTTTCTTATATCCGCAGCGCTAAAATTGAGGATTTTTCACTCCATAGATTAATCTAGATTAATTTATTTAAATTAATCTCCAAAGTTAAAGCATTAATTTTGACAGCCCTAATTATTAATATTATTGTAGCTATAGACCACATGTTTATGACATTATATTTATGTACGTCACCACTGTGTTTACTAATGTATATTGTATTGTATTCCTTTGTAGACAACCACACAAATTCCCAAATACAAATCATTAACTGAAGCATGCCTCTGTGATTCTTTAATCGGAGTCACAACCCCATAGTGTCCGCCAGCTCTATCAAACGCACCTGTGGAGGCCCTAGACCTCCGTTTCAGCGCTTGTTTAAGGTCGCTCCAAAGCTATAGGAAATACACAGGAAGCCTGAGGTTTCCTTGCTCTTCTCCTCCAGCAGAGGATACATATGCATGTGTCCTCGTGCAAAAGTGTTTGTTTGAAGATTTCTTTGACGTAGGCAGTTAAACGTGTAACGCTCCTCCCGCAAACACGACTTCAGAACGTCACGCGAGTGAAAAACAACGTTCCATTCCTTCCAACACGTTTGTTTGCTCCGCCTCTTCTCCTCACATCTCTTCCCTGTGAAGCTTCACTGAGGAATCCAGGAGGAGACGCGAGCACATATCTATAAACTAGGCCACAATAGCCGGTGATACCGGCGTTACTCTGTTCAGGCATCCACCGAGTACATTACTTGCCCACCATGTATGCTTTTTATTATATTTCTATTGTGTGAAGGAGAGAAAGAAGGCTCTAGAAAAAATTTAAACGCTGTGTGTGAGTTTTGCCCCTTTGCTTTTTATTAGCCATTTGTTATTTTGCTGTATTTGACGCGATGACCACCAACCTGAGGATGTTTGTCCTCATACTTGGTTTGGAGGAGTTTTGGTGATGTTCCTGCTGTCCCCGTGCAGTCTGACGGCCAAAGAGCAAGGAGGATGTGGGTGAATGACACGATTTGTGGTATATGATTGGTTGCCTGAAAAGGAGCGACAGTGACGACACCGGCGCCTTTCAGAAACGTTCAGAGGTTTTCAACTAGAAACACTCGGAGCGGCCGCACAGAAAATATCTCTGAAAACAGAAGCCGGGCAGCGCTTTCCCTGCATGCTGCCTGCCGTGTACACTCACTCCTCATTGGGAACAATTGAAAAAAGACACTGGCACTCAGAAAGAAATTATATGTGGACACAAGCCATAACGTTAGAGATCAAATTAAGCACTGTACAGATATTGAGCATAATTTTGTAAAATGTCCGTTGTCACCGGTTACAACGGTGTTGTCCTTAGTCATGTGCAACCCTACTATAAACCTTTGGAATGGACCCAAACACTTACCTTTGACTTCTCTTCATCCTCAAAGATAGCGTTCTTGGGTCTGGGCGGGGGAGGGTTCAGTAGCTTGTCAGGAGGCAGCTCTGGATCCTGTTTGACAATACCTGGTGAACAAGCGCAGAACACGACAAGACAAGAGAGTTATTGAATATAATTAGTACATCCATCATCCCATATAGTACTTCAACTGCAGTCATGTAAGCGTGAACACACACACTACACAACTTCTAAGATCTCTACCTTGTTTCTTCAACATCTGGTAGGCCTATAAGGGTGCTTTCACACCAGAGCTGTTTGGTCCGGACTATCGGACCAGAATTCGATAGTCCGCTTTTTTGGGGTGGTGTGAATGCGCAGTCGAACCAAACAAGCGAACTCTGGTCCGCCTGAAAACGTAGGTCTCTTTTCGCTTCATCAGACCAAATATAGGAAGTGAGTCACGACTCTCACGAGCAGAGCGCTAAATTACTACCTAACCAATCAGATCTGCGATATGAGGTAGCGTCACGAGCAGAGCAATGTGTGTGGACAAGAGGCGGGTTTTTTTTCTTCGAAAAGAGGGACATCCTCTCAATATGTGAGACGCGAGACATTCGGTCAAATGGTGGAACTGGTCAGACAGGGCTGCAGTCACACACGCACGCGCAAAAAAAAAAACTCCTCACCGGTCAACCTCACCGGCGCTTCATGCAATCAAACCGAGAGACCGTCCGCTCCCCGACTCTCTCCGCTACACTCCTCCCGCTGCGTCTACTACTACACACACACACAATAGGGCTCGCATTCACACACACACACACATTTTCACTCTGATGTGTCCAATAGATGAGTGCCCTTTTCGACCGCGTGACATTGTTCAGAAAGTTTGGTGCGCTTGACAAATTGCAATGTGAATGCAGACGAACCAAATGAAGAATGCAACAATGTTGCAACTTCACCCCCAGAATCACACCGAGTCCACCAAAACTATATGTGTAAGCGCCCTAAGATCTTTATCTCAATCTTCAGCATCTGGTCTGAGATCTTTACCTTGTTTCTTCAGTATTGGATAGGCCTAAAAGATCTTTATCTCATTCTTCAGCATCTGGTAGACCTATCAGATCTTTACCTTGTTTATTCAGCATTTGGTAGACCTATGAGATCTTTACCTTGTTTCTTCAGCATCTGGTACAGTAGACCTATGAGATCTTTACCTTGTTTTTTCAGTGTCTGGTAGACCCATCAGATCTTTACCTTGTTTATTCAGCATTTGGTAGACCTATGAGATCTTTACCTTGTTTTTTCAGCATTTGGTAGACCTATGAGATCTTTACCTTGTTTGTTCAGTGTCTGGTAGACCCATCAGATCTTTACCTCGTTTCTTCAACATATGGTTGACCCATCATATCATTCTTTACCTTGTTTATTCAGCATCTGGTAGACTTATCAGATCTTTACCTTGTTTCTTCAGCATCTGGTAGGCATCAGATATCTTCGCCTCGTCAGGCAGCCCCAGGGCCCAGCTGTAGATCAGCTCCAAGACTTTCTTCTTCACCGGCTCTGGTGACCGTGAACCCAGATACTGAGGAGAGAGGAGGACGAGATATGTTGAACCTCTATTTTGAAAAATAAAATGTATCTACTTTTTCTCCCCATTTTTCTATCATCCCAATTTCGTATTATCCAATTCTACCCTCCCCTGTCTCGAACGTTGTTAGACCATGCCTCCCACTGGTCGGCTGCAATGTGGACCAAGCCTTGCATCACGTGTCCCCTCTGTCGCATCTTTTCACCTGTACAGCGCGATCTCTCAGCGGCGAGGAGTAAAGCGTGGGAGGCTCACGCTGCCCCCGTTGCTTCCTGATTCTGCTGTACAAGCGCACCAACCGACCTGTAGGAGTCTCTGTCCACAACGTCCGATCCCAACCCACCGGCTTTCCCACCCCCTAATACTGCCAATTGTATTAGTATGAACGACCAGCCAAGCCGGAAGTAACACCGAGAGCTGGGCTCAAACCCAGCATCTCCTGCGTTAGTGGCGAGCGCCTTGCCCACTGCGCCACTTAGCCGCCCTCTCTATTTTGATGGTTTACACATCTCAGATCAAGAGAAATTAAAGAGTAGGTAAAGGTGCATCATAGTCTTCATGAGGTGCCGGTTTTAGCAGCAAGATTCAAATAGGAGTAATAAACGTTAAATGTTTGGTATTCCTCCTTATTTGAATCACAGATCAAGAGACCATAGGGTGAAATAACTTTGGCAGGTTTTGACCAATTTGAAATGATTGGTTGTAAAATGGACAGGCATAAGATAACTTGAACAGATACATGTTGACTGGTTTTACCTTCGGGGACACTACTTTGATGAGCTCGTTGAGGAAGCGGAACTTGCCCACTTCACTGTGGAACCTTTTCCCACAGCTCTTCATACACATCTCCAGCACCTGGTTAAACAAGGCAACATAACATTTAGGGACACACCCACACTGGATATCAGATCCATACCAGGCGGAAAATGGGTATCTGTGAATGTCCCCCATTCTGAGATCCAATACCAAGCGACATGTGTGTTGTGTCAGAAACAAAAGTGACTTGATTTTTCAGTATTTTTGGGACACAGAAGCATATTACATCCGTTTTATAGAGATCTAATCTCGGGCAGCACGGTGGAGTAGTGGTTAACACTGTCGCCTCACAGCAAAAAGGTCCTGGGTTCGATTCCCGCTTGGGGAGCAGGTTGCCAGGTTGTTTATCTCCCGGGCCTTTCTGTGTGGAGTTTGCATGTTCTCCCCGTGCTCGCAAGGGTTTCCCCTCCAGGAAAAGAGATAAACAAAGAGATAAACACTGTTGTGTCCCTGACGAAGATGGACATGAGCACTTGGATTGGTCCCCGGGTGCGGCCCCACACCGTGTCTGCTTCTTGAAGAACGACGGGATGGGTCAAGCGCAGAGACAAAATTGTATTGGCTGTCTAACGCCTGTCCCGTCTCCCTGTCTTCCTATGACTTGCTGTCCTGGAGTGTTGACCGGAGTGTTGGACGTTGACGAAGGCCGGGAGATTGCGACCCCCTCTGCGTGCCCCCCTGTCTTCGGAGGTTTCGTAGTGGTGACCGGAGTGCCGGATGTCCCGCGATGATGCCGGGAGTTCGCGACCCTCTCTGTGCCACCCCCCCTTCCCCCTGTCTCCGGCTGTCCCTGAGCAACGACCGGAGTGCTGAATGTCCCGTGACTAAGACGGGGAGGACGTGACCCTCTTGCGCCGCCCCTGTGCTTCAAATAGATCCGCTATCAACTCTATCTTTAATTTTTCAAAATGTACAGTTGCTATTGCATGCACTCATCTGTGTTTCACTACACACATGAGTGCATGCTTACCAACTGTCCGTCTGCAACACTACTATCACCGACATCTAAGAAGGGAGATCCCCCCTTGAACGGCCCTTCTAAGGTTTCTCTCCTCCACATTGCCTGTGGAGCTTTTTTCCCTATTGTTAGGTTTTAGTGAGTTTTTCCTTACCTTCGCGTGGGGTATGTCTGGGAGTGCTTGCATTCTTTCATTTATTTGCATTCATCTAAAAAATGTTTGGACCCTATGGTGTTCTTGTTCTGTTCTTGACTTATTGTTATGTTGTCTTCTTGACTTGTTTAAAGAAGACCTGTACGGCCCATGGGGACATTAACGTGTGTTGTCGGGCCCTATAAATAAATTTGATTTGATTTGATTTGATTTATTGGCGAGTGTCGCCGATCGCATGTGTGTGTCGCTGCATGACTATGTTGCAATGTGTGCTATGAATAAAGACTTCTTCAAAGTCCAGCTTAATCTTTTATGGAGGAAAATTCTAATTATATCTCAATCATTTTTGTCCGGTTACCTCAAACAAATGGTCTAAGCCAATACTGGTTGGTATAAGTCACAAATCGGAACTCAGTATCAGCTGATACTTAAAAGTTAAGTACTTGAAATCGGTATCTGCATTTGGAAAGTGATATGGGTGCATCTCATCCTCTGGACTCACCTGGAGGGCCTGCATGGCCTCCCACTCCTGTGGAGACTGGATCTTGTGGGCCAGCAGCCTGGTGGCCAACTGAGGCCTAGAACAGACATTAGGAGGAACATTAGCTCATTGGTACAGAAAAGCCAGACATGAAGTTCTCCTTAACCAAGTACGATTACAGAAAAGTGATGTGGGTGTTTTCGCATATAGACCTTTTTAAACTAACCAAACTCTGTCCTTTTTAAGTGGACCAAATATATGACCAAGAAGAAATTAGCTCCATCCTGTTGGTGTTCACATTGTCCTTTTTGAAAGAGAACTCTTGATCCTTTTCTGGTTCACTGCAGCCCTGATAAGATCCCACAACTCAGCCCCCTTTACGGCTGTTGTGAATAGCAGTTTGTGCTTTGTGACGTTAAAAGGAGATAAGATCAACATCATGACACTGAAAGAGTGGTTTATTATTGAAATTGATCAGGCTTATTGCTTAGATTGATTAATCATGTTCCGTTTTCAAACCGTAGCCTGGGTTCCATCCTAGAGGCAAATCTTTCCTGTGACAAAATGGCATCCAATGTAATAAAAAAAGTCAACCAACAAACTCGATTCTTGTACCGGATCTCCTCTCTGGTAAACAAGAATACCCTGAAGACTCTGGCAGGAGCACTCATTCAAGGGTACTACAACTATGCTTGCACCTCATGGTACCAAAGCACCTCAAAGGCACTAAAAACCAAATTACAAACATCTCAAAACAAACTAGTCAGACTACTGCTTGACCTGACTCCTAGAACCCACCTCACCCCTGCCCACTTTGCCAACCTAGGATGGCTTAGAGTAGACGACAGAGTACAGCAACTTGCAATGGGCCTGATCTACAAGATACACTACACGACCAAGGTACCCATGTACATGTCAAAATACTTCCCAAAGGTCAGTGAATACCACGATCACAACACCAGAGGGAGCTCCACAAATTGCGAAAAGTGTTTAATCCCTTGTTTGTGCCGAATCTGGGTTGCACATGATTTGTGGAACTCCCTCTGGTGTTGTGGGCGTGGTATTCACTCATTCATTCATTCTAGAGAAGGCGGTAAGTGCAATTCCCATAATGTTGGTGTGTTCCTTTAAGTGTTCACAATGCGCACAGGAAGCGGACCACCAATCAGACTCAAATGCAAAGCGAACTGAGGGCATCTCCTGTGGACGTCCGATTTCATTTGAGAGGCTGGAATGGACCAAGTGTGACAACACCCTTCCTTTCAGGCACACATAACTATGGGTTTGAGGAGGCAGTTGGGGTGTGACCCTCATACATTTTTAGCATTTTTAGGTGGAGAGGGGAAATGACCATGTTTCCTTAAATTTGATCAGAACCACATTATTAACAAGGAGCCAGGCATTTGGTGGAATGCCTTCTCACAAGAGGGATGCCACCCTTGTTGACTACCCTTCTGACAAGAGATGCCACACCATTGATACCCTTCTTACAAGAGATGCCACTCCCCATGACTTGACTACCCTTCTCACAGAAGGGATGTCACCCCCCTTAACTACCCTTCTCACAAGAGGGATGCCACGCCAGTTGACTACCCTTCCGTATAAGAGAAAAAAGCAGCAACAGCAATCAATAGAAGAGTTTCCACTATAAGGACATTAATCAGCAACAGCTAGCCTAACCCAGTATCAAAGTTCCCTCTGGAAAGAGGCTATACGCCACAGGACCCTGCAATGTGCGTATCTATGCCATTGCCCACTGTGCGCTTTTGTTAAACCCATATCTCAGAAGCACAGTCATTACTTGCCAGACTAATAGTACTGTGGTGGACGGACAGCGTAGGCCAAAAATAGCTGATGCACTGTTCCTAAAGTTCCCTGCTTTGGACAATTTACGACTTAATAAAAAAGGACAACTCCCAAAGAGACAACGTACAGTATCCCCACCACAGTGCTAGAGATACCAGAGCGAGGGAGAAATATGCTCATTTTGGAGAAGCGCGTGTAGGCTGAGAATGGTGCAGTCGGTTGATGTAGTCGGTTTGGGAGTTGTGCTTTTGATTAAGTAGTGAAATGTTAGAAACAGGGTAATTTAGGAAACACACAAGCCCAATGCATGAGCTATTTTTGGCCTACTAAGCCGTCTGTCCACCAGTGTCATTAGTTTGGCAGGTAATGACTGTGCTAATGAAATATGGGTTTAACAAAAAACATACAGTGGGCATAAATGGGCATGTTGCAGGGCCCTCTCCCTGCCACAGGGCCCTGGTACTGGGAGCTTGTTGAAACACAACCCTCCCTTACCCCTCCAAGTCATTGTTGAGCTGGTCACAGAAGGCATGGATGCTGGCCCAGTCTGTGTCTCTGTTCAGTGGGTTTGTGGCTCTGTCTGTGAGGAGAGAATATTGGAAATGAGGCATCAATAACACGTGATTTGGGCTATATTCAGTGTCCTAGTCATTATTTGTATTAATCGCCAAATGTTCTTATCGACAATATAACTACAGTACGTAAGGGAAATAAATGCAAGAAAGCTTTCCTGGCAGCATCCAGTTGCTCTGTGCCAGCTAGCTGCCATACCACTGTGCAGTGAAAATGCACAATAGGCGTTTAGGTGTAACGTTAGCTATGTTGCTTGCGTTTGATGCCTGCCCGTGTCTCTCGTTCTCTCATCTAGAACTTTCTGAATTGAATCACATGTCGCACTGTAATCTAGACGTGTTAGATCCTAGCTAACTACACAGTTAGCTCGCAAGGCTAACGCTACGTCAGGCTATGTTGACAGCTGGTTAGCACAACAGCTAGGGAGCTAACATTAGCATGCTGATCTGATTATCTAGTCTCTCTCTCTCTCCTCTTATTTATTGCAGACAGTTTTTCAGCTGTCATCTTGTAGGTTGCATTTTACAGATCACGCCATACATGTCCACCTATGTCGGGAGCACTGGCTGCATAAATAACTTTGATAATTACTCACTGATACGAGACTCCAAACTCTCCGCGTCCGGCGGCGCAGCCATCACTACGGGACTTTTGTCATGCATTGGTCTCGCGAGGACTTGACGACAGACAGACCACATACTGATCCTACTCAAGAACCCCGTAGGCGCCGTATCACCTTTGCTGCAACCAGCGCTCGCCGCCGCTATCGATATACAAACTACTAGAAAGTAGTGTGGTGCGATCATGTCATTATGTATTGTCAGACAGTGCAACCCCCTCCAATGTACAGTAAATGTCCTAACCCAATAATACACAAGACCCTCTTCTGATTGATTGATTGATTGATTGAAATGTTTATTAACAGATTGCAGAATGGGTACAATACAGTACAGCTCAATACACACAATTGTTAACGGGGGACCCTGATGTAAACAAGACGAAAGTCTTTCTCTGGTCTGCATCCCCTTAACAATTGTATGTATTGAGCTGTACTGTACTGTACCTGTACCATTCTGCAATCTGTTAATAAACTTTTCAATCAATCAATCAATCAATGCAGACCAGAGAAAGACTTCCGTCTTGTTTACATCAGGGTCCCCCATTTTCAATTCATCATAACATATGCCATACATGACATACAGATACAGTAGGCCTACTGCTATACATTTATGACATACCAGTCACGAAGGGCTGGGGTGAGTAGCGGTGCTATGTGTTAAACTCACTCTCACATCCTCAAAAGACGCATAGACACGGTACAATGAAGTGAATTCACCTCTTGGTATAGCGGCCATGTTGTTGCACGCGGCGTGGCAGACCTGTGTTCGAATCTCCCTCGGGGCATCTGTTAATAAACTTTTCAATCAATCAATCAATCAATCAATGCAATGGATAAAACTGCTTACTAGAACCAAAGTCTGTCTATAGAGTTTATAGACTGTCTCGGCTAGGTTAATGTTACCCATAATAACTACTTACTTTATACAAGTCAAGTCAAGTCAAGAGTTTTATTTGTCACGGCATACGGATATACAATGAAATGCGGGTGGTCTTGCCCGCAACGATGTGCAATTGGTACAACATATAATAGAATCCAATACAAAAATTTGTGCAATAAAATTGTGCAATAACAGGTAGCAGGTAACAGTAAATTTGTACAATAACGGGTAACAGTTAACAGTTAACAGTAGTAGTAATAGTAGTGCAATACACTGTTACTGTTGCTAATACTAATTTAAAGTGGCCTTTCCTTTTGGCAATAAGTGGGGTGCGTGCGGCCTGAGTGTGTGCCCGCTCATGCTAAAGTGTTACAGTGGTACTCAATGTTCATTGTTCAGGACTCTGATGGCCTGGGGGAAGAAGCTGAGCCTAAGCCTCTCTGTCCTAGTAGCTGGGGTTCGCAGGCGTCTGCCTGACCTCAGCAGCTGGAACAGGCTGTTATTGGGGTGGTGAGGGTCTTTCATTATCCTGCAGGCTCTGGATTTGCACCTCTTGTTGTATAGAACCTGCAGGGGAGGTAGTGCAATACCCGTGGTACGCTCGGCTGAGCGCACCACTCTCTGTAGGGCCTTCTTGTCTTGTGCCGTGCTGTTTCCATACCAGGCAGTGATGTTTCCAGTCAAGATGCTCTCTACAGCTCCTGAGTAGAAGGACTGGAGTATCTTCCCCGATACTCTGAACTTCCTTAACTGTCTCAGGTGGTAGAGGCGCTGTTTCGCCTTCTTTACTACTGTGTCTATGTGTGTTGACCATGTCAGATCCTCTGAGATGTGGACCCCCAGGTACTTAAAGCTGCTCACCCTGTCCACGGTAGCCCCGTTAATCATCAGTGGTGTGTGTGTCTCCTGCTGTCCTCTCCTATAATCCACGATCAGCTCCTTGGTTTTACCAATGTTCAGGAGCAGGCTGTTGTCCTGGCACCAGCGTTCCAGTACCTCAACCTCCTCCCGGTAGGCCTTCTCGTCGTTGTCCGAGATCAGCCCCACCACCACCGTGTCGTCTGCGAACTTCACTATGGAGTTGGAGCTGAACTTGGCCACACAGTCGTGTGTGTAGAGTGAGTACAGCAGGGGGCTTAGAACACAGCCCTGGGGGGACCCGATGCTCAGGGTGATGGTGTTGGAGGTCTGACCCCCCACCCTGACCGCCTGGGGTCTTTCACTCAGAAAGTCCAGTACCCAGGCGCTCAGGGCGGAGCTCAGACCCAGCTCGATCAGCTTGTCCACCAGTCTGGTGGGGACTATGGTGTTGAACGCTGAGCTGTAGTCAATGAACAACAGTCTCACAGCCCCCCTTCTGACGGTCAAGGTGGGAGAGGGTGCTGTGTTTCTGATACTGAGGACTTGAATTTGCCGGAAATATAACTTAACACACACAGAGTGAAACTCGTTGAGAGCCCATCATCTGAATAATCCACATTTCTGAGAAAGATGAGCTGAACTTTACTTGAAACCAGAAACCTACCCAGCTAATTTTAGAAATGATTGCCGATGTCTCCCTCGCGCGGTAGCTATTGTGCACTGCAGTTTGTATGCGCCACACAACAGTACTGCGAATAACGGGGTTGTTATGTTGTGTATGCTGGTATCA
This sequence comes from Notolepis coatsorum, assembly GCF_963971535.1. Classification (NCBI taxonomy): domain Eukaryota; kingdom Metazoa; phylum Chordata; class Actinopteri; order Aulopiformes; family Paralepididae; genus Notolepis; species Notolepis coatsorum. The sequence continues at coordinate 44,043,826 of NC_140178.1, forward strand.
AATAACTCACCAGGAAATCTTAAACCACTATCAAAATCGATTGGTAGTCACGTGACCAACATCACGTGGTCCATCGTCGTTGATGGGACAGTGTTGACAAACGTTGCAATTTAGGATTCTCGAATGAGCGACATCGGAGATTTCAGTGAAGTTTCTACAAGTTGGAAACAACAGGATGAAATTATTTGAACGCGCGAAAACGGATATTGTCGCGTTGTTTTTTATTTGATGAAGACAAGGAAACGTTTCTGCCTCGGAGACTGAAGAGGGGAGGTTTGAGGTGAAACCGCAGGTTTCCTCTCATAGCAACTGCAAGGTTTCTGATGCTGCTTGCCTGTTGTCGAGACTAGTTAGTTAGCCTGTATGATAGTTAGCCTTATGTAATTTATTATTAACAAGATACTGTTTTTTAACACTGGGGGGTTCCCCTCACAAAGTCACTTGTTTCTTCTGATCATTTTGATCTTATCTTGATTTGGGTTCCATGTTTAGTCAACCTCCATGTCAATGCCCCATGAAATGGAATCACTGAGGGCTTTAGAGGCATGGTGTCGCGTAGAGTGCGCAGATTACCCCAATGTGGACATCAAGAACACTTCAACCTCATTCAGAGATGGACTTGCATTTTGTGCCATCATCCACAAGCATCGACCTGATCTGATGTAAGTAGCTACAGTAGTAGTAGACAAGAAGGCTCCTCTTGGCTAAAGTTGTGTGATTTGTGAGAAAGCCACATGTTTCTGATTAACATGTCACCCTCAGTCACATCCCCTCCTGGTTTTGGATTGAATACTATGGGTTTGCAGGTTCAGAAGAACTAAACCATAACTCTGAGATAAATTCTGCCATTCAATCATAATTTTCTGTGGGGGGGGGGGGGGGGGGGGGGCAAAGTAGATTGTTTCCTGATACTCACCAAGGAAAAAGTATAAAGTATTATATTAGGAACCATGGTAGTTTATTCATGTACTGGTAGTTGTACTGCATAACCTAGTTGTACCCTATTGCAGTGTACATTTGTGTTTGGAGACAAACTGCAGTCTCCTCTCAGGGAGGCCTCTTCGGAGAGACAGATCTAGATTGGCCTGTAATCTGTGTAATCTGGACCTGTGGTAGCCCCTTACGTGACTGCGATGTGCACACGATGTGGGTCACTAAAGCCCCAGGCTTGCACATCGCAGTCACGTAAGGGGCTAGACCTGTGGCAGAGACGTGCAAGCTTCCTCTGGGCCTAAATTACTCCTCTCTTTAATCTCTCTCTCTCTGTCTGTCTCTCTCTCTCTTTCTATCTGCCCCATTTCTCCCCACTCCTATTCAATGGGACTAATGTTGTGGTATTTATAAATAATAACTTAGTAACTATTATCTCATATCACCTCTTGACTTAATCTCATTTTGTCATTGCTACAGACAGTACTTCATATCAGTGTACTGTAGTGCCTGCATAACCACCATTCATCCATCAATATTTATTATTTTCACATGAAACTTTTTCCCCCCTGTATAAACTAAAACTAAAAGTTACGCCAGGTAGTTTTTTTTGGGAGGAAACTAACCTCTGAAAAGTAAAAAATAAAGCATGATATATCTAAGTATTGAATATGTGTGTTACAGGAGGACAAACTGGATCCCTGGAGCACCGTTTGAAACTAGAAATTATCTGTCTGGCTGTGGTGCTCCTACCTCTTACCACAAAAATATATATATGTGTACTGTAGGTTATAAACAATATTCAAGCATGTGTAGCTAGCTAGTTATTATTGTAGAGGTACATTTTTCTTCTGAAAACTACCCGGTGCAGCTTTAACATAATAATCAGTCTCCCTTTTCACGTGTCCTTTTTCATTACTAATCAATCAACCGTTTGTTTTCTTCAACTTGCTCCAGAGACTTCCACTCCCTCTCCAAAGATAATGTTTATGAAAATAATAAGCTGGTGAGTTCTTCTTATAGTACATAACAGTAAAAGCCTGACCTCACACAGTGCCTGCCTGTTGTTTTTGTGTGTCAAGTACTAATAACACATAATTGTGGCAAGGGCAGGTAAACTAACCTTGGGGGGGAACATTTATTAGCATTTAGGGGCAATTTGACCATACCCCTTCACATGAATGAATGATCACACTGCTGTATGTTGTAATTCAGCTACTTATATTCAGCTACAGATTGTGCTGACTTTCTAACCGCTAGCGCTATCCCTATTTCTTACCTACCGATAGGGGTGTAACGGTACACAAAAACCACGGTACGGTACGTACCTCGGTTTTGAAGTCAAGGTTCGGTACGGGTTTTCGGTACAGTGGGGGAAAGTTTGTCTTTCCATGTTCCACTCAGCGGTGATGTAGTGTGCAGTAACTAATTGTACTTGTAGTAGGGCTGTCAACGAATATTCTATATTGAAATTAATAATCGACTTGTAAAAAAATATATATATATATATTATTATATTAGATTGTGAAAAAAAACAGCCCCCGGTGGGCGGTCGTTAGTGGTTAACATAGCGTTGTATTCGTTCCGTACACAGCCGTTCGGTACAGTACGGTACGGTACACACTGAAACGGTTCGGTACGTATATGTGTACCTTTACACCCCTACCGATGATGATGTTGATCGGTAGAGTTTCTCAACACAGTCTAATCCATGCTGTTCCTCATACTAGCTCTGGATTATTAGCCACAAACCAATGCAAAGTCAGTGGGGTCAAGGTCCTGTCTGTACAAGCTGGTTGAGGCTTACTGAAGTTTACTTCACAGTGCACACAAAATACACTAGTACCAATCAACATCATCATTATAAAATAGGGCTAGGGGTAAAAAATATCAGAACTATTCCTTTCAAGAGAAAACAGAATGTACATTATGCTATACCAATTATCTGACAGTTAAATCAATATCTATAAGAATAGACAACTGTCTCCCTAAACTGGTAACCAGAGCAAGACTCACATCTGTGATGTCATCAAGTAGCGTGAGTTAGTCCATTGACAATTAATTAGTGTCCGACTTTGTGGGCGCATAGAATATTTGTTAGAGCTATTACATCAAAATTAGCTTCATCAAAATGTAGGGTTTACAGCTCTGAATAAGAAAGTTTCCTGATATCCCAGTAGAATCACCATGGATACTGTCATAGTGTCCTCATAGTAGAATCACCATGGATACTGTCATAGTGTCCTCATTAGGGCTGGGCGATTCTTGCTCAAATGTGAATCACGATTTTTCTCTCTAAGAATTGACATCATGATTCACTCACACGATTCTTATTTTTTCAATCAAATCATTTATTGCACTCTTTCTTAAACAGACAACATAACATATATCAAAATGATTGACTTAAACTTAAACATAACATATATGAAAGTGCTTGACTTAAACTTAAAAGTATCTTGTAACATACAAAATAACTCAAGTCAGAATAGTCATCATTAAAAAAAAATTGTAATAATTTGTATTTGATTTATTTTTTAATAAAAAAAATCGTCATAACTTAGAAATGAGATTGCATAGGTCTATGAATCGAGATCGTGATTTTTTTCCGATTAATTGCCCAGCCCTAGTCTTCATATCCCAGTAGAATCACCATGGATACTGTCATAGTGTCCTCATATCCCAGTAGAATCATGGATACTGCAGGGATTAAAGTTCTCCGTCCTCGGTATTAGGTAGCCTATATAAATTATATATAATAGCATAACAACAAAATTTAGCCAATCAGCGGCTTCAAATATGATGCCTGAAGGGCGATTTTTCTAGCACCCCAAGCAGAGCCATTGGTGTGGGGGTGCGCGGACTGATGACGACAATAATGGACGCAGGGACTCGAAAAACAGGAAATTTACGCTAATAGTTGTTGTCGTCGTCGGAAATTGATAATAATCACAACTTCACAAGATACATTCAGACAGTGTTGGATCTAACTAAATGGATTTATGGACACATTTATGCCCGGACCACAAAGCTTATTGAAGGGTTAGCGCGACGGCTCTTCCAATTCGTACGGATGTTCTACCGGCAAAAAAAAAGTGGGTACTGTCATAGTAAGATAAGATAAGATAAGATATTCCTTTATTGATCCCCTTGGGGAAATTCCTCATGTCCTCATATCCCAGTAGAATTACCATTGGTGCTGTCATAGTGTCCTCATATCCCAGTAGAATCACCATGGATACTGTCATAGTGTCCTCATATCCCAGTAGAATCACCATGGGTGCTGTCATAGTGTCCTCATATCCCAGTAGAATCACCATGGGTACTGTCATAGTGTCCTCATATCCCAGTAGAATCTGGCCTAACAAAAATAATAGTTGGTTTCCGGTTGCCGACCGACCCTGCCGATTTAGGTGCGACCCAATATATTTTATGAGTTTTAAAAAAAAATTATAAAGAAAAAAAAATCAATTTTTTTTTCTTTTTTTTTTAGAATAAAGTTTCATAGAAATCTTAATCAAACATTTAGTATTATGGATATTAAACATGCTGGCAGAGTACATGCATCCATGTTGTTGTGAACATTTTAATTAAATAAAGAAATTCCCTATCCATAGTTGCCGTGGGAAAGAATAAAATAAAAAAATAAAATAAATTCCCTACCTACCCATGGCCAAACTGACAACCAACAGGAAACCAACAATATTTTTTATTATGCCTCACCATTGGTACTGTCATAGTGTCCTCATATCCCAGTAGAATCACCATGGGTACTTACTGTCATAGTGTCCTCATATCCCAGTAGAATCACCATGGGTACTGTCATAGTGTCCTCATATCCCAGTAGAATCACCATGGGTGCTGTCATAGTGTCCTCATATCCCAGTAGAATCACCATGGGTACTGTCATAGTGTCCTCATATCCCAGTAGAATCAGGCCTAACAAAAATAATAGTTGGTTTCCGGTTGCCGACCGACCCTGCCGATTTAGGTGCGACCCAATATATTTTATGAGTTTTTTAAAAAAAACATAAAGAAAAAAAAAACATATTTTTTTTTATTTTTTATTTTTTTTAGAATAAAGTTTCATAGAAATCTTAATCAAACATTTAGTATTATGGATATTAAACATGCTGGCAGAGTACATGCATCCATGTTGTTGTGAACATTTTAATTAAATAAAGAAATTCCCTATCCATAGTTGCCGTGGGAAAGAATAAAAAAAAAAAAAAAAAAAAAATTCCCTACCTACCCATGGCCAAACTGACAACCAACAGGAAACCAACAATATTTTTTATTATGCCTCACCATTGGTACTGTCATAGTGTCCTCATATCCCAGTAGAATCACCATGGGTACTTACTGTCATAGTGTCCTCATATCCCAGTAGAATCACCATGGGTACTGTCATAGTGTCCTCATATCCCAGTAGAATCACCATGGGTACTGTCATAGTGTCCTCATATCCCAGTAGAATCACCATGGGTACTGTCTAGGGCTGTCTTAAATGCTTCGAAGCTTCGAACGTTCGATTCGATGGCACAAGCTTCGAACATTAAAAAAAAAATCGAAGTTTAAAAAAATAAATAAAAAAAAATAATCTTTTTCAAATTTTTTTTTTCAATTTTTCTTTTTTTTTTACTTCGATTTGTGTGTGTGTGTGTGTGTGTGTGTGTGTGTGTGTGTGTGTGTGTGTGTGTGTGTGTGTGTGTGTGTGTGTGTGTGTGTGTGTGTGTGTGTGTGTGTGTGTGTGTGTGTGAACTACCCATCCCAGTTAGGACAGCCGAATCCCGTCCAATCTTTCGCCGTCGACTAAAGACTCACTTCTTCAACCATTATCTGAAATGATAAAAAAAAAAAAAAAAAAAATCTAACCGTGACTAACCTTACTGTCATGCACTTGTCCTAATAAACTAACCTACACTGTAACACGCAACACTTTGATGAACATTGTTACTCAGCTGATAGAGTTGTACCCTTCTTGCTGTCTTGTCGTACAGAACTTGTAAGTCGCTTTGGATAAAAGCGTCAGCTAAATGACTAAATGTAAGTGTGTGTGTGTGTGTGTGTGTGTGTAGGTGTGTGTGTGTGTGTGTGTGTGTGCACCTTGTAGAATTCCACACATAAGAAAGAAAGATACTGGGATGAATAAACAAAATAGGAAATAAAATGTAGAAATGCATGCAATACATAAATAAATATGAATCTCCATATATGAAATATAACATTTAGATAAGGTGCTACTGAGATGTTTTGGTGAGTTCTTTGTTTTTTTGTGGAAGTTGCCCTTCTTAAAAATGCATGAACATTCACTGATAATTGGTCTGTAGTGGAGTCTACAAGGTCTACATTGCCGGACCATGTAGAATCCGGACCTTGTAGACTGACATAATTCTGTGCATAGTTTAGTCTACACAGGCCATATTTCAAATAATCAAAATCTTACTTCATTCATCTTAAACATTCTTGATTTGGGGGATTGGTAGTTCCCATGAAATCTGAAGTTGTTCAAACGACAACAGCGATCCACCTTGAATTAAATCACACAGCCGAGTGAAACCTTGTTGGATGCGTCAGTCACGAAAGGGGCTACTTAATTAATTAATCCAACCCACTTTATTTATAGAGCACATTTAAAAACAACAACGTTTACGAAAGTGCTGTACAAGTCCCACAACATAAGATAAAAATCGAAGCTCGGCCCCGAAGCTTCGATTGCCAAAAAAAGCTTCGAAGGTCAGCCCTAGTACTGTCATAGTGTCCTCATATCCCAGTAGAATCACCATGGGTACTGTCATAGTGTCATAATATCCCAGTAGAATCACCATGGGTACTGTCATAGTGTCCTCATATCCCAGTAGAATCACCATGGGTACTGTCCTGGGAGTTTTTCCACTACTCACTGTCTATGGAGCAGCTCCAGGATTAGTCTCTTGATGACATCATCACTAGAACCTTGTCTCTTTGGTGTTCAGCTTAAGGAGAGACTTGGTCATATTCGCAAATCAAAACTGAGCTGTACAGTATTATAAAAATAACATGTAAATTCAAAATTTAGGGTGGATTTTCACTTTTCTATTCTCTCTCTTTTTTCCTGGGGGCATTTTTGCATCTGTAATGCCCATTTCTGAGGCATTTTACAAACGGTCAAGGACATTTTCTTTGCATCTAGCACCTGTTCATTACCCACCCTGCTCCTATTCATATTAGGCTATTGTTATTCTCCCTCTTTCCATCCTGGACTCTTCTACCAGGCCTTTGAAGTTGCAGAGACAAAGCTTGGGATCCCTGCGTTGCTGGACGCAAAGGACATGGTGTCCTTGGTGGAGCCTGATCATCTGAGTGTCATCACCTACCTCTCTCAGTACTACTGCTTCTTCACCAAGACGTGTCATGGTGTGTTGTAGGGACCCCCCCCTTAGTAGATTAGTCAGCCAATCGTTTCTGGTCGACTTACTCGACTGAGAGTTTAGTCAATTATGTGTTATAGGCTCTTTTCTCAACATGAAAGAGTTATTTCCTGGAAAATTTAAAGAAAACATATCTGATATAAACACACATTTTAGGTTCTTCTTCATGGGGTCTTCTGGGAAACCCAGTTTAACAAATTTGTCAATTGCATCAACACATTTATTTGTTGGCAAAACCCTTGAGTATGAAGAATCATCTCTTCAGTGCAGACAGCTTGTGTAGCCCTCCACATAGGTCTCCATGGGGCTGACGTGTCGGTCTGATCACTCTCATTGTTAAGGTTCCAGACCAGAGACGGATGCAGAAAACAGCAGAGAAATTAGGTCTAAAAGTATCATCCAATCCAGTGGGGAAGAGCAAAGTCCAGGGTGAGCAGGGTAGAGCAGGCTGCGGCAGGGGTCCAGGGTGAGCAGGGGTTGAGCAGGCTGCAGCAGAGGTCCAGGGTGAGCAGGCTGCTGCAGGGGTCCAGGGTGAGTAGTAGTGGTAGAGCAGGCTGCTGCAGGGGTCCAGGGTGAGCAGGCTGCTGCAGGGGTCCAGGGTGAGTAGTAGTGGTAGAGCAGGCTGCTGCAGGGGTCCAGGGTGAGCAGGCTGCAGCAGAGTGAGCAGGGGTTGAGCAGGCTGCGGCAGGGGTCCAGGGTGAGCAGGGGTTGAGCAGGCTGCGGCAGGGGTCCAGGGTGAGCAGTAGTGGTAGAGCAGGCTGCTGCAGGGGTCCAGGGTGAGCAGGCTGCAGCAGGGGTCCAGGGTGAGCAGGGGTTGAGCAGGCTGTGGCAGGGGTCCAGGGTGAGCAGGGGTTGAGCAGGCTGCGGCAGGGGTTCAGGGCTGGGGTCAGGCAGAACTGCGCACAGGAGAATACAATCAAAAAACACGGAGCCAAAATGCAAAATGTCTGTAAATACAGATAGGACTGAAATACAGAAAAGGCTGGTAGCTGCTCACTGAGACAGAGATTACGAACTGGCAACAAAGTGGTGAATTGACTGGAACTTTATGGCAGAGGAATTGATGAGATGATGATTAATAGCTGGGAGCCTGACCCAACAGCACACCTGAACCCCACCGTGCCATTAGGAAGGGAGGGAGGGAGAGAAAGAGAGAGAGGGATGTAACACTCCACTCATGTCCCCAAGGGACCCGTCGTCAAGCCCCACTTCTTTCCCACCTGTAACACGTTACCTTCCTTCTACCGTCTACTTCCCTTACTCTTCCAACCTTTGAATAAAAAGCCTGCCGATTTCCTCAACCAAAAAGCAAGACATTTCAACCCAACAGTTGTTGTTTGTCAAAGACATACTGGATGTGTGCCATGATTTGCATGCCATCTGTTTACCTTGCAGCCAGTGCTGCCAGTTTGGAGTTGTCACGTGTCACAGAACTGTCCAGACTCACCAAGAGAAAACCCCCTGAGGTAACTCTTCAAAGTCACATTAAAGCACATATAAGACTCCTTCGGATATCCACAGACCTGTGTGTTCGCTCCACCACAGCAGCAGTCGTCTTTAGTCGCTGGTTTCTCTTCTGTTTTCAGACCTCACATGATCATCAGCCAAGTAGAGAAGTTCATCAATATCAAGGCAGCAGCATCTGTGTGTTGTGTGGGAACTATGTCCACTTGGTACAGAGACAACTAGCAGAGGGACACGTCTACCACCGCAGCTGCTTCAGGTAAAACAACAACAAACAAAAAACATCTCCATTCGATTAAATTCAAATACAGTACAAGTACAGTATAGAGTGCAAGGTAACAGTAAAAAGCCTTAACAATATACAGTGTGATTAAATGGAATATACTATATATAATGAAGCTACTGAATAGTATGCTAATTTGATGTACAGTAGTATGTACAGTGATACAAGTATAAATACACTGGTAGTAAGCCATAGTAAGTCAAGTGGTATGACTAATGACTAAGAGTAGGTTTGTGATATATACATATACATATTAGTTCTTAGTAAGGATGTCCCGATCCGATCACGTGATCGGGATCGGGGCCGATCACGTGATTTTCCGAAGATCGGGATAGACAAAAAAAATAAATAAAGAAATCGGGATTTTTTTTTTTTTTTTTTTTTTTATTCAACAAACATGACCATGTTCACGTCTTAAACTCAAACTGAGGCCTTAGTTTTGGGTTTAAATTGCATATCATCATTCATTTATTTATTGTCACACAGAGCAGAAGAATTTTGCCAAAACAAACGCATTTCCTTTGATTTAATTATACATCAAATGATTTATGTTAAGGATTGCAATGCCTCGCTTGAATGAAGTTAACTTTTCACCTGGATAACGTCAACATTCAGGATTAATGTAATGTGAGCAATTGGGATGAAAAAAAATATATACATTTTTTTCTTTTTTTTTCGGATCGGGAAAGATCGGTATCGGTAGATACTCAAAATCACATGATCGGGATCGGATCGGGAGCAAAAAAATTTGATCGGGACATCCCTAGTTCTTAGTATTGCATTGTCGTCCCTTGCTCTTGTTCTTTACTAAGCCTGCTTGTGATGATGGGGTTCACACTGAACTCATCTAAAGTTGGACATCTTGTAGGTTGTTCTCAATAACAGCTCAGCTAAATGCTTAGATAGATTGTAATTGTAAATTGTAGAGGGTGACGATACATGGTTCTTGTTCTTGGGGATGTCACAGTGAATTATCTGTGTTCGGAGCCATAATGGTTTAACATCGGAAATGGCTACTTTGTGTTTTTTGACTCATCAATGTCCATTCCATGTGTTTGGATCATGATGTCAATGTTTCTTTAGCTTATTGGAGTTTACAGTAGAGTATAGTGCACATTCTTTCTCTTAAAAGGAACACGCCAACATTATGGGAAATGCACTTACTGTCTTCTCCAGAGTCAGACAAGAAGATAGATACCAATTTCCTCTCTATCCGACTGCAAGCTACTGTAGCTTAGCACAAATGAATGGAAGCGGATACAGATCAGCTAGCCTAACTTAAAACTCCGGGATAGGTGTTTTTGGCCAACAGCTATGTTAGCTGATCCGTATCCACTTCCATTCATTTGTGCTAGGCTAGGCTAGCTTGCAGCCGGATAGTTTTCTACTGAACGCACTGAGAGGAAATTAGTATCTATCTTTGACTCTGGAGAAGACTGTAAGCACATTTCCCCAAAAGTCCTTTCAGGATAATAAAAGAACAGCAAAGCACTGGGATTCCACAGAGGGATGAGGAGGGTAGTCTTTGGAGAGAGGGGGTGACTGGAACCAACAGTAAGACAAAGGTGTAATCCATAGTTCATTGTAGAACAATTAAAAAAAGATCATAGTAGAAGTTTGGAGCGAAACCCACACACTTACCTTCTGAATGCTTTGGCGGTGCTTTGACGTAGTCATGTGATGCAGTCATTTTATCTGCAAAACAAATGACTGTGGACCTCCTTTACATTTAGACAGTTAAAAGAATATATATATATATATATATATATATATATATATATATATATATATATATATATATATATATATATATATATATATATATATATATATATATATATATATATATTCATCCGGCCAAAACCAGCCTTCATCAGGACAAGATGAAGATTTATCAGGCGGAGACGGACCCATCAGCAGCCCCTGTCAAACCTACCGAAGTCAGCCCATGTCACCCCACTTCTTAGGGACCTGCACTGGCACCCCATTGCTGCACGAATCCACTTCAAGGCCCTCGACCTGGGATACCGTGCGGCAAAGGGAACAGCTCCCGCCTACCTTTGGTCAATGGTCTCTAACTACACACCCTTAAGACCCCTACGCTCTGCATCTTCTGGCCATCTCAGACCCACTCCTATCCGAGCTCCGGGAGGGTCATCAAAGAGAAGTCGCCTATTTTCAGTCCTTGCCCCACGATGGTGGAACAAACTACCCACCACAGTTAGGACAGACGAAACCTGACCAATCTTTCACCGTCGACTAAAGACTCACTTCTTCAACCATTATCTGAAATGAAAAATATTTAAATAAAAATCTAACCCTAACTAACCTTACTGTCATGCACTTGTTCTAATAATATACTAACCTACACTGTAGCACTCAATACTTTGATGAACATTGTTACTCAGCTGATAGAGTTGTGCCCTTCCTGATGACTTGTCGTACAGAACTTGTAAGTCGCTTTGGATAAAAGCATCAGCTAAATTACTAAATGTAAGTAATTAAAGACGGATGTAGACGGACAGATACGGCAGATCAGTGCGGCCCACTGGGCGATAAAACACTCTACAATACTCTCCAATGACCGAGTTGGAGATGAAGTGTCTGTGGGACTGTGGTACATGTTAAATAATCCTCAGTACAGTAGTATTGTTACAAAGGATCAGATTAAACCGAATATATATATTTATTGATTGATATATATTGCATAGTATTTGTATATCGTTTGATATCCCTTGTATATTCCTTGTACATATACACGGAATGTCCCTTTAGCCTAGTGCAGACCATAATATTTCATTCTCCTATTGGACAGCGGTCCACAGGCGCCAGAGCCATGCCTCCAGAGTCAGGTTCAAGGCCACCGTCAAGACATGTCTGTACATGCCCGGCCTTGCCCAGGAATACGAGACAGAAATGAGGTTGGCACTAGATTGTTCGCCGTGCATATAAATATGGCGCAGGTGAATACAGAAGTAGAGTTACCCAATAAGTTGAAGCCTCACCCACGATACTCCGTGCGGTGAAGTATGGCCTGTTTGGCCCCAAATAGAGCATTGAGACCGCGTGCGAATTAATAACTGAATTGTCAGAGTTTGGCGCTATACCGTCGAGTGCGACATATTTCTATTAAGTCAGTAATAGTCTATTTGTGTATAGTGTATCGTGCGGCTAAAGTTCTACAGTGACCAGCATCACCAACGCTTCCTCGTATCAGCTAGAGTGCTTATCCAGGCTGGGCTGCTTTCATGGCGCTTTCACCCGAGGAGACCTAGACGAGAACCGTGTGGACATGTACACTGGATTAATCTACCCGACGACTACATAGCCCTTTGCGGCTGGATTATATTTGTTTTGGTCCTGTGATTTATGGAGCGGAGAATCGCCGACGCCTACATGTGTGGGATTTACCCTGTGAGGAGCCAAGTCGAGTCTGCGCCTCAGAGAGCCTGAGGCCGGCTAGCTTTCTTCACTGTGGAGCTACAGTCTACGGAGAACAGCTGTATTCGTCTGTGGATCAAGAGACTATTGCACCGTCTCCTGTACTTGGAGTCTCCTTAGTCATCGTTGACCAGACTCTCTACTACCGACAGATCCTCTACCCCTGCTGGCTTACAACCGGGGGGACCCTTCCAGTATCTCCCGCTATATATTACTAATGTACCATAGATATAATTCCCTAAGATTCAGGTTGTATAATTACCTCCTGCGTAACCAGAGAATGGACATTCATTATTGATTTGCCTACGCACATTCCTTTGCCTTATAAGCGCATCCAAAGTAAAATAGAGAAGTATATTATGTACCTTTTGCTGCAATAAATACTTGATTACACCTTTGTGTGGAACCGATTCATTGTGGGAAGTGTTCATCATATTTATATATCATGTACTGTATGGCCAGTAATTAAAGTACATAAAGCGGTAGTGGTTTAATGATACCATACTTATCAATACAGTCAGGGAATTGTACCCCTCAGTTACAATTGGTCCTTCGAGCCGGAGGGTAACTAGTGTAATATTAATATAGTGGTATTAATATTGACATGGCCTATGATGAACACTCCACAAAACGGTTCTCCTAAAGTAGATCGCCCGCAGCGTAGACGGCAGACACCTCAGTACTTAGAGGATTACGTTGCCAATATACTACCTAGCTTTCTACAGACGGTAAACGCGGAAAAAGTAGATAGTAAAATTATGTCCGACCCTATCGACCAGGCTACCCCGCCAATAGAGGCCCTAGTGGGTTCTAACGTAACTGACCAAGCTCACGGTAGGGACCAGGAGGGACCCGACATGACTTTACCCCCCGCCAAGACCGAAGAAGTAGTCCCCGGAGAGCTCCAGGATAAAGACAGCTCTCCAGGGATGGAACTCTACCCGCTACAAGAAGAGGAGAGCACCCCGGAGATGGATCTCCAGGACTCGCCACAGGAGAACAGATCTCCAACGAGTACTGCCAGGAGCGGATCACCTCAACCAGCGTCTTCCCCCAGCGAGGCGGACAAGATGCTGGCACAGGCATTCCTCGCCAGCCTAGCAGCCTCAACAGAGCGCGATCGACTCCAAGCACAGACGCTTAGTGAGCGCGAACATTCTTCCATGGAAAGAGAACGCCTTCAGGCGCAGCAACGGAGCGACGAAGATCGTATACGTCTAGAGATTAGACGCCTTCAGACGGAAGAGAATATGGTAAGGGACCGGGCCGAAGCCCAGCGCGCCGCCGCCGAAGCCCAGCGCGCCGCTGCCGGTGCCCAAAGAGAAGCAGAGCGCAACCTCGCTCTCACCAAGCGTGAAGCCGAGCGCGACCGATTACAAGCGCAGATAATGAAGCAGCTGATCACCAGGGCAACACCCCCTCCCTCCGCACGGGGTTCCAGGGCCTCGTCAAGACAAGGGTCAAGGGCACCCTCCCCTACCCGATCAAGCGACCCTGAGCCCGACCACCAGAGAGAGCCTATACCCCCCTCCGAACCCCTTCCCCGACCGGTCCAAGTGAGACCCAGCTACAAGGAAGAAACGGTCTACACCGCGGAGTGGCTAAATAGACGACTACAGGATCTAGAGGACCTGCCAGAGGAAGAAGAAGAGGGAGAGGAGGAGAGTCAAGCCCGACAGCAGCACAGTACTCCACAGGACCAGGAGGTCCAGTACAGCCCAGGCTCTACCCCCGCGGCTCTGCGCTACAGACCCCCGACTCAATTCACGGGTGAGCTTGACGCACGACCAGCCCCGAGGAACAGCACCTGGATACGCGGGCCATGGTACCCAGCAGGTACCAGCCCACCAAGAGGCGTAAGAGGAGACTCGCCTAGGAGGCCTCTCTTCCAACGCTCACCGATGTGCCAGCCATCCATGGCATCATACATTGGCACACCGACGTTTCCGGACTTCACCCACGAGAACAGAGCACAGTACACGGAGCTACGAATGTGCTTAGAGACAATGATGTCCGATGTAGCTGATGAACCGTACAAGTATGCTATCCTACTGAAGCACCTCAAGGTGCCCCGAGCGCACAATATAGCGCTGGCCTATGCCACCTCTACTACCCCATACACAGCGGCTCTAGCAGCACTCGACCAAAGATATGGACGCATATGGGACTACGTAATACAAGAGATAAGGCATATTGACCGCCTACCCCCAGCCACAGACAATCGCTCACTAGATGACCTGTCTATCAAGGTACAATCCCTGGTAGGGATGCTGGGGGCGCAAAGAGAAAAGGGTATGCACGAACTGTACGCAAACTCTAATGTCGAGAGGATTTTAGAGAAGCTTCCGCCCGCCCGACAAGAGCGCTTCAGGCGGCAAAGAGACCACCGTGATCCTAACGGTCCCGAGCCATCCCTCCTAGACCTAGCCGACTTCCTGGCGAGAGAAGTCAACAGCCTACGGTTGGATACGTTCATGCGGAGCACCCCAAGCTCCAGAGAGGGACCTAGGAGAGCAAACGATGGCCGAAGATTGGTGACCGTCATGCACCAATCAGAATCAGTACCGAGCAGCAAGAACCACAGTACCCCCTCGATAAAAGAGAAGTGGAAGATGGTGTGCCCGTACTGCGAAAAGGAACACTGGTTGTCACAATGTGACACATTCAAGAAGATGACCGCCGACGAGGTGAGTCAATGGATAAAGTCCAACCGACGCTGTTACCGATGTGCGCGCAGTCACATGGCAGCCGATTGCCGCTTAAAGAAGAGGTGTAGTCGGTGTGACGGAGCCCACCTAGATGTCCTACACGACAGTAACAGAAGAAAGCCTGCACCCTCAAGCAGCACAAAGGCAAGTGTTATGTACATTGACCCCGCCAGCAGCGGGGGCGCCCGGGTGCTCTTAAAGGTGGTCCGCGTAACACTGAGTTACCAAGATAAGGTCATGGACACTTACGCCGTCCTTGACGACGGGTCAGAGAAGACCCTTCTCCTCGCGTCCGCTGCGGCCCAGCTGGGGCTGCGGGGGAGCGAAAACCAGATGACGATTCGGACAATAAGAAGAGATCTAAAGACGATAAAGGGCGAGAATGTCTCCTTCACTATCGCAGCAAGCGGGCAACCAGAGAGACGGTATAGGATTACTAACGCTTTCACCAGCCAAGAAATAGGCCTGTCGCAGTACACCTACCCCATCGCCAAGCTGATGGATAAATATGTGCACCTGCGTCAACTACCTATACCGCTCATAGACGGTGCCACCCCGACCCTGCTGATAGGCTCCGACCATGCAGACCTCATCGTCCCGATTGACCGGGTCCACACAGGGCCCAGAGGCTGTCCTGCAGCAGTCGAGACCCGCCTAGGATGGACATTACAAGGCCCCCTCGCTAAGTCTCTTAACCGAACAGCAGCCACTAGCTGCCTCCACTCCAGAGTGACAGAAGAAGACACCACCCTCCTACAGCATGTCGAGAGGCTATGGACACTAGAGACAATGCCCTTTAAGAACGAAAAGAAAGACATTCATTCCAAGGAAGACATTTACGCTATAGCCCTCCTCGAGCAGGGGACAAAGAGAGTCAAAGTCAACGGAGTGATGAGATACGCAACTCCACTCCTGAGGCGAGAGGGAATGCCTACCTTCCACGCCCCAAAAGAAGCGACGGAGCGGTATCTATTGAACACAGAGCGGCGCCTAGCCAGAGACCCCGCTCAAGAGACTGTGTACCGCGCTGAGATTAACAAGTTTATCACAGCGGGACACATAAAGAAAATTGACATTAAAGAGGCCGATCAGACGACCGAATCATGGTACGTGCCGCACCACAAAGTCCACCACAACGGCAAGGATCGTATTGTGTTCAACTGCAGCTACCAGATCGGATCACAAAATCTGAATAAAGAGCTCTTGCCCGGCCCAACACTCGGCCCCTCTCTACTAGGCGTGTTACTACGTTTCCGCCAAGACAAGGTGGCCATCAGCGGCGACATCAAAGGGATGTTCCTGCAGGTGAGACTAGTGGAGGAGGACAAGCCCCTGCTGCGGTTCCTATGGAGAGAGAGGATCGGGGATGAGCAACCAGCCATCTATCAATGGGAAGTCCTCCCTTTCGGAACCACATGCAGCCCATGCTGTGCTACGTTTGCACTGCAAAAACACGTCGCAGAGGACCCAGCAGCTGATGAAGAGGTCCGACAAAGTGTAGGAAATAGTTTCTACGTGGACAACTGTCTGCAAAGCGTCTCGACGCCAGAAGAAGCCGAGGCCCTTCTACTCAAGCTCCGCGCCTCCCTGATCAAAGGCGGCTTTGATCTCAGGCAGTGGGCCAGCAGCGACCAGCAAGTATTGCGCAGCCTCTCCCCCGAGGACAAGGCAGCAAGCAGCGAGACCTGGATGGCAACCATCCCAGGAGAAGCCCAAGAAATGACATTAGGACTAGTCTGGCGCTTCAAAACAGACTCGCTCCATTATAAACACACACCCCTGACCAAGGAGCAGGGAAGGTCGACTGCACTACCGACCACCAGACGGAGTGTATACAGAACACTCGCCAGACAATATGACCCGTTGGGATGTATTCTACCTTACACCACCAGGGCAAAGATGATTGTAAGTAGCCTACGGTTCGGTGGCCTACTTGCGTGCCCGAGAGGAGGGAGGAGAAATACATAGTGCTTTCATCCTGGCTCGCTCAAGAATAGCCCCAGGAAAGCAACAATCTATCCCGCGTCTAGAGCTCTGCGCAGCCCTAGCAGGAGCGCAACTCGCCACGTTAATCCAACGTGAACTCACCATTCCGGTGCAAAGAACAATCTTGTGGTCAGACTCCACGACAGTACTCACATGGATCCGGTCTGATTCGTGCAGATACAAGGTCTTCGTGGGAGTCAGAGTCACAGAGATTCAAGATTTAACAGAAGTAGCAAGCTGGAGGTATGTGGACACAAAACACAACCCAGCTGACGTCATCACCCGGGGAATATCCCTGGATGACCTCACCCGTCACAACCTATACAGTGACGGGCCAGAGTTCCTCAAGCTCCCGGAAGAAGAGTGGCCTACACCCACCCCACGGGAAGCGAGTAAAGAGGAGGCCGAAAACAAGAAATCTATGTTCTGTGGATTGAACACACTCGTCTCCACAGACCCCGACATAGACGATTGCCTCACCCTAGAGAGTGCGCAGCTAAAGACATTCCTGTGGCACCACCCAGAGGTTCAGCTCACTACTGACATTACAGCAGCTGACTACGAAGAAGCAGAACTTCTTCTACTACAACGAGCCCAGAGAGACTCGTTCCCCGATGAGCTAGACTGTCTACAGGGAGCAAAGCCCGTCCCATCAGACAGCAGACTGCTCCACCTAGCCCCCGAGAGCGACGCCCATGGTCTCATCAGAGTGGGTGGTCGTCTGCGGAGAGCTCCAGACTTACCGGATGACGTCAAGTACCCGATAGTCTTAAACAGCCGACACAAGGTCACAGAGCTGATCATAAAGAAATACGACAAGGATGTGCATCACGCCGGGGCAGAGAGAGTCTTCGCGGAGATCAGACGTCGTTATTGGATACTGCAAGGGAGAGAAGCAGTGCGGCGCTTCCAGCGAACCTGTCTAGACTGTCGTAAGTGGCGAGCGCAGCCCAGTATACCCCGGATGGCTGACCTACCTCCCTGTCGCCTCCGACTCGGCGACAAGCCTTTTCACTCCACCGGTATGGACTGTTTCGGCCCGCTGTATATAAAGAAAGGAAGAGGAACCGAGAAGCGGTGGGGTATTGTATTCAAATGCATGACCACCCGAGCGATGCATATAGAACTCCTTCCAACCATGAGCACAGACTCATTCCTTATGGCCTTCCGAAGATTCACATCGCGGAAAGGCAAACCGTCTATATTATTGTCTGATCACGGGACAAACTTCAAAGGCGGAGAAAGAGAGCTGAGAGAGAGCTTCCAAGCTATGGGCCCAGAACTTAAGACCCACCTCGCTCCATCCCAGATTGACTTCCAGTTTAATCCCCCGAACGCACCTCACTTCGGTGGAACTTGGGAACGAGAAGTACGTTCAATAAAGACAGCCCTGTACGCCGTGCTTGGGGCCCAGACCGTGGCGGAAGAAGTCCTAACGACAGTCCTCACGGAGATCGAGGGAGTATTGAACTCAAAGCCCCTCGGTTACGTCTCAAGTGATGTAGCAGATGTCGACCCAGTCACCCCCAACACACTCTTGATGGGGCGGCTGGACCCCGCGCTACCACAGACAATGTACAGGCCTGAAGAAGCGAACGGCCGAAGAATGTGGAGGTACAGTCAAGTATTGGCTGACAAGTTTTGGAACAGCTTCCTACTCCACTATCTACCGTCTCTACAGACCCGCCAGAAATGGGTGAAAGAGAGAGACAATTTGACAGAAGGAACAGTCGTCATGATTATCGACCAGTCACTACCCCGAGCTATGTGGCCGGCTGGCCGCGTAAGCAAAGTGATCACCGGTGCCGACGGAAAGGTCCGAGCAGCCGAAGTGCTCGTCCAAGGACGGATCTACACCCGACCCGTGGCGAGGCTAATAGAACTGCCAAGGCTCCCCGATACTATCGATGACGACCATGACCCCATGACTTTGTGAACTGCCCGACCCCTCACAACAGACATTGAGTAGTGGACAGTGCGGTTAATCTGTCTCTGCTTAGCTAATTAGGTGGGACTAATTAGGAGGCGGCTGTTACAAAGGATCAGATTAAACCGAATATATATATTTATTGATTGATATATATTGCATAGTATTTGTATATCGTTTGATATCCCTTGTATATTCCTTGTACATATACACGGAATGTCCCTTTAGCCTAGTGCAGACCATAATATTTCATTCTCCTATTGGACAGCGGTCCACAGGCGCCAGAGCCATGCCTCCAGAGTCAGGTTCAAGGCCACCGTCAAGACATGTCTGTACATGCCCGGCCTTGCCCAGGAATACGAGACAGAAATGAGGTTGGCACTAGATTGTTCGCCGTGCATATAAATATGGCGCAGGTGAATACAGAAGTAGAGTTACCCAATAAGTTGAAGCCTCACCCACGATACTCCGTGCGGTGAAGTATGGCCTGTTTGGCCCCAAATAGAGCATTGAGACCGCGTGCGAATTAATAACTGAATTGTCAGAGTTTGGCGCTATACCGTCGAGTGCGACATATTTCTATTAAGTCAGTAATAGTCTATTTGTGTATAGTGTATCGTGCGGCTAAAGTTCTACAGTGACCAGCATCACCAACGCTTCCTCGTATCAGCTAGAGTGCTTATCCAGGCTGGGCTGCTTTCATGGCGCTTTCACCCGAGGAGACCTAGACGAGAACCGTGTGGACATGTACACTGGATTAATCTACCCGACGACTACATAGCCCTTTGCGGCTGGATTATATTTGTTTTGGTCCTGTGATTTATGGAGCGGAGAATCGCCGACGCCTACATGTGTGGGATTTACCCTGTGAGGAGCCAAGTCGAGTCTGCGCCTCAGAGAGCCTGAGGCCGGCTAGCTTTCTTCACTGTGGAGCTACAGTCTACGGAGAACAGCTGTATTCGTCTGTGGATCAAGAGACTATTGCACCGTCTCCTGTACTTGGAGTCTCCTTAGTCATCGTTGACCAGACTCTCTACTACCGACAGATCCTCTACCCCTGCTGGCTTACAACCGGGGGGACCCTTCCAGTATCTCCCGCTATATATTACTAGTGTACCATAGATATAATTCCCTAAGATTCAGGTTGTATAATTACCTCCTGCGTAACCAGAGAATGGACATTCATTATTGATTTGCCTACGCACATTCCTTTGCCTTATAAGCGCATCCAAAGTAAAATAGAGAAGTATATTATGTACCTTTTGCTGCAATAAATACTTGATTACACCTTTGTGTGGAACCGATTCATTGTGGGAAGTGTTCATCATATTTATATATCATGTACTGTATGGCCAGTAATTAAAGTACATAAAGCGGTAGTGGTTTAATGATACCATACTTATCAATACAGTCAGGGAATTGTACCCCTCAGTTACAAGTATACTGGACAGTCCTTTTTGTTTTTTTTTCAGATGCCAAGTATGCGGCAGCACTCTCTTGCCAGGGTCTTACACACAAGGAAGTAGCGCTGGCTTATTGATCTGCACCGTTTCAGAAGGAAGTGCTCGGCCAGTTCCTGCACCCAGGCGCACCGTAGACACTTCTACACCTCCTGTTCCTGCACCCAGGACCAAAACCCTTCAAACCATGAGCAGCTCCTCGTCCACAGGTGGGTTTTCACTGTGAACCATTTACAGGGTTCCTACAGTCACCTGGAAAACCTGGAAACGTCATGGAATTTGAAAATTGTGTTTCCTAGTCCTGGAAAATGTATGGAAAATGTTACATGTCCAAAATCAAATTCTTAATCTTGATTTCACCTGGTCAAATGATAAATGCGAGGCTTGGCTGTAGGCAGATATATTTGTCTTAAAGGAATAATAACCCATATAACGTATTTCCTGATTACTTAACCCTTGCACTGCCGCACTACCAAACGGTTAACCCTTTCACTGCGACGGCGACCGTCGGTTGTGTGATAGTAAAGGGTTAACCTTCTGTCGTGTGCAGTGTTGTGCTAGTTACTGAAAAATAGTAACTCAGTTACTTTACTAGTTACTCATTTCAAAAGTAACTCCGTTACGTTACTAGTTACTTACACCCAAAAGTAATGCGTTACTGTGAAAAGTAACTATTTAGTTACTTGAAGATGAAAAAAATTGCTCCCATGCAGCCAGATACAGATACTCAAAATCGGTTGATCAACTTGACAGTTTCCATTCACATCACTGAACTCTGCTAAGCAATGTGGTCACCGTCTAGATACAAACACAAATCACAAACACAAATGTCCCGACGTAATAATTGCTCGGGGAGGTTGCGCGCATGCACGTTTAGGTTGAGCGCATGCACGTCTAGGTTCTAGGTTGAAAATAAGTGCTTGAGGAAAAGCCTTGATATCTGTCGCCGGAGCGTTTCATTATAACAGTCTTGCAACGTTGTTTAAGATATCAATCGTGCATTGCAACGTTAGAATAGTTAGGATATCAATTGTGCATGAAAGGACTATATTTATATTGTTTGATTAGTATTGATGAGATTCCCTGGCAGATTTGTAGTCAAAATGCGTTGATGAACTTGAGTTTCCATTCATTTACATTCACATCACTGCACTCACCAGTGTCTGTCGAGATGTAAAGTTAGTCCAGCAGCCCCTTAAACATTTTCTTTGTTTCATTTCCATGTTGTACTGTATATTCTCTCTCCAAGTAGCGTGGCGAGTGGATTTGGATGAGTGACAGTCCTCGTAGTTAACGTTAGACTCCAGTATCTTTGAGCCAAAACACAAATGACATAACTAAAACGTTATTTTCTTTTCGCTCGACAAAAGAGAAATACGCGAGTGCTCTGCCTGGGCGCTGCCATTATCAGTCAGGAATCTCAGGAATAGTAAACAAAACACGCCCCCAGCATAGCGTTCCCCGCAGCCAGGCAGACAGGATATGAGGATAATAATAATAATAATAATAATAATAATAATAATAATAATAATAATAATAATAATAATAATAATAATAATAATAATAATAATAATAATAATAATAATAATAATAATAATCACTACCGCTCGCTATCAATCTACGCCGTATATAACGCAAATAACGCAGTGACGAACCATTCAGTAACATAAGTAGCGTTACTGAATTTCAAAAGTAATGCGTTAGAGTACTAGTTGCGGCAAAAAGTAACTTCGTTTCTGTAACCCATATAACGTATTTCCTGATTAACTTTGTAACGCGTTAGTCCCAACACTGGTCGTGTGACAGTGAAAGGGTTAAGTTTCAAGTGATTGTTGTAGCTGACCAAAGTAAAGCCTGGGACGTTCAAATCAGCCGCCCAACAATCAAATGTATCAATTGAACGTAGACATTGACAATGGAAAAGTCATGGATCTGATCAAGTAAAACTTGTACTTGTGTAATAATTACAACATTCGGTTACATACATGTTAACTCTAACTCCATGGTAATCTGCTCTCCCTTTTGAGTTTGAAAATAAGTTGGACAAAACATAATTATCTCTCTTCCACCGTACAGGCAATTCACCCAAGCATAGTAAACTCCCACCCAGTTCCGTCCAGAGGTAAGTGCTTTCACCTGTATGCATTCACCTCCAGAACTTGTACATTTACTTACATCTTGTTTTTTTCTTTGTTTCTTTGTATCTTTTTTTTTCTTTCTTTTTTTTAATTGCATAACTTGTCCTTTCTTTTTATTTCTCACCTTTTTAGGTCTAGACCCGCTGCGGCTTCCCGAATAGTCAAAAACAATCATCCATGGATGAAAATGGTCCACTCAGGACTCTGGACACAGCTGCCACCTGCCCCACCCCCAGTGGTACCTCAGGGCAGCTGGTTCAAGCCCAGGGTGGCTCCTCCCAACCCATTCGATGAGGACGCAGAAGAGGAAACTAATAATGACACGGGAGAGGACGGTACTAAAACCGATGCTGCAAACCAAAGTAAGCACTCAGACGCAACAAGCCAGCCAGAGAATGATGCTAATCCATCAAATAAATCAGCTGACTTGGATTCTCCAGCCGGCTCAAGTGACACAGGAAATACTGCTACCAAATCTAAACCTGACAGCAAACCAAAACCAACAGAAGAACCTAGTCCACTACAGGAAACAGCTGCCGAAGGTGCCGCACCACCCACTCCAGAAGCTGCTAAGAAAGATTGTTCTGGAGAGACCAGTACTAAAACCGATGCTGCAAAGCAAAGTCAGCCCTCAGATGCAACAAGCCAGCCAGAGAATGATGCTAATCCATCAACGAAAACAGCTGCCGGAGGTACCGCACCACCTACTCCAGAAGCTGCTCAGAAAGATAGTTCTGGAGAGACCAGTACTAAAACCGATGTTGCAAAGCAAAGTCAGCTCTCAGACGCAACAAGCCAGCCAGAGAATGATGCTAATCCATCAACGAAAACAGCTGCCGGAGGTACCGCACCACCTACTCCAGAAGCTGCTCAGAAATATAGTTCTGGAGAGACCAGTACTAAAACCGATATTGCAAAGCAAAGTCAGCCCTCAGACGCAACAAGCCAGCCAGAGAGTGATGCTAATCCATCAAAGAAAACAGCTGCCGGAGGTACCGCGCCACCCACTTCAGAAGCTGTTCAGAACGACAGTTTAGCTGGTTCCCCTGACGAGTCCAGTAGTGGTGGAGTTGATAATAAACCTGAAACAGCAGATAAACCCATTGCACCTAGTGTGGAAAAAAGTATTTTAGCAGGTGCAGTTAGTGGACTTGGTGTACCTGACTTGGCAGGGGAAAGTTGCATAGGCAGTTTAGCGGATGCAGCTAGTGGACTTGGAATACTTGGTTTAGATGAGCTTGGGGTCCCTGACATGGCGGGAGCAGCTGGTGGACTTGACATAAAGGCTGGAGTCTGTCCCATGGGTTCTTCTGGAGCAGCAGGGACACTTGGCACGGATGTAACCCAGAGTCTCCCTTTCCCCAAGAGTGCCTCTGTCCCGGCTATCTCCTCCATTCTACCTACTGACCTGCCAGAGGAGAGTGAGTCTCAACTGACTCAGAGTAAGGTAAAATTAGAGCTAGAGGCTGAAGTAGAGATACCTAATAGAATACTACTGACCTGAGATCTTCTGTGTTACATAATGTGTAACGAATGTATTTATAACTGTAGGCATGGACTCTTGTTTTGATAGCCCTGCCTCTCATCACAACTTACCACAAGGCAATGTTACTGGACACACATTGTATGCAAACACACACACCAGGCTAAACAGGTTTCAAAGTGCCACAAGGGTTTAAGGGTTGAGGCTATTGTTAGTGTTGTTCTTGGAACTGCAAACAAGTCATTAAGATCATGTTTGTAAAGTTACATGTTTTTTCACGATACCAATTTCAGCCGGCCTGTAAAGAGAACCCTTTAGATCGAAAAGTCGTCATCCCCAAATCCAAGACCTTCCAGGCTCATCCTTCTACACGGCCCCAAGCTCCTGGATTTGGTTTCCCCCTCATCAAGAGGAAGGTAGGCTGGGATAGATGGATCTAGGCCTTAAAGGCCCAATCAGTGATCCAAACGTTAACACATAGATAGCCACTCCACACAAACATTTATTATTCTGTAGTTGATTGAGTGAGCTCTTGATCCAAGGACTAAAGGCTCCCACATAGTCGGGCGGAACGTATGTGGACTGGACTCCATGCGGCATGTCCGCAGTCGTTTGAGGTTTCATAGTCGAGCGTACCACCGCGTACCAATTTCCTACATTTCTCGTGCCAGTTTACTACATTTCCCACAATCCTTGTGCGCTATTACACTTTCTGTCACGGTGTCGTCCACCGATGTCAAAATAAACAGACTCTAGGTTATCTCCGTTTCCAAGATTTCTAAATAAAACTGGCAGTTTTACACACTTCATTTAGAAAAGCCATTGAAAAAAAGACATGGTCCAAATGTATATGAATTGGAATGGATAACGATTAGCGATAGTAAAACTAAATTTAGCGTCATCTACCTGCCAAGGTTTTACCGGACCAATCCTACCCATAGAACCGTGATCCTGCCCTACTCTCACTTGGCACAGAGTGAGTGTTCAGAGTAAATTGCAGGTCGGTGTCACATTTAATGCAGGTCAATGTCAACCAACACGCCGAGCAGCCTTTTGTGTGACAATAGAGAGCATCCTGACTGGTAACATCACCTCCTGGTTTGGGAATAGCACCGCACACAACCGCAACAGACTACAGAGAGTGGCCCGTTCAGCCGAACGCACAATTGGAGGTGGGCTTCCCACTCTCCAGGACATTTATAACAAGCGTTGCAGGGCCAAGGCTAAGAGAATAACCAAAGACTCTAGTCACCCAAACAACTGCCTCTTTGAACTGCTACGGTCAGGCAAGCGCTACCGCGCTCATGGCCAGTACAGAGAGATTCGGAAGGAGCTTCTATCCCCAGGCCATCAGGATGCTCAATGACTCCATGTAACAACCCATCATCTACACTCATTGCACACACATCCACATGCACACACTCACTTTTAAACAAACACTCACCTTAACACTCACGTTAGACACTTTAACACTACATTATATGTATCTATTATTAAAGACATTTGCACTACATTCATACCTCATTTGCATTTGCACCTTACCTCAAAGTTTCTTACCTAATTTTCTGCATTGTACCTCACTGTTTACACATTTTTACTGTATATATGTATATTGTATATTCCTCTTTACTTACTTTTGATCCCCAAGGGGATCAATAAAGGAATATCTTATCTTATCTTTACTTACTTACTTTCTTACTTACTTTTTTTTACTGTATGAAGCACACTCAGGGGCTCATACAGAGCCAAGCATTTCACCATAAAGTATGTGTATTTTATTGTGATAATTAATAAACAAACTTGAAACTTGAACAAGTGAGCGACACAGACGTCCGCATGGTTAGAACATTTGAGCTTCACGCTTTGAGTCCGCTTTGAGTCTGCTTTGAGTCCGCTTTGAGTCTGCTTTGAGTACGCGCGGACCTCTGCGGAGTCCGTTCCGCGTACGTTCCGCCCGACTATGTGGGAGCCTTAACACTACAGGTAAACGTGAGTTTCTTTTATTTTTATTTTTTTTACCCATTAGGAACATGACAACTTTTGGGGAAATTAGCTTATTTGCCGCACCGTTAGCCTAGCTTAGCATCATTCACTGGAAGTAGGTGTGCCAGTGTAGCCTAGTTCCCAACAGTCACAAAATACACTCCAAATAGTGCGGCTGGGTAGCACAGTGGAGAATGCACTCGCCTACCACCGCAGAGACTCTGGGATCGAATCCAGCTGTCAGCGGTACCTCCAGCTTGGTCAGTCGTCCCTACTAACACAATTGGCAGTGTTAGCGGGTGGGGAGCCGGTGGGTTATGTGTCTTGGTCGTTGTAAACTACTGGTCGGTCGGGGCGCCTGTTCAGCAGGGAGGGGATCAGGGGGAAATAGCTTGAACCCCCAGGTTACGCGTTACATTCCCCCAGTCAGGTGAAAAGAAGCGGCTGGCTGACTCCACATGTATCGGAGGAGGCATGTGGTAGTTCTACACCCTCCCTAGGCCGACAGTGGGACAATGCGCGCAACAACCAGGAAGGGAATTGGCATAACGACTAAATTGGGATGGGAGCAAAAATACAGAAAAAGTGAAAACAAAGAAATATATATATAAAATCTTTTTAAATACACTCCAAATACAACTCCAAAACTGTCTGTAAACATGTTGTGACCTGTGTATTTACCACATGGAGATATATATATACGTACTCTGAACAATTTTTTGCCGAACCACTGCTGCCTGGGCGCAGTGATTTCATCCCCTCAAAAGCCCTGTTTTTTTTTAAAGATTTCCCAAAAAGTTGGTGTGTTCCTTTAACTCTTTGAGCGCCACAGACTTTCCCCATCTGTACTGGCTGGCGCCAGCTTTTCTTGACCATTTTTGCGGAGCGGAGCTATTGTATATTATAGCTATGGAGACAATAGTATGGCTCATTTGACAGACACTATTTCTAGTCCAACATGTAAAAAAGAGTTTGTTTCTACATACCTTTGTTCGTTCACAATTCCAAGCTAAACATTGCCTCGTTTCACTAAAATCCAGGCTGGTTTTCTAGATTGTGAGATAAAGTGTGTTTTGTGCAGCATATGCGCAAATCTCACGGCTGCTCGCTTGAAACCTATATTATTGCCAGGTCAAAGGTAAACACATGACCTTGTTTCTTCACAAAGCCGGAGGGGGGGGGTCGTATATCCGACGCTGCGATCATATAAACGCATGTTTTATGATGGAGTTTCGGTAAAGTACATGTAAAATAGACGTTACCTTTGGTTTAGAGGTAATCCATTTCTCACTTCGAGTCCAAAAGTGTCACGCACCTTATCGTCCATAATCATCATCCATATAATCCATTTTGGTTTTTTCATAATATCCAATAGTTCGCTCGCCTTTGCATTGCAGCCAGGTTACTATTGTGTGCTCGGGCCAGACTATACCACGGAGCCGAATAGGTTTCCTCATCGGTCGGTTTGATTATAGTTGTTTTACGTTTGACCAGTAGTGCTTAGTCCAACAAACGCACCGTATCATCCATAATCATCATCCATATAATCCATTTAGTCTTTTTCATAATATCCAATAGTTCGCTCTTGGCCAGGGGTAGCCAACCAGTCAGAGACTAAGAGCAAAACAAGGGACTAAACACGTTTCGCAATTATGCCACATCAATGTGGAACGCCCTACCCAAAGCTGTAAAGGAATGTGAATCCCTACCCACATTCAAAACTGCTCTTAAAGAGCACCTACGGGAGGCTGCAATTCGAAACTGGCCACCGTAAATGCCCAAAACCCCCACCACCTCCTAATAGACAGTCTCCTCCCCACCGCATGTATATTCCCTCCCCGCCGTATGGATATCTCTCTCCCACCCACCCACCCCCTCATAATGTACAGTCCCCTCCCCATCATATGTATATACTCTGTCAGGATCTAGGGGTAACAGTACTGTATATTTGAATACCGTTTATGTCACAAATGTATCAGTACTAAATACCTATATGTCCCTATGCCATAAATGTCATGTATGTTGTGTATGTCATAAATGTCTATATGAATTGAAAATGGGGGACCCTGATGGAAACAAGACAAATGTCTTTTTCAGGTCTGCATCCCCTTAACAATTTTGTGTATTGAGCCGTACTGTATTGTACCCATTCTGCAATCTGTTAAATAAAGTTTTCATTCATTCATTCATTCATTCATTCATTCATTCATTCATTCATCCACAAAAATTACTGTGGTACCACAAAGAGCCACACCATATACCAGCGTTTCTCAACCTTTTTTTTCAGTCACGGCACCCTTCATGTGTTTATAGGTCTCACCCTCTGGTCTCTGAAGTTGCTAATGTCTTTTTTATTTGGGCCTCACGGGGTTAAAAGTACCCTGTGAGACCCACGGTTGCAAAATTACAAAATCACTTTTAGCCATTTAAAAAAAAGAATGTTTATTTAAAAAATGTTAAGCACATGTATAGTCAATTGGTCCTGTTGTTCAGCCTCACAATGCTATTTGATAGTAAATGTGTTTATATGTCCCACCCTCTGGCCTCTGAAGTTGCTAATGTCTTTTAAAAAAAATGTAAGCCCGAGATATACAGTAAAAGTGTATATTTTCAGCATTACGTTTGTTTACCAATTATTTTAACTGTTATTAGTGAAATATAAGATTATAGAAATCTCAGGGCATTGAGTCGGAAACCGGCGCATATTGACAGGAGGAAGTGGCACAGCCTAAAGTGAGTGTAGTCTTTTGAAGGAAGAGACTCAGGGCTTTCGAATTTTGAAAAACTACCCTACCCAGCTCACACCAGCCCCTGTCAATCATCTGACTTCTGGATTTACTTTTTTATTTCTCTTATTTTTTGGGATTATCTCCCACAAACCTGAACGTTATTGCCATAAAACAGAACGCAGTTAGTTTCTCTACCTTTCTGTGAACGTCTTGCAAAAAACGGTGTTTCAATACGATGAAAAATGGTGGAGAAATTTACATTATAAAAAAGATGGCAGAATTCAGTACTGTATCTACAAAACCTTCTGTTTAATCATCTTCCCTTTATTCATTTGCTTAGATTTTTCAGGTCTGGTCAATTTTAGCATGGTGTTATTCACAGTCAAAGATACATTTTCTTTTAAATAGAATTGATATTCTCCTTTGGTTTATTACAATTTACTCATATATGTCCCTAGATTCAGATACCAAGAACATGCAAATGGGCCATTTAAAAAAATTGTAAATGTTTATTCTACGTCCTTATGGAATGAGTGACATAAAAAAAAAAGTTAACATTATTTTTAATTTTTTTTTTGATGGAAGAACCGCACATTGACTGGCAAAGAGCCGCGGGTTGGCCACCCCTGCTCTAGGCGATCGCGATTGTCGAACGTGTCCTGCTCACTGCTGCTCGCAAAGAGTACCTAGTTGTTTGGGGGCTGGTACTAACACACTAATAGCTGGCCCATGATGTTCATAAGGTAGGCGATACTGCCACCTGGTGGATTTCAATCATTGCAATTCCAACGCTGTGCCAGGGAGCTCCGGCTGGATGTTTAGAACGGGGATCAAAGGAAAAAGATCAAAGGATCAAACCCTGAGAAATCTCGGGTATGGCGCTCAACGCATGGCGAGATAACCCAACTTATCTCGGGTATGGCGCCCAATGAGTTAACATTCAACCAGTGTGAATGATCAATTCCATTCACTTTCAACTCCATCAATTTAAAATGTAAAGAGAAATTGTCATTTGTCTGCTGTTAGATGTTTCAGTGGATTGGACAGGACCGCATTCTCACGCCAAAAGCTTTTTCTACCTCTATTGTAAGAAAATGTACTTCTTGAATTGATTGATTTACCCTGATGCTTAATTGGTATGTTATGGTGTTACCTCTAACCACCTCTGTAATTTCAACCCTAATTGCAAGTGTGTGAGTTTACGAGTTTATGATCATAATGCATCATTCAACATGTACCCCTCACCTTCACATCCCTGCAGGTTCAGACAGACCCCTGTGTCCCCAGAGGAAGCCTTCAGGCGGGAGAACTGGATACACGTCTGGAGAAGCTGGAGTTGAGAGGAGTGGAGCTAGAGAAACGTCTGAGAGATTGCCAGAGTGGTAATTTAAAGTGTTTATGCGGTTCAAGTCATGTCAACAACGGACGATTATCTGTATTATGTTTCCTCGTGCATGCACGAAAGGGGACGGGGGGAAACCGGCCCTCTGTGCGTCTATCGCAGCCAACGGCACGCACACACACATACACACACACACACAGGCTGCAATCGCAGGAAAAAAATTATCGGATCAACGCAAGATTGGTAATATATAGTCCTTACCTTGTCTCTGATGTACTGCAAAAAGAATAATCCAATTATCTGATCGCCATTCCAAATATTCATCGTGATCGTTTGTCCGACGTTATCCAGCATTGCACATGAACGGGCGGGTGGATGAACTCGTCGAGGCAACCGTGGTGACCGCTTCTCTTGCCGGAGTGTTTAGAACCCGCCCCCATGCCGCAGCTCGGCCGATAAAACAAACCACATTGTTTCAAATGGAGTGCAATAGCGGACGCAAGGCGTTAGGCGGCGGTATTGGCCATCTGCGATCTCAGACACATTTAGGACAGCATGCACAAGGTGCCTCGATTGATTATGAATGGTAATAGCGAATAAAAGAAATAACGAAACAGAAACGTAGATCTACGTTTCCGGCACTCAACCGCTGGGCCACAGAAACGTAGATCTACGTGAACGGCAGTCAATGTGTTAAACATTAACCATAGTTGGACCAATACCACATTAAACATAGTTGGACCAATACCACATTAAACATAGTTGGACCAATACCACCTTAAACATTAAACATAGTTGGACCAATTCCACATTAAACATAGTTGAACCAATACCACAAGACATTAAACATAGTTGGACCAATACCACATTAAACATTAAATATAGTTGAACCAATACCACAAGACATTAAATATAGTTGAACCAATACCACAAGACATTAAATATAGTTGGACCACTACCACAATACATTAAATATAGTAGGACCAATACCACAAGACATTAAATATAGTTGGACCAATACCACAATACATTAAATATAGTTGGACCAATACCACAATACATTAAACATAGTTGGACCAATACCACATTAAACATAGTTGGACCAATACCACATTAAACATAGTTGGACCAATACCACAAGACATTAAATATAGTTGGACCAATACCACAAGACATTAAACATAGTTGGACCAATACCACATTAAATATAGTTGGACCAATACCACATTAAACATTAAACATAGTTGAACCTATACCACATTAAAGATAGTTGGACCAATACCACATTAAAGATAGTTAGACCAATACCACAAGACATTAAACATAGTTGGACCAATACCACATTAAAGATAGTTGGACCAATACCACATTAAACATAGTTGGACCAATACCACATTAAACATAGTTGGACCAATACCACCTTAAACATTAAACATAGTTGGACCAATTCCACATTAAAGATAGTTGGACCAATACCACATTAAAGATAGTTGGACCAATACCACATTAAAGATAGTTGGACCAATACCACATTAAAGATAGTTGGACCAATACCACATTAAAGATAGTTGAACCTATACCACAAGACATTAAACATAGTTGGACCAATACCACATTAAAGATAGTTGGACCAATACCACAAGACATTAAACATAGTTGTACGTCTATGGTTCGACATGCTTCATATTCCAGGTCGGGAGGAGGAGGAGATGCTGGTCGACTGGTTCAGACTGATCCATGAGAAACACATGCTGGTGCGCACAGATGCAGAAGTGGTTTATCTGTGAGTTTGAAACTCTTATTCTTAAAAGGAATAACCACTAGTCAAGGGTACTGTAATGTATTGTACAGAAATCCCCTTTAAATGACATTGTTATAGGACCAGGAAGTGTCCAGGATTAGACGGCATCCCAGAATAAGCACTAGCAAACACTAACAAGCTGCTAGACATGATGTAATTAACCCTTGTGCCCCAGACCATTGGTTCTCCAACAACAACCCCCCTACATAGTAAAGCATAGACAGAATTGTGAGCTTTGATTAAAACATAAATATATATATTTCCCATTTTCAGGCTATTTAACTTGATTTAATGATTAGTATGTAGATGTAGAAAATTATTTAGCAAGAAAAAAGCATATAGCAAGAATTACAAACATGATGATGAATTTGTATATCTTTGCATGACCCCCCCATAGCCTACATCAATATACACATACATAAGATATTTGTTGAGTGTTCAATGTCTTCAGTTTATATTCTTAATAGTCTTTGCTGTGTCATGAATTCTCTTGAGGCTTATAGATACTTAGTGTCACGTCTGTCTTTGCAGGACAAAGCAACAGAGCCTAGAAGAGAGACAGGCGAATGTAGAGTACAAACTGAGATGCCTCCTTAACAGACCAGGTGACGTGTGATGTCATTACTTCTCCTCTTCTATGATGTTTATTTTAGACTGTTTCAGTGGGATAGCGTTGCTAGGGAACAGGTTGGACCCAAGTTAGTTTCCCACAGGACAGCGCCCACAGGACAGCGCCGTGGCAGCGCCGGGACCCAGGAATCTATTGAAGTGAATGAAATGTTTAGAACGCTGGTCCCAGCACTAGTGGTGGTTTATTTCAGCATCAGTGACTAAAGCCATGTTATATAGCTGACACAGGAAATCAAATGCAGTCCATTTAGAATGTTTATGTTGTCAAGCTGAAACCATTTATAACTGATACTAATCTGTGGTTATGGGTAGACTCACCTCATCCCCAGGTAATAGTATGCTATGCAAAATAATAGCCCAGTAACCTACAGTACAGTACACATGGCCTTGTTCCCCCCTCCCAAACTGAAAGTTTCTCAGGAGATAATACTGTGTTTATGCCATGGAGATGTTGTGGTAGTACCCCCCTCACGTTCTGAGTGGAACCAGTTTAGCAAGCGAGAAAAGCTGACAAACTATGTAAACTTTATAAAAAAGAAATGTAAACACTTGCTAGAACCTGGGGTGGCCGGGTAGCGCAGCGGACTAAGCGTCTGCCTACCACCACAGAGACAGTGGGATCGAATCCAGCTGCCAGCGGTGCCTCCGGCTTGGTCGGTTGTCCATACTAACACAATTGGCAGTGTCAGCGGGTGGGAAGCCGGTGGGGTGGGTCCTGGTCGTTGTAAACAGCGACTCCTACAGGTCGGTCGGGGCACCTGCTCAGCGAGGAAGGGATCTGGGTGAAGTAGTGTGATCCTCCCACGCGTTACACTCACCCAATGAGAGTCCTCGCTGTCAGGTGAAAAGAAGCGGCTGGCTGCCTCCACATGTATCGGAGGAGACATGTGATAGTCTTCAACCCTCCCTAGACCGGCAAGTGGGGGGAAAATGCGCGCAACGACCAGGAAGGGAGGGAAGGGAATTGGCATAATGACAAATTGGGATGGTAGAAAAATACAGAAAAAAGGGGGAGAAAAAGTAGATACAAAATGTAAAACACTTGCTAGAACTTTGATTGATTGATTGATTTTTATTGTGGAGTAAAAGACAGCATCCAAGGGATAATACAGCATCCATGGCATTCAATACCATAGTCCCCTCCATACTCATAGCCAAGCTCAGGGACCTGGGCTTGAACTATGACCTCTGCCAGTGGGTCTTGGACTTCCTGACTGGCAGACCCCAGGTGGTGAGAGCAGGCAACTGCACCTCCTCATCCATCACCCTCAACATAGGGGCCCCCCAGGGCTGTGTTCTGAGTCCCCTCCTCTACTCCCTGTACACACACGACTGTGTGGCTCAGCGGAGTAGCAATACAATCATCAAATTTGCTGACGACACAGTGGTGGTGGGCCTGATCTCTGCCAACGACGAGAGGGCCTACCTGGAAGAGGTCAAGGTCCTGGCGGGATGGTGCCAGGAAAACAGCCTCTCCCTGAACGTCAGCAAAACAAAGGAGATGATTGTGGACTTCAGGAGGTCGGGGGTCAAGGACTACAGCCCCCTCAGCATCGACGGGGCACCGGTTGAGAGAGTCAACAGCTTTAAGTACCTCGGAGCCTACATATCCGAGGACTTGACATGGACCACACACATGCATGACAGTGTTGTGAAGAAGGCACGACAACGCCTCTACTTCCTCAGGCGCCTAAGGAAGTTCCAAGTCAGTCAGAAGATCCTTAAGAACTTCTACTCATGTACAATAGAGAGCATCTTGACCGGCAACATCACCTCCTGGTTTGGGAATAGCACTGCACAAGACCGAAGCAGACTACAAAGAGTGACACGTTCAGCCGAACGCACAATTGGAGGGGGGCTCCCCACCCTCCAGAACATTTACAACAAGCGTTGCAAGGGCAAGGCTAAGAGAATCATTAAAGACTCCAGTCACCCGAACAACTGCCTCTTTGAACTGCTGCGGTCAGACAAGCGATACCGGAGTCTCAAGGCGAGCACAGAAAGACTCAGAAGAAGCTTCTATCCCCAGGCCATCAGGCTGCTAAACGAACAATGAACACTACACAACAACAACCACCAAACGCACATAGCACACACATCCACACGCACACACTCACTTTAAACAAACACACTGTAGCACCCACTCCACACACTTTATAGCACACACCCACTTTAAACAAACACACTGTAGCACCCACTCCCCACACTTTATATTTATTGATGAAGGATTGCACTACAACTCGTACACCTTACTGTAAATTGTACCTAAATTGTACCTCATCCCATTTCTGCTTTGCACTATATAGTACTGTACATTAGTACACTGCATAGTATTGTATATTATATGGTAACTCAGAACATTGTACAT
Source organism: Notolepis coatsorum (assembly GCF_963971535.1). Taxonomy (NCBI): domain Eukaryota; kingdom Metazoa; phylum Chordata; class Actinopteri; order Aulopiformes; family Paralepididae; genus Notolepis; species Notolepis coatsorum. The sequence goes on from NC_140178.1 coordinate 44,078,906, forward strand.
ATGTCTATACCGAACACTGTGACCTCATTTTCTTCTTCTAAATTACATGCTATACTATGTTATTTGATACTATCTTGTCTAGCACAGTCTCTGGAGCGTAACAGTAAGAAGCATTTTGTATGAAAGTATTCTGTACTTCTGTATGACAACTATTAAAGAAACTTGAAACTTGAACTTGAATAAAAACATGAGAAAGTGCAAGCACTTATTTCCATCATGGTCCCTGATTTTGGACATGGACAGACATCATAAAACATAGAACATCATAATAAAACATACTAAAACAGAGCATCATAATAAAACATAGAGCATCATAATAAAACATAGAGCATCATAATAAAACATAGAGCATCATAATAAAACATAGATCATCATAATAAAAAACAGAATAAAACATAATAGCAACCCCATACAAAAAAACACTTCCTACCCTCTCCTTCCTATGGCTATTCTATACTTCACTGGCTAGCCATTTCTTTGTGGCACGTCTAAAACTTCCCCCCTCTTCGATGTTTTTCAGGGCCACTGGAAGCTTGTTCCACTCCAGTGCTGCAGAATATAAAAATGTATTTGTGCCCATTAGGGAGTTAAATTTTGGCAGAATAAAATCCGTACTGCTCCTTCTAGTGAAGTATGAATGATTGTCACGGAATCGATTAAAATAATTAGATAGATATTTCGGACCTGTATTTTGAACTATCTTGTGTGTGAGACCTAATTTGATGTGAATTACCCTTTTATTGACCGGAAGCCAGTTTAGTTGCCTAAAGAAAGTTGGCCCTAGGTGAGTGCGTGGAGGTAGTTTAAGGACTACTCTCATTAATTTGTTTTGAGCTGTCTGAAGTTTATTTTTCAGGACCTGTGGAGCGCCACTGAACCAGGAGGTGGCAGCATAGTCAAAGTGACTCTGTACTAATGCGCCCGCTAGCATTTTAAGTGTTGCCTGGTCCAGTAGTTTCCCTTGTCTAGCTAGGAATTTCATTTTCTGGCAGATTTTAGTGTGGGCTTTTTTAGCCATGGCCTCTCCTGTGAGATGTTTGTCCAGTATGCAGCCTAGATATACTACAGAATCCTTGTTTGTTATTTGCTTCTCACCTACTCTTACCTTCATTTCAATATCTTTACCAACCTAAGGCTGCGGTTACATTAGGGCCAGTTTCGTTTTCAGTTTTCAGTTTCAGTTTCGTTTTTCAGAACGCTACGTAATGGCAGGCAAGTTAGACATCGTTTTGCCTCCTGAGCACAGTGATGTATATACATGTAGTACAATGCCAAAGCAGTAGGTGGCGATGTAGTTCAAACATGAAGGCCATTTTCAACCAATCAGAAAGGTTGAACGTGCCACTACACTTCCTGCTAAAAAACAACAATCCACCATCTTTAAATACCTCGCGTGAGCCATTTAGCCAACGTAGCATTTATTTTTCAGCAAAGAAAGCGCAATAAAAGTGCAATAAACAAAACGGATACATTCACTGTGTGTTCTGCCTCTCATTTGTTGATGAAACAAAACCAACATCAACACAATTTACCACCAAGAGCGGATAGTTTAGTTTAGTTTAGTCTCACAAAAAGATCTCCGATGTTGTTAGCTACATGCTAATGTGAATGGCATTCTCCATGTATATAGTTAGCATCGAGGCTATTAACGTAGTAATGTTAACGCTAGTAGAAATGGATGAAAACTTTATTTAACAGATTGCAGAATGGGTACAATACAATACAGCAATTGTTAACTCTTTCAGTGCCACTCACGAGATTTCTCGTGTTTTTTTATAGGTGGTTGCTAGCCACTCACGAGATTTCTCGGAATTATAATTTTTTATTTTTTTTTGCGATCTGAAAAATTATTGCATCACCCGAGCCTACCCGAGTATTGCCGAGCTGCGCCGGTGATCACTGTGGAAAAAAGCGCCCCCTGTCGTCTCCCAGATGACATAAGTGATTTTGGAATGGACTCAATGAAAATGAATGGGGAAAAAAATCCGGTACTCCACATTTTCCAGTTCACTGATCCAGCCGGGGTTACTAGAGTTCATTCTGGAGCCTCAGATCTCCGCGGATCATGGAGAACCACTGTGTCGCGTTGGATCCATACACGTATCGATTTTTTCGAATGGTGATCAGGAATTGGAATATACCAGTTGGATACCATCTGATGTCAGGTAAGGACTCTATGTTATCAGTGGTAGGATAATCAGAGTAATTTTGATGAAGTTATAAGCTGTTTTGTGAAATCTCTTCTTTCGTTTTCACTGTAAAAGTCCGAGAGGAAATCAACAAGGCGATTGTCCGCGCGCGGCCGTAATGTGCGTGCGTGCACGTATAATATTGATCATCTAGCGTTTATTTGAAAACGATTCATAAAAAGGCCGACGAATATCAACGTTGTGGAATATTCCACTAAAAGACGATTTTCATAGAATGCTCCAGAATGAGTTGTTTTTTATATCAAAACGGGGGCTTTTCTAACTGCTCTGAAACGGCAACGACGCGATAAAAAAACAATCTGCCTTCACAGCACTGTCTGGAACATAGTCTTTGATAATGCGATGGGCAGATTAGACACATAGCCATAATTTAAAACATAGATTAGGCGATATTAACGTTAACATTGGCGCGGATGGTGGCATTCAAGCGGTAAAATGGAAAACCAGGCATGGCATTTAAAGAGTTAAGGGTATGCAGACTGTTGTAGTTTTGGACTGGGCTCCTTATAACAATAACTTGACAACACGTTGGTAGCCGCAGCTACTTGGGACAGCTCTGCTGTAAACACTGGAAATAACAGTGCGGGTCTCTACTGCGCATGGGCATTGGGCAGAACGGCTCTGTATCCGGCTCGTGCAAATTACATGGCACCATTGTCTGCGAGTTTCGGCGAGTTTCCAAAACGAAAACACCCTTTGAGCGTTGCCACTAGGAAAACGCGTTTTCCTGCCAAAACTGTGTTTCTTTTTAACTTGGACATGCAAACGTAATCATTCGAAAATAGAACGTTGCTGTTTTACCCCAGTGTAACCATGGCCTAATAGTTGCATCTTCTGGAACATCCGCTTTCACTCCAGTCCAAAACTACTGTGATGAGTTATGAACCATGAGAAACACACACACACACACACACACACACACACACACACACACACACACACACAGGGGCATAGGTTGGATTTGAGCTTTGATAGGGACACTTTTAAATGTGTGTTGGATATGTGATGACAATTTCAACAGGTAAGTCCATGTTCATGTTCCTTGTGTTGTCATCTGTGTCGTTGCCGTGTATCCATGATGGGATGTCATACTATCTGATATTACCTGTATATTAAAGGGTTAGTTCAGATTTTGTTGTCCTATTCGCTACTTACTAATGATGTTGTTGATCAGTAGAGTCCTTTCTCAGCACAATCTATGCCCCATATGCTACCACACCATTACAGGCTAAGTCAGATTTTCTACCCAGAAGACAACACTGCTTGTTCCTCATTTCATTCAGAGTTATGGGGACCATAATTTTCCTGCCAATCCAGGGATTGTACCAGTGACCACAGCCCGCTTCTCGTACCCTTAGCCCACAGCTGTAACATAATAGAATACATGCAAATCCACTATATTTCATGCATCATTCTCTCCATCCAGAGGGTGAATGGAGTCAGGAGGACAAAGGTCAAGAGCAGCGTCTGATGGATGAGCTGGTCACCGTCATCGAACAGAGGAATCAGATCGTCAGTGGCTTAGATCAGGACAGGAAAAGGTACACAGAAACACTCACCGCTTTGTGTTTACACCATGACTACATTTACACGCATGAAGAATCCCCTTCTCATGGGTATGTTCAGACAAAGCTTAGTTTTGAAGTGCTTGCATGTGGCTTTTTCATTGTTTCCTATGGAACGGTGTGTTCCAGTGCTTCTGAAATATAAATAATGAGTTACATTGTGCATGTAAATGTGTAAGTGTGTAAATGTAGTGACTGAGGATTTTCCAAGGAGCCTGACTGAGGATGTTGGGTGTACGTATACTATAGCAAGGTGATGAGCCCTTCTTTTCTCTGCATGTTTTCAAAATCCCCACCTCTAGGAGCAACAACAAATCTGAGAGCTAGCAAGCTACATGATGCAGACACGTTTCTCTCCTCACACTATTTTGCAAGATCACCATTACTGCATCTTGGGCTTAGCGCTGCCCTAGACAATTGTGATTGGTTTAAGAAATACAAATAACCCAGAAATGTTTCCCCCGTATGCCCCTTTTCCACTGCATGGTACCTACTCGACTCTACCCTACTCTACTCGCTTTAGGTACCTGGTACTTCGTTCCTTTTCCACTGCAGGTAGTACTCCGTTTGTCTCCGTGTGGGGAGGCGGGGCCGCTGGCGTACAGCATGAGAGCTCCGTGAGCATAGCTATAAGTCTGTGAGGGCTTGGAGCAAGCCAGAGTAAAACACAGTTTTCAATCAATCAATCAATAACAACATTAACCAGACTCTCGTTGTGTCTATTCCGCTAATGTTAACGTTACCTCTTGTGTCTATTCTACTAACGTTAACATTACCTCTCGTGTCTATTCTACTAATGTTAACACGACCTCTCGTGTCTATTCTGCTAACGTTAACGCTACCTCTCGTGTATTCTGCTAACGTTAACGCTACCTCTCGTGTCTATTCTACTAACGTTAGCATTAGGTAATAACCGGTTTAAAATGGATGATGATGATTACCTCACGTTGTGTCTATTCTACAAGCATTAACGTTACTAGTACAAACAATCAATAGCAAGTTATATTGATCTGTGCACGCTATGTACGCTAGCCAAATGCTAACGGTAAAACGCAATCACATAAGCTAACAAATCAGCGATCTTTTTGTGAGAGTAAAGTCTCCGCTCGGTGGTCAATTGTGTTGATGTTGGTTTTGTTTCATCAATAAATGAGGCAGAATACACAATGAATGTATCCTTTTTTGTTTATTGCACTTGTTCCTGCTGCAAACAAATAATGAAATCCTATGCGAGGCATTAAAGATGGCGGCTTTCTGTTTTTGTGCAGACGCTCCAACGTGTGACGCTTCTCTCTTCTGACCAATCAGTGGTCTGCAGTGTTTCACGTCACTTTTCTGGTACCACTTCTACCCGCTTGGAACCTCGACAGAGCAGGGACTAAAAAAGTACCCGGTACCAGGTATTTGGCAATGGAAAACCGAAAAGGCAGAGTAGAGTAGAGTCGAGTAGGTGCCATGCAGTGGAAAAGGGGCAATAGTGCACAATATTAATGTGTTCACTCCTCTTTTGAATGCTTAGCTGTAAACTCACAGGCCCCAAACCCACCACCATTGTTACCATCTACAAACCACCAAAGCCCTCTTTTGTTTTTCTCACTGAATTCTGTATGTACAATGTCCCCTGCTGTTATCCTCCTGGGCGACTTTAACATCCACATTGACGACCCGTCCAATGTTTTTGTGAATTATTTCACCTCACTCCTGGACGGCCTCGGTATCACAAAACACATAACAAAGGTCACATGCTGGACTTACTCTGTTGCACTGGTATCACTCCCACTAACCTGGCTGTCACCGAGCTCCCCATAAAGCTGTGCTATTTGACATTTATGCCCCCCTTTCCAAAGCCAAAGAACAACGGAAACATTAAACACATTTACCCCATAGATCTCACCACCCTGATCAATTCCTACCCCAGCCCTCCCCCATCCCCCTCCCCTGCTGACCTGGTGAATCACTATAAGAACTGCCTTTCCTCTTCCCTCACTGCCCTGGCTCCCCTGAAAACTCGCAGTTTCATTCACCCACTTCGCCCCCTGGTTCACCTCTGACCTCCGCCAGCTAAAAACCCCAGGCCGTCAACTGGAGCGGCTGTGCAAAAAAAAAACAGACTCTCAGTTCACACCCAAATGTACTCTGATCACCTTCACCACTACAAAAACGTGCTCTCCGCGGCCAAATCCTGCTATTATTCCAACCTCACCTTTACCGCACTTGTAAAGGTAACAACAGACTCCTCTTCTCCACAGTCAGCCACCTACTCCACCCTCCTCATCATGTACCTCCCCAAATGATCCATGATTAATGGTTATCACTGGCCAACTACTTATCAGCCCCCTCTCCAACCTCACCCCAGCATCGGAATACACCATCTCAGAGCTCATCCGTGAAGCCAAAACCACCACTTGTCAGCTTGATCCTCTTCCCACCACCCTCGCCAAAGCCTGTCTGCCATCCATTTGCACCCATGATCACGGACATAATTAATTCCTCTATCACCTCTGGAACTGTACCCCCCACTCAAACTGGCTGCAATCACTCCCATTCTCAAAATACCCGGTGCTGACCCAGCTAATCTAAACCACTATAGGCCCATCTCCAACCTTCCCTTCATCTCTAAAACTCTTGAGAGGGTGGTTGCCGCACAGCTTCGGTCCCACCTTGACACAAACAACTTCCATGAACCCTTTCAATCCGGTTTCCGCCCACAACACAGTACCTCCTCCGTGCAGCTGACTCTGGACTTCTCACCATCCTCATCCTCCTTGACCTCAGCGCTGCATTCGACACCATCTCCCATCCATTACTCCTGGACCGTCTGGCTGGTATTGGGAGCACTGGTGTCGCACTCTCCTGGTTTACATCATACCTCACTGACAGAAAACAGTTGGTACAACTCAGGACTCACAAGTCAGGGTGTTCGGCTGTTTCATTGGGTGTCCCCCAGGGGTTAGTATTGGGTCCCCTCCTATTCACCATTTATCTCCTCCCCCTGGGCACATCCTCCAGCACCACGGGGTCCATTTTCACTGCTATGCCGATGATACACAGGTCTACATCTCCTCCAAACCCCCCACTGCTATAATGTGTTCTGCCAGAACTCTCTGTGCTATAATGTGTTCTGCCAGAACTCTCTGTGCTATAATGTGTTCTGCCAGAACTCTCTGTGCTATAATGTGTTCTGCCAGAACTCTCTGTGCTATAATGTGTTCTGCCAGATCTCTCTGTGCTATAATGTGTTCTGCCAGAACTCTCTGTGCTATAATGTGTTCTGCCAGAACTCTCTGTGCTATAATGTGTTCTGCAAGATCTCTCTACTGTGCTATAATGTGAAACGGGGCTAAAACAACATGTGGAAATAGGTGTAGTAATGCTAGACAACAAAGATGGATGAAAAGGGTTGTGCCTCATGTCCATCTTGTCTTGTTCTTTAGGGAAAAGGAAGAGGATATGCTGCTGGAAGCCATGATGAAGAGGAAAGGTGTGTGTTATTGTGTCTTTGTCTGTCATGTTATCATGTCTTTGTCTCTCATGTTATCAGGTCTCTGTCTCATGTTATCATGTCTGTCTCATGTTATCATGTCTTTGTCTCTAATGTTATCGGGTATCTGTCATGTTATCATGTCTCTCTCTCCTATTATCATGCCTCTTTCTCTCATGTTATCGTGTCTCTTTCTCTCATGTTATGTCTCTGTCTCATGTTATCATGTTTTTGTCTCATGTTATCAGGTCTGTCTCTCATGTTATCATGTCCGTCTCTCATGTTATCATATGTCTGTCATGTTATCATGTCTGGCTCATGTTATCATGTCTGCTTCGTGTCATGTCTGCCTTTCATGTTATCATGTCTGTCTCATGTTATCATGTCTCTGTCTTTCATGTTATCATGTATCTGTCTCATGTTATCATGTATCTGCCTTTCATGTTATCATGTATCTGTCTCATGTTATCATGTCTCTGTCTTTCATGTTATCATGTCTGTCTCATGTTATGTATCTGTCTCATGTTATCATGTCTCTGTCTTTCATGTTATCATGTCTGTCTCATGTTATGTATCTGTCTCATGTTATCATGTCTGCCTTTCATGTTATCATGTCTGTCTCATGTTATCATGTATCTGTCTCTCATGTTATCATGTCTGTCTCTCATGTTATCATGTCTCTGTCTTTCATGTTATGTCTGCCTTTCATGTTATCATGTCTGTCTCTCATGTTATCATGTCTCTGTCTCTCATGTTATCATGTCTGCCGTTCATGTTATCATGTCTGTCTCATGTTATCATGTATCTGTCTCTCATGTTATCATGTCTGTCTCATGTTATGTATCTGTCTCATGTTATCATGTCTCTGTCTTTCATGTTATCATGTCTGTCTCATGTTATGTATCTGTCTCATGTTATCATGTCTGCCTTTCATGTTATCATGTCTGTCTCATGTTATCATGTATCTGTCTCTCATGTTATCATGTCTGTCTCTCATGTTATCATGTCTCTGTCTTTCATGTTATGTCTGCCTTTCATGTTATCATGTCTGTCTCTCATGTTATCATGTCTCTGTCTCTCATGTTATCATGTCTGCCTTTCATGTTATCATGTCTGTCTCATGTTATCATGTATCTGTCTCTCATGTTATCATGTCTGTCTCTCATGTTATCATGTCTCTGTCTTTCATGTTATGTCTGCCTTTCATGTTATCATGTCTGTCTCTCATGTTATCATGTCTCTGTCTCTCATGTTATCATGTCTGTCTCTCATGTTATCATGTCTCTGTCTCTCATGTTATCATGTCTCTGTCTTTCATGTTATCATGTCTGTCTCATGTTATCATGTCTCTGTCTTTCATGTTATCATGTCTGTCTCTCATGTTATCATGTCTCTGTCTTTCATGTTATCGTGTCTGCATCTCATGTTATCATGTCTGCCTCTCACTTTATCATGTCTCTGTCTCGCATGTTATCATGTCTGTCTCATGTTATCATGTCTCTGTCTCCTGTTATCATGTCTCTTTCTCTCATGTTATGTCTCTTTCTCTCATGTTATCATATATGTCTCATGTTATCATGTCTCTCTCATGTTATCATGTATGTCTCATGTTATCATGTCTTTGTCTCTCGTATTACCAGGTCTCTGTCTCTCATGTTATGTCTCTGTCTCTCATGTTATCATGTCTTTGTCTCTCATGTTATCATGTCTCTTTATCTCATGTTATCATGTATGTCTCATGTTATTCACATACATTCTAAAAATAGTTTTAAAGGGGACATGTCTTGCTATTCCTTTCACTATTTGGGCAACTTTACACAATTCCTCTGAGTCTATGGAACACATCTGTAAAGTTTTTTTCAAAAAAATTCATTGTTTTGTATTTCTAATCAAGTATTCAAAAGCAGCATTTTTCCACTCCGATTTCAAGCTGTTTTTGGCTTGGCTCCGCCCATAAGCGCTTTGAGTGACATTCTCCCGCAGTCTGCGACTGGCAGACAGAGAGAGAGATAGAGGAGGGGGATAATAATTAATTTCGCCGCGGGGGCATAATCCTACGGGACAATGCATTGGTAACTTGTTTCAAATGACAATATATACCCCTGTGAATATTATTGCACAGATCGGAATACGTTTCCCCGCGAGCCGGTCGAGGTTGTGTGTGTGTGTAAATGCGTGTGTTTCCCCACGTGCCGGTCGAGGTTGTGTGTGTGTTTCCTAGGGCTGTCCCCGACTAAGGATTTGGATAGTCGACTATGATTGGCCAAAATTTGCCGATAGTCAACTATTAGTCCTCTGCAAAAGCATGCAATTGGTCCACTGATGGATACATCTTGATTTGTCTAGTCTAGTGTGTTCATTAGATGGGTGAAATCCTCTTTCAGTGCCTCTGTGCCTGTTTTCTTAGGCAGTTAGCCTAAGTAAGCTATTAGCGTTAGCCACGCTTCTAGGCCTCTTTTCTTTTGGAAAGAATGATCAAAAAAAATTAACCCTTTTCTCGCCAATGACGTGTTACCACGTCATTCCTCGCCATGCATAATCTGCCAATGACGTTTTACAGCGTCTTTGAGATCAATATTTCAATTGACTGGTGCTGTAGATCTCCGCTCAACTCTCCAACGCTTCAATACCGCCACCTGGTGGCCGATCAGCGAGTTGCTATTGGATGTTGATAATTGTGACGCCGGTGTGTCTCCCTATTCCGTCCGGCCACTCGCTATCGCTCGCGGGACTCCATCTTGACACACTGGATATCGATCCGTTGCCATAACTCAATAAACAACATTATTTGGGCGTATATAGTATTATACAACCTGGAAATGGATCGCATAGATCACCATCACATAATAGCGATCTTTTTGCTCCACGCTCATCACCCAACGGTAAGAGGAGACTGGGGTGAGTTTCAGTGTTTTTGATTATTATTATCCATACAAACTGTTCTGATCTATATATCACCCATACTACATGAATCATTTAACGTCGGTCATTGCATTATAAACGACCCCCCCCCCCCCCCTCCGGTCACCAGCAGATGATGAGTCATGACGTTTAGGACCTTGTACAATTGAAATTTTTAATCTGGCGTCAATCGCTATCAAACTGCATTTGATGATCTAATATATGCATAAATGGCTATAACTCACGTTCTATGAAATACAGCAGAAAACGATAAAAACATATTTATACTCTAGACAGTATTTTTGTGTGAATGAAAAAGTAAAGCGTTCCTACATCCTGAACGATAGATAATTGATGTTGAATGGGCCATAGTAATGTCAATTTAGCAATACAATTTAAAAAGTTATAGCCCTGCAAAGAAGGTGAACATCTCCATAGACAAATAGTGCTGGCAGAGAGGCTACAAGGATGAGAATAAGCTCCGGCAGATAAAGGGTTAAAAAGAATATATATATATATATATATATATATATATATATATATATATATATATATATATATATTTTTTTCGACTAAGAGGTTGGCAGTCGACTACGGCTCCTTTCAATCTATTAGTCAACTATTCGACTAATAGGGGTCAGCCCTAGTGTTTCCCCGCGCGCCGGTCAAGGTTGTGTGTGTAAATGCATGTTTCCCCGACAGAAGCTCCTGTCCCTCTCAATCTATCTCTCCCTGTCTCTCTATCTCTCTCTCTCGCGCTCGCTCGTTCTCTGCCTCTCTGTCAAAACCCGCTTGAGGAAGTGTCGGTATTTCCACTCGCTCTGTTGTTGAGCGAATGGTTGCGCTACAACCTTAGAGGGGGCGTTACTGCAGATCAGCTCCTTGCTACGTAGCCAAGCGAGTCAAATCAGAATGACCTAGTTCACTGGGGGAGGAGATTGTCTCAACTGAATTAGAGCAATCCGCCAAAATGAGGATTAGAGAAACAGACCCATTGATACAAACCCCCATTGCTATAAAACAATGGTAAACACTGGAAAAGGCCATTTATAAGACACAGGACCTTTAAAAAAAATTGTGTATTGAAAATAAGTAATTAGAATGTGTACGTTTTTTTTTTGTATCCACTTTTTCTCTCTCCACACTCAGGGCTCTGCAGACTCCTAATGTCTCTCTCTCTCTCTCTCTCTCTCTCTCTCTCTCTCTCTCTCTCTCTCTCTCCACACTCAGGGCTCTGCAGACTCCTAATAGCTCTTTCTCTCTCTTTCTCTCTCTCCACACTCAGGGCTCTGCAGACTCCTTTTTTTTTTATCCACTTTTTCTCCCATTTTCTATATTTTCTCCCATCCCAATTTCGTATCATCCAATTCAACCCTCCCCTGTCACGGACGCTGTTTCTTGCCTCCCACAAGCCTGCTGCAATGTGGACTAAGTCATACATAGCACAAGTCCCCTCCGGTACTTGAGGTAACAGCAGCAGTCGCATCTTTTCACCTGTGCAGCTCGATCTCTCAGTGGCGAGGAGTAACGCGTGGGAGGCTCACGCTGCCCCCGACACTTCCTGATTCTACTGCGCAGGCGCACCAACCGACCTGTAGGAGTCACTGTCCACAACGCCCGATCCCCACCCATCAGTTTCCCACCCCCTAATATGGCCAATGTGTATTAGTATGAACGACCAGCTAAACTGAAAGCAATGTGGAGTGCTGGGCTCGAACAGGCGAGCCCAGCGTCTCCGCAATCGTGGCGAGCGCCTTGCCCACTACGCCACGTAGCCGCCCAGAATGTGTACGTTTTTAAATATATTCTGTCTCCAGTGTTTACAGACATTAGCAATGCAAACAAACATTTTACACAAAATACACTCAATTCTATTGAAAATTCATATTTACCTGTTGTCCAACCTTAGCTGTCATATTTTTGTTAACTCTGCCCAAAGTATATCTTCTTATTCTCTGGGAACATTTGGATAGCCAAAAATAATTTTGTGGAGGGCTGAATTTGTAGCCCCACAGGTCAAATTCAGCTGAAAACTATCAATATCCAGTCGCACCACCTATGTCACATTTCGGTCCTTGGCCCTCCATGTAGATAAAGTGTGGGCCCCCCCGCTCTACACAGTACTCATACAACCTTTTGTAGCTAGTCATCCTCATCACACTGTGCTATATATCTATTATATTTATTTTACTGTGCTATATATCTAATATATTTATTTCACTGTGCTATATATCTAATATATTTATTTCACTGTGCTATATATCTAATATATTTATTTCACTGTGCTACATATCTAATAGATTTACAGAGAGAGGGACTGAAGGACCTGAGGAAGTCAAAAGGAAAGTTCAAGTCCATGAAGATGCTGAAGATGCTGAAGGTGCTGAGTCAGAAAGCAGAGAAGAAGAAGAGCTGAGCTGCTGCTGAGCCAGAAAGCAGAGAAGAAGAAAAGCTGAGGTGGCGGTGGACTTGTCCTGTTCTGTCAAGAAAGGATGAGCCTTGATCTGAAGTATATGACTATGGGATGCAAGAGTGTAATGCCACAACTTATACTAGCCAATAGCCATGGTGACCGACATCCTGTGTAAAACTGTGAATTTTTTTTTGATTGATCTCATTCATGATGTTGGACCATTCATTCATTCATTCATTCATTCACTAATTCAGCAATCAACATTTTACCTCCACTCCTCATAATGTCACAATGACTGCATCTATGTTAATTCTAAACTTAAACAGACGTTTCTGTTTGTTCTGTGAAAGTATTCCAAGAAGTATTTTTTTACCAACAAAATGAAGGGAATGTGTCTATGGTTTCCCTGACAAGAAGTAGCAAGATGATGTGTTGAAATTGTGCAATATTGATTGGAAAAAACGTATTGGAATACTTTTCAAGGACAAACACAGACATAGATGCAGCCTTTGTGATGTTAGGAGTGGTATGAGGGACGTTCCACTCTACTGGTTAAAGTTGCTTACTCGTGAGTAGGGCTGACCTTCAAATTTTTTTTTGGCAATCGAAGCTTCGGGGCCGAGCTTCGATTTTAATTCGAAGCTTCGAATTAAAAAAAATCAAATTAATTTTTTTTTTTTTTATATAATCTTTTTTTTTTTTCTCTTATGTTGTGGGACTTGTACAGCACTTTGGTAAACTTTGTTGTTTTTAAATGTGCTCTATAAATAAAGTGGATTGGATTAATGAATTAAGTAGCCCCTTTCGTGACTGTGACACAGCCAACACGGCTGTGTGATTTAATTCAAGGTGGATCGCTGTTGTCGTTTGAACAACTTCAGATTTCATGGGAACTACCAATCCCCCAAATCAAGAATGTTTAAGATGAATGAAGTAAGATTTTGATTATTTGAAATATGGCCTGTGTAGACTAAACTATGCACATAATTATGTCAGTCTACAAGGTCCGGCAATGTAGACCTTGTAGACTCCACTACAGACCAATTATCAGTGAATGTTCATGCATTTCTAAGAAGGGCTACTTCCACAAAAAAACAAAGAACTCACCAAAACATCTCAGTAGCACCTTATCTAAATGTTCTATTTCATATATGGAGATTCATATTTATTTATGTATTGCATGCATTTCTACATTTTATTTCCTATTTTGTTTATTCATCCCAGTATCTTTCTTTCTTATGTGTGGAATTCTACAAGGCATTTACATTCACATTTACATTTAGTCATTTAGCTAACGCTTTTATCCAAAGCGACTTATAAGTTCTGTACGACAGGTCATCAGGAAGGATACAACTCTATCAGCTGAGTAACAATATTCATCAAAGTGTTGCGTGTTACAGTGTAGGTTAGTTTATTAGGACAAGTGCATGACAGTAAGGTTAGTTAGGGTTAGATTTTTTTTATTTTATTTCAGATAATGGTTGAAGAAGTGCGTCTTTAGTCGACGGCGAAAGATTGGACGGGATTCGGCTGTCCTAACTGGGGTGGGTAGTTCATTCCACCATTGTGGGGCAAGGACTGAGAATAGGCGTGTAGGTGGTGTATATGTGTTTGAGGATGATATCCTTCAAACAGGCAATATTGATGATATAATTTGGGCAGTGCTGAGCTGGGTTACTTTCCTCCAGTGTATTTGTCCCCCGGCCCCACCCAATGGCCCCATGCACACACACACACACTGAAGTAAAAAAAAAAAATGTTTTAATGTTCGAAGCTTGTGCCATCGAACGAAGCTTCGAAGTATTTAAGACAGCCCTACTCGTGAGTAGTATGTTCATTGATAAAGAAAAATAATGTCCACAGCGTCCAGTGTAAAACAAAGATATCCAAATGGTTTATTTCTCTTCCACAGCGAAGTCTTTCTTTACAGAAGTGATCCTAAAGCTATTTTCCTAAATATTCACGTCACTACTACAAGGTAAGAAAACTGTATTTTCCCAGTCTCCAAAATCACCGCAGACTCGACACCTGATAAAATTCCTCCACACCTGAAAGCCGTAATTCAACTTGCCAGCTCTTTCCACAGCAAAACGGTAGGCTTGGCACCTTGGTTGAGAAATGCAGACTTCAGTCTATGTTGTTTAGTATATCTGTTCAGTACTGCTCAGCACTGTTTCAAGATGCACACTGACCTCTTCTTCTTCTTCTTCTTCTTCTTCTTCTTCTTCTTCTTCTTCTTCTTCTTCTTCTTCTTTTTCTTCTTCTTTAAAATTTCCAGCAGTGTTTGATGATCTCTTCTTCTTTCTTCTCTTGAATTTCCCGCAGGCGTATTACTGCCCTCCTCAGTTCTTATACTACGCTAGTGGTTTGGTTTCCATAGTTAGGCCTCTGGTAAATCAACTTTTGATTGTTTACCCTCTTCTTCTTCTCATCTTCAAAACACATTACTATCGACTCTATCTCCTTCTTCTCTGCTCCTCTTGCCTGTCTAATACTAATATAACGCTATATCCTCTGATACAACTCTGACGCATGCAGAAATGTCAGCACTGACTCTGTGATCAGCTGGTGGTTCTCATTATCCATGCCAAAGAAAGATTTAAGAGAGAAGGGAGAGACTCCAAACTTTATAAAAGATTTCCCTCTCTTTCCTATACCTTTCACATTCTAGGAAAACATGCCCGACAGTTTCAGTCTCTCCACATTCACACCCCCCATCTGGATGTTTTCCCACAATGCACAAGGTACTGTTCAACCCACAGTGTCCCAGCCTCAATCTACACATCTTCACCCTATCACTCCTAGACCCATATCCATCCACCTTGATTTTGACCCGAGGCTGCAGAGAGAAATAGTGCCTTCCCTTGGTCCCCTTTTCCCACTCAGCCTGCCACTCAGCCTCAACTCCTTTCTTTATCTTCTCTCTGAGTTCTACTCTTCCCATTGAAATGCCTATCTCTTCCTCCCTTCCCAGGCTCTGTTTGGCAAGGGAATCAGCCATCTCATTTCCCGCAATCCCAGCATGCCCCGGAACCCAACAAAACTCCACTGACCAGCCTGCCTTCGCAATCCTATATAAAACCAACATTATTTCTTGAATGAGATCAGGGCGAGCTTTAGACCCACCTGCCCTCAGAGCCATCAGTGCAGCAGCCGAGTCAGAACATATAATCACCTGGCTTGGTCTCACTTCCTCCACCCACCACAATGCCCAGAGAATGGCAAGCAACTCTGTCACAAATACAGAGCTGCCATCAGATATTCTCTGTCCCTTACCGATCCCTAACCGAGGCACACACCACCCAAAGCCTGCCCTCCCACTTTCAGGATCCACAGAGCCATCAGTGAAAACCTCCAGAGACCCTGAGGCCAAAAGGAACCTCTCTATTTCTCCCACAATCTCGCCCTTATCGTCCTCCATCAAGAACCTAAATTCAATGACTCGATCAGGAACTAGCCAAAATGGCACTGACAGCCAATGAGTGTGCTCCGCAACCCCCACCTGATGCAATCTCAACTTCCTGGCCCACTGATCAATACTGGACAAAAAAGGCTTATACTTATCCCTGTCTCCTGAAAGTAAACACCTAGCTGGGAAGGACAGACTAGTCCCACTCAATTTTGCCCAGTACTGTAGCCCTAACTTTACTCTCCTCAGGTTTAAGGGCAACTCCCCCATTTCCACCAATAGTGCTGGAACTGGGGTGGTCTTAAAAGCTCCACAACAGATTCTCAGAGCCTTGCACTGAAGCACATCCAGCTTTCGTAAATTAGACTTGGCCGCAGAGCTGTACACAAAACAGCCATAGTCAATTGCTGACCTGATCATCGTCTGATATATCATGCACATGGTCTCTCTATCCGCTCCCCACCCACTCCCAGCCAAGCTTCTCAGCACATTCACTATTCTTTCACACTTTGCCAGGGTTTTCTCTATATGAACAGCCCAATTCATTCTTTCATCGAACCAAACTCCCAAAAATTTAAACACCTTCACTCTCTCTAAGGGAGACCCATACATAACCAGCCCACCCCTAAGCACCCTCTTTTTAAAACCAAAAATTATATAATTAGACTTAGAGGCGGAGATTTTAAAACCCCACTTGTCTCCCCATTCCTCTACATCCCCCAGAGCTCTTTGTACCTGCTTTAAACAATACTCAACATTCTTCCCTCTTTTCCATATGGCCCCATCATCTGCAAATAAAGACACCCCAAACCCTCTTCCAATTCGCCCAAAAATGTCATTAATCATAACATCGAAGAGGACCGGACTAATCACGCTTCCTTGCGGGGTGCCATTTTCTATTTTTACAGTTTTTGAGGTTTGCACCCCCACACATACTTGGATCGTCCTGTCTAATCGAAAATCCTTTATCCAATTAAACAATCTCCCTCTAACTCCTAACTCATACAATTTCAAAAGCAACCCCTCTTTCCACAAAGAGTCATACGCCTTCTCGATATCCAAAAATACACTTACCACTACTTCCTTATTGTCAAAAGCCTGTCTAATGTCCTGATCTAGAACAGCTACTGATTCCATTGTAGACCTGCCATTTATAAACCCATTCTGAAATCCAACATAAAGATCCTTACTTTCTAAAAAATAAACGAATCTATTAGTAATCATCCTTTCCATAATTTTACACAATACAGACGTCAAGGCTATGGGTCGATATGACCCTGGGTCAGACGCTACTTTACCTGGCTTCTTCTGAGAGAATTGTTGAATATATATAGATACACAAATGTTCTAGAATGTTTGTATTGACATCATACTGTGACATCACAAATGTTCTAGAATGTTCTATTATGACAAATAAGACGGTTCAATGACAATCTAAATCCAATCAATATTCCTAATGCCGTTTCAATGTAAGGTTATAAAAATAAACATATAAACATTCATAATATACAATAACCTAAATATATAGCTTTGGCTCCTCTACATTGTGAAATATTGATTGGAAAAACGTATTGGAATACTTTTCAAGGACAAACACAGACAGATGCAGCCGTTGTGATGTTAGTGGGGTTAAAATATTGGTCCCCAGGCATGACCCTGCAGTTTTACACATGATCTCTGTCACCATGGCTAGACTTATACATAGACACTCAACTAAAATATTTTACCTCACTCATACTCTGAAAGAAATATAAATACAGAACTTGCACTATTCTGATTGATTGATTGATTGAAAAGTTTATTAACAGATTGCAGAATGGGTACAGTACAGTACAGCTCAATACATACAATTGTTAAGGGGATGCAGACCAGAGAAAGACTTTCGTCTTGTTTACATCAGGGTCCCCCATTTTCAATTCATCATAACATATATGACACACACGACATACAGATAGACAGTACTGCTACATCTATACATTTCTGACATACCAGATTTGCAAATACAGTACTGTTTGTGATACAAAAAGTGTCCAGAAAAAAGAGTGTATATACATTTGACGTAGAAACTGTACATTGGAGGAGGTGGGGGGGGGGGGGGGACACTGTGCACTGTACATTGGAATACTGACAAAGCCATACTTGGTAATTTACTGTACAACTGGGTTAGGACATTTGTAGGGGCCAGTTTCGAAATGCAGTCTCCCGTAGGTGTTCTTTGAGAGTGTTTTTGAAAGTGGGTAGTGATTCACATTCCTTCTACCATGGAAGATGCTCGTAATAACTAAACTGTTATTGACTCAATACAATAATGATGCAATTGTGAGAATGTGTCATGCTATTTGCGTTTTTCCCCCCTGCAGATATTTTTTCCTCAATATTAACTTTTAAAATGTCTTTATTCTGTAATTTCCCTTGCACATTTGAACTGGATACAATATTTTTATTAAAACTTGCACTTTATGGTAGACTTTTTTGGATGGAAAGAGTTTGCCATTGTATGACATGTGGTCAATATTTTCATATTTCTCAAGATATAAACGATTATTAAATATGTATCCATGTAACTGCCTGACATTTCTTGTGTGAACCGAGCGGAACGATGCATGAGCGTTTTCTGCGAGAAGCCGGAATAATTGTGGGTGCACCGTTCAACCGGAAGTTGGATCGTACGCTCATGTTGTTGTCGAGACTTGTGTCGAATTGCGGCGTTGCGCGTTTATAACAAAACACCTCTGAAATTCACATACATTTATATCTAGAAGGCGTATTAATTCATATAGAAAAGAAACATGTCCGATAACGAAGCCGAGTAAGTATAGAACATGTAAACATATTAGAAAAACGATTCCTTTGTGTTTTGTTGTAACGTTAGTCCAACGTGGAATCTTTCTAGCTGCTGGCTAGTTGTGTATCTATTCTACGCATGGTGGCAACGTACAGCTAGCTGATCAGGCTAGGTCAATGACAACGTAACCTATTCTAAACATTGTTCACATTATATATAGTAATATGTCCCTGTACATTTATTAAGCTTCGATGATGGAGACTTTGATGAAGCTGATGATGACGAGGGGATGGATGACCTGGAAAATGTAGAAGACGTGAGTGATCCAATGTCGAGTTGTGAAACATAATATATTAGTTATTTCATCTTGACCAGTAACTCTTTCTGTAGAGGAGCCACAGCTATATATTTAGGTTATTGTATTATATGAATGTTTATATGTTTATTTTTATAACCTTGAAACGGCAGTAGGAATATTGATTGGATTTTTGGTCATAATAGAACATTTGTGATGTCACAGTATGATGTCATAATCAAACATTCTAGATTCTAGAACATTTGTGTATCTATATTCAACTGAGGCTGGGACACTGTGGGTTGAACAGTACCTTGTGCATTGTGGGCAAACATCCAGATGGGGGGTGTGAATGTGGAGAGACTGAAACTGTCGGGCATGTCTTCCTAAAATGTGAAAGGTATAGGAAAGAGAGGGAAATCTTTTATAAAAGTCTGGTAGAGTTGGGAGTCTCTTCCTTATCTCTTAAATCATTCTTTGGCATGGATAATGAGAACCACCAGCTGATCACAGAGGCAGTGCTGACATTTCTGCATGCTTCAGAGTTGTACCAGAGGATATAGCGTTAGTGTATTTATTAGTATTGGACAGACAAGAGGAGCAGAGAAGAAGGAGAAAGTGTGTGTTGAAGAGGCCTAAATATGGCACACCACTAGTGTAGTATAAGAACTGAGGAGGGAAGAAATACGCCAAGAAAGAAGAAGAAGAGACCATCAAAAGAATTGCAGAGGGCAGTAATACGCCACGATGCGTCTACACTGCCGGAAATTCTAAAGAAGAAGAAGAGATCAGTGTGCATCTTGAAACAGTGCTGAGCAGTACTGAACAGATAGACTAAACAACATAGATTGAAGCCTGCATTTCTAGACCCGGGTGCCTTGCCTACCATTTTGCTGTGGAAAGAGCAGGCAAGTTGATTTACGGCTTTCAGGTGTGGAGGAATTTTGTCATGTGTCTGTCGGCTGTGATTTTGGAGACTGGGAAATACTGTTTTCTTACCTTGTACTGCTTTTAGTAGTGACGTGAATATTTAGGAAAATAGCTTTAGGATCACTTCTGTAAAGAAAGACTTTGCTGTGGAAGATAAATAAACCATTTGGATATCTTTGTTTTACACCGGAGCGGCTGTGGACATTATTTTTCTTTATCAATGAACGTACTACTCACGAGTAAGCAACTTTAACCAGTAGAGTGGAACGTCGGCCCTCATACTTTCACTTTCCTTATAATTATCCCTTCTGCTGCCTAATTTATGTTGGTCCATGGATTGGATGGTGTGTGAAAATCTGTTCTCATTTTCGTATTGAAACCAGGAAGACCGTGAGAATGTGGCGATTCTGCCAGCTGGAGAAAACCCGCTGGCCAACCTGAAGCGAATTACAACGCCATACATGACCAAATACGAGAGGGCCAGGGTGTTGGGGACCCGGGCCCTTCAAATAGCGTAAGTTATTTTTCTGTGCAATTGGCAAGATAAAATTCTAAATTAATTTGTTGTCACATGGTTCACGAAAGGTTGATTGCATCAGCGCTTGATTTCATGAGTCATAAAATTTTGAGTGTTTTGAGGAGTAGGGTATATCTGCAGAGCCGCAGAGCCCCGGCTTTTACGCATGCTTTTTTTCCGTAGCTTCTGTGAGCGAAGACGCTCTTTGATTGCAGCAAAGAAGAAAAAGACACTCTCCGATTGGCTAACCCTAACTCTAAGCATAACCACGTCGAAAGAGGGCCTAAGCATAACCACTTCGAAAGAGGGCCTAAGCATAACCACTTCGAAAGAATGCATAAGCATAACCACTTCGAAAGAATGCCTAAGCATAACCACTTCGAAAGAATGCCTAAGCATAACCACTTAGAAAGAATGCCTAAGCATAACCACTTCGAAGAAGAGAATATATGTACAAGGCGGAAGAGACCCTTTGGAGCTAAACCTGTCATAGAGGGTCTTTTCTTTTTTGCTGTACGCGGCCTAGCCAATCAGAGAGCGTCTTCGCAAACAGAGGCTACGGGGGGGGTGAAATCATGCGGCTTGTACTGTGTGTGTGACTGTGCGTTGGGGCTTGTACTGTGTGTTGTTTCCGGTAAAACCCGGAAGTAGTCAGTTTGTGCTGTTTATTTTGAACACATTGGTCGCCAAAAACGCTTTACAGCGTTATTGCCCGCCATGCGTTGAACGCCAACAACGCTGTACAGCGTTTTTGAGATCAATATTTAATTTTTTCGCCATGGCATTCATAATTCATCCAGCCAACCTCCGGTGCTCCAGCGGGACCCTGAATGAGACTGCAACTCCTCAATACCGCCGCCTGATGGATGGTTGGGCGAGTTACACTCTCAAAACCGGATGTTGTCATCTGTGCATCGAGGAAATTCCTCCGGCAGTCACATCTCGTTACGGGACTCCAGACAAACACTATAGTGCATATGGATCGCTGCCATAACGCAATAATCGATATGATTTCGGTGTTTATTGCACCATACAAACCGGAAATGGATGTAGGAGATCTGCGTCGAATAATTGGGATCTTTCTCCTCCAGTCTCATCGGCGCACGGTAAGAGGACAGTAACGTTATTTTCAGCCCGATTGTTTATTCATTTCACTGCAAACCATCTGATCAACGTATCAAGCCATAGTAAATTTGTTTGTTTGTTTGTTTATTTACACATATAAAAACAATTACATATATAATACAATATAATTCACAAGGGATGTGTAGGAGAATTGCCTAAAAACCTTCAAGGGGCTTGCATGTGGCATTCACCAGGAAGCAAAATTACATTATATCAAGATAAAATATAACCCCCCCCCCCCCCCAAACAAACAAACACACACAAGCAGGCCTACATAGACACCGAAGCAGGCACCCATGCCATACGATTTCTGGTAGAGAAAACAATTAATGACAGGAAGATTATATAATAAAACGAAAATGCAATAACAAAATACAACAAGCCATCAGACCACAGTTTGTAAAGGAAGTCCATATGGGAAGTATTGTTGATCTAGGAGATGAGATTTCAGTGCTCTTTTGAATTTCAGAAAAGAAAATTCCAAAATATGTTGAGGCAAAGAGTTCCACAACTTTGACCCTCGGTAGAGCAAACAAAACTGAGATTGGGAAGTGCGGGAAAAGGGTGGTCTAAGCAAACAGGAACTACGTGTGGGTTAATTATGAATTTGGTGATTGTGGGCAAACATGTCATGAAAAAAAGGGGGAAGGGCTCTGTTTAAAGAACTATGCACAAATAAACCAGTCTGAAGATGATTCACTTGATAAACACTGAGTATACCTAACTTATGGAATAGAGGCTGAGAAGAATGACTTCGTTGAACACAGCTGATTATTTTTAGAGCTTGTTTCTGCAGACGGTATATGGGCTCAAGTTTGGTCTGATGAGTACTACCCCAAACTAAATTACAGTAATTGATATATGGGTAAACCATAGAGTAATATAACATTGTGGCAACCTCGGTGCTCAGCAAGTGACGTGTTTTTCCAAGAATACCAATACTCTGTAGTATCTGTACAGCGTTTTTGAGATCAATATTTAATTTTTTCGCCATGGCATTCATAATTCATCCAGCCAACCTCCGGTGCTCCAGCGGGACCCTGAATGAGACTGCAACTCCTCAATACCGCCGCCTGATGGATGGTTGGGCGAGTTACACTCTCAAAACCGGATGTTGTCATCGGTGCATCGAGGAAATTCCTCCGGCAGTCACATCTCGTTACGGGACTCCAAACAAACACTATAGTGCATATGGATCGCTGCCATAACGCAATAATCAATATGATTTCGGTGTTTATTGCACCATACAAACCGGAAATGGATGTAGGAGATCGGCGTCGAATAATTGGGATCTTTCTCCTCCAGTCTCATCGGCGCACGGTAAGAGGACAGTAACGTTATTTTCAGCCCGATTGTTTATTCATTTCACTGCAAACCATCTGATCAACGTATCAAGCCATAGTAAATAAAGCCGTTAGTGACGATCAAGGAATTATAAACGATCCCCCCCCCCCCTTTCCTTCACGCATGATGAAGCATAATGTATACCGATAATATCCATTTGAATTTTTTAATATAGCATGTATAGGAGAGAAACGCCAATCGATAATCTATGCTTCAGTGCCTATAACTACTGTTTTTGGAATTACAGCAGAAAAGATTAAAAACATACTTATATTCTCGACGCTAGTAACACAACAATGTATGAATGAAAAAATATAACGTTCCCACATCCTGAACGATAGATAATCGATGTTGAATGGGCCATAGTAATGTCAATATAGCAATACAATTAAAAAAGTTATAGCCCTGCAAAGAAGGTAAACATCTCCATAGGCTTTCAACGGTGGCAGAGAGTGGTATAAGATGGGCACAATGCCCGGCGCCCAATGTGTTAACCCTAACCCGCAACGCGGAACACAGAAATGCAAATGCTGTTGGGTTTTTATGGGGAAACAACACACAGTACAAGCCCCGACGCATCACACAGTGCAAGCCGGGGCGCTGCAGATATATGCTATTGGTTTTGAGAGGAAGTGTAGTGTGTTAAAAGTATGGATGATGACGATTTTAATATTATGGTTTTCATGATTCTCCAAAGTAAAATGTATGTAGTGGAGGGAAAGGGCATCACAATATTGTTCTTTTCAACCAGATTATTCAAATATGGGAGGAAAAAAAACATTTCTATGTATGACTGATTCCTAGATCCAGATGAACCCCCATTCAAAGAGATTGGGGTCAATTCTGGTTAGTCCTCATTATCAAACGGTGACGGAGTGAACCGACTTCTCTTTAGATAGACTTTGATTAAACCACACTCGCATGATAGAACTAAACCTAGAATTTATCATTGATTCAACTGTCATATTATGTGCTGTTGTGTTCCCTATAGAATGTGTGCCCCAGTCATGGTGGAGCTAGAGGGAGAGACTGACCCTCTGCAGATTGCTATGAAGGAGCTCAAGTAAGAGAACAGTATCTAAACATTGAGACATATTTTTCTACATGCGTCTTGTCTCTGTCTTTCTCGCCCTGATGACATACCTACTAGACGTTTAAATGTCATTATAAATTCACAACAACAGATTGTGCTAAACAAGTGTTACCCAAGCGAGTCAATGTCTTCTCTGTGTATCTCTCACACAGCCTGCAGTGACAAGTTAATTTTTTTTAAAGAGACGGAGAGCAAGAGTGTGGAAGAATCTTATGAACGTGGAGCATGAGTTCTGTTCATCCTGCTGCGTTCATTCACTCAGATTTAGGCAATAGGTCATTCTGCCTTAAAAGCACAAAGCACATCAAACGACTGTCAAGCAGCCAAGAAATATGACGTTACAGAGTGTAATGTTAGAAGATGGTGAGCCCAAAAAGACCACCTTAAAAATGCAAACAGTCAGAAAAGCTTGCCACTGTCTGCAAAGTGGCCGTTTCCAGGAAATTGACAGAAATAATTTTCTTTATAAAAACAAGATTTTGTCTTCAATAGGGTATTTTTCCATAAATTGGCTTATATTTGGACCAATACAGTAATTTTCTATACATATGAATCATTGCTTTGTAGATGTTCTGTCATTCCTAGTATTTGATTGTGGCTCTTGTGTTTGCTCAGGGGCAGGAAGATCCCCATCATCATTCGACGGTACCTCCCGGACGGCAGCTATGAGGACTGGGGCTGCGATGAGCTCATCATCACTGACTAATCCACACTGGCAGAACCAGAACGTGGCCGCACCCACCAACCCACTGGACCAATCTGCTAATCTAACATCCTGGAGAGGGATTAGAATTCAAAGAAGAGGATGGGTCACACAGCCCCAACACTGTCATGGAAGTTATTCAGCCCTGGGAGGCAACGCAACTTGTCTCCCAGAGGTAACAGGGAAGCCATTTCTGAACGTTTCTGACCCATTCTCCTCTTATAGTTCTAGGAGAGGGATGTCTTTATCACCCACCTGTTGATGCCAGGGTTTGATTTCTGCCCTGGGCAGGCACCATGTTGAACCAGATTTGACCCCATGCCAGAAGCTTTGTTTGAAAAGCCTGCCCAGGCCACCTAATCGAACCCAACTAATGTGGCGCTTGTAAGCCCCTGCTCTTGCCTACTCTCTCTATTCATTGTGAATATTGGAAGTTTTGGAGTAATAGGCGTTATTACAACTAGAATCCACAAGGGGGAAATGTAACTCAAGTCAAACATTTGCTTTTTTGCCACACAAAATATGTTTATGATAACTTTGTTTGGGAAGGCGATTCCAATAAGAGAACTGTTTTATTGTTGTGAATAAATTATTTTGTATGAACCTTTTTATTATTTATTTTTTACTTGCATCAATTGCAGTACAACTGGATATTGGGAATGAGTTTAATACTGATCCTTTCAGGATATGGGTTAAAGCTGTTTGGATTTATAAAGACACAAAGGGAAGCAATTATAGCTGGGCAAGTAGAAAATCCATTTTAACTGAGTTTACGAGAAGGAATTTAAAGGGATATTTCACTTTAGTAGAACATTTCAGCAGTCTTACCTCTATCTGAAGTCATCTACAAGTCAGCTAGTGAACACTGCTGTCCCCGGTGTCTGCTGTCGACACCACCAGTCCTCCCAGGTGTCAGGCTCCTCATTCACTTTGAGGACGATGTCTAAATATAATACTTCTAAAGTATAAACAAACTATAGAGAATATATTTGTTCTATGTCAAAGGTTGTTTGTTTTTTTAGCGAATGTTGCCATTTTCAAATGATCAGTAAAGGAACTATTTCTCATTTGAGAATGTTTATAATCTTTCCTCCAGCAAGGCAGCAGGTAAACAGAGTAGCCATTCTTCAAAATCCTATGCCAGACAGCATATCAAATTTACAACAAATCTGCTTTTGTGTAATACATCTGTAAAGATACATCAAATACCAAAACAATCATGTACCCTTGACTCAGAATTGTCTTATTGAATTCTGCACAGCAGTAGTTTGTTTATACTATGTATGATAGTTAGACTAGGACCTCAAAATGAGTAGAAGTGAATGAGGATCCTGATACCTGGGAGGAATGGTGATGTTGACAGTGGACAACAGTGGTCGCTAGCTTACTTGTAGATGCACTTACATAGAGCTAAGACTGCTGAAACCTCTTTTTTATTTTTTTTATCTTTTTCTCTGCCCGATTTTCTATGCTTTTCTCCCCATCCCAATTTAGTCATTATGCCAATTCCCCCCCTCCCCTACCTGGTCGTTGTGCGCATGTTCCCCCTACTGGTCGGTACAAGGGAACCCTGAAGTCTACCACATGCTTCCTCCGACACATGCAGAGACAGCCAGCGGCTCTCTTTTCACCTGGCAGCGAGGACTCTCATTGGTGTAACGCGTGGGAGGTCACGCTGCCTTCACCACTTCCTGCCTTTCGCTGAGCAGGCGCCCAGACCTGACCTGTAGGCGTCGCTGTCCACAACGCCAGATTACCACCCACGACTTCCCTCCCGCTAACTCAGCCAAACGAGTTAGTATGACGATCGGCGCAAGCCGCAGAGACTGCTGAAACTTGACATGTTCTACTAAAGTGAAATATCCCTTTAAGCTGTAATGGCACTGAACCTGTTTCTAACAAACCAGCTGATATGACATTAGCCTCACAGGACAGTTAGACAGTCTTGTTTAAAATTCACCTGATGAAAATAATTACTAAAACTAAGTTAATGCTTTGTTTTTTTCCCTCCTGTATACCAAAATGTGTGTTGACAGTTTACCATCTTCATGGATGGATACAAATTGAAACTGTCAATGGTCTCCCTCTAGCTTCTCTCTCTCTCTCTCCACCCGTCATGCGAACACGTACACACACACAAACAAAACAGGGAAACAGTAACTTCATTGTTGAAGGAAAACGGCCATGGGTTGTTACCGTGGCAACAAGAAGCCCAACCCATGCTGGAAGAAAGGGGCAGCGAGGGTTGTCCATTCTAAAGGCCAATTGACCTATCTCAAGCCCAGCCCTATTCTCAATCCTCCAATCAAAAGTGTTGCTTCAAAATAGGGCTGGGTTTGAGATAGGTCCATTAACGGCTTTGATGTGAGGGACACTGGACAATCACACTCTAATCACTGCTTTATTTAAAAAAAAAAATTAAGTACTTTCCCGGTCAAGGCAGGATCTACGAGAAGTAGTACTGTGGTAAATGTACATGTGTATTAGTATAGATTAGTGTATAGGCTGCTGTACCTAAATACAGTGTGGAAGTTGAATAATGCTATATTGACTGGTAATAATAATATATGGTAAATGCTGAACAAGATGTTTTTTTATGTGTTATCTAATTCATCTTCTAATTTCCTGGGGGTGGGGGGGGGGTGAAAATCCAGTTTATGCTAGTTTTTAACGAGTGCGTTTCGCCACAGTCGGAGGATTTGATTATTAATAGCTTGAATCTGGGGAAACTTTTGATGAGGAGAGACGGTGCCTGAGGGCGGCACAGCGCTCCTTTCATGGGGCAGAGAGGCGGCGCATGTGACCAGCACCAACCACAGAGGACGCCGTCAGGTCACCAATCCCCATCCAGCCCAGGGCAGGTCGAACATCAACTCTCGCTCTTCTAGTCTCCTTGTCTACCTCTATTTCTCTGAATCCTCTCCTCCCTTCTCTATCCCTCGTCTCCCCCCTCTCTCTTCTGTTTCTTTCCTCTCGCCTTCTCAAATTCCCCTAACGTTACCCTGTCCCTCTGCTCACCCCAGCTTGGCGGCTTCTATCATCCTTTCGGAAGCATTTCACCGTCTCTCCAGCTAGAGTACTGGAATCTCATCTGGCTTATTTCAGCAGCTCGCTCACATTCACCTCTTTCATTTAGCCAGCTCCCTTTTAACCTGATATTATCCTTTAAATATAAGAAGTGAAACTTGGCAAATGTAAAGGTTCTCCATCTAGGTCCTGTGGCCCCTGTATTGGAACCTTTAAAGGTGCAATGGTGAACGTGTGTGTTAGGCAGTTCTTTTCACTTAGAACTCTTATATTTATTTATACTTCTTAACATTCAATAAATACTTTATTTGCCATTTTTGCTAATGCAATAGTTGACACGAAATGCATTTGGGTCCAAACTGTTCCCTGGCAACATAATTCCAGTGATACCACCTATATATAATAACTTAAGTTGAGAGGGTTTGCTGTTTTTTGGTACTGAATTACAACATTTTAAACCAGAAGTTGGTTAAAGGGGCACTTCACCAAAACACTGCTGATTTATTTTGCATATAATCACACATCATTTGTAAACGTGCTATATAAATAAAACTGACTTGACTTGACATCCAAAAAGGAAATGGTTTTGCACACATTAATTTAGTTTAACAGTTATTAGTTTTATTATGGGCACCAGTGATGTCATCAAGGACATTGAATCATTGTGTTGTGTTAATTACAGCTCAATGAAATGATAATAACAGTCCCTGTTAGACAAGGTATTGCAATTTTTTTCATCTACATCATTTCATGGTGCTGTAATTAACACAACACATGTTGTGCCATATTCAAACTAATTTACTCTCAATAACTGTCCAACTAAATTAATGTGTTCATTTCTACAAACTATACATTGAAATGAAAAAATTAAACTACATTTTCCTTGAAGGCTTTATGAAAATATGTTTATTTCTGAGGTTATGGCATATTAGAATAATTTTGAATCACTAAAATGAAACAGAAGATGAGTAGAGGTAAAATTAATGGGTTATTATCACCCCGTAATCTTTCATCAAACTTTAACTATGAATCCTTTGGGGGGAAACATACATAACGTTAACAAAAAAATAAAAACAGTTCGAAGCATAACCATTCCTTCACGAACCCTGGGACTGAAGAACTTAAATGTTTTTTTTTTATTTGCAGTTTTTGTATTGCAGTTGTAGAGTCAATCCGAATCACATGGAGGAATGTGATCTATCACAAGAAAGTAGACTTGAAATAATAAAGTGTGAAACCATTGTTCTTCTGAAAACTTAAAACAGAGTTATATTAGAATCCGCGCTGCCAGGTGAAAAGAAGCGGTTGAATGAATGAAAACTTTATTTAACAGATTGCAGAATGGGTACAATACAGTACGGCTCAATACACACAATTGTTAAGGGGATGCAGACCTGAGAAAGACGTTTGTCTTGTTTCCATCAGGGTCCCCCATTTTCAATTCATATAGACATTTATGACATACACAACATACATGACATTTATGGCATAGGAACATATAGGTATTTAGTACTGATACATTTGTGACATAAACGGTATTCAAATATACAGTACTGTTACCCCTAGATCCTGACAGAGTATATACATATGATGGGGAGGGGACTGTACATTAGGAGGGGGTGGGTGGGTGGGAGAGAGATATACATACGGCGGGGAGGGAATATATACATGCGGTGGGGAGGAGACTGTCTATTAGGAGGTGGTGGGGGTTTTCGAATTGCAGCCTCCCGTAGGTGCTCTTTAAGAGCGGTTTTGAATGTGGGTAGGGATTCACATTCCTTTACAGCTTTAGGTAGGGCGTTCCACATTGATGTGGCATAATTGCGAAACGTATTTAGTCCCTTGTTTGAGCCGAATCTGGGTTTAACATGATTTGTTGAGCTTCCTCTGGTGTAGTGGTTGTGGTATTCACTGACCTTTGGGAATATTTTGACATGTACATGGGTACCTTAGTCGTATAGTGTATCTTGTAGACCAGGCCCATTGCAAGTTGCTGTACTCTGTCGTCTACTCTAAGCCATCCTAGGTTGTCAAAGTGGGCAGGGGTGAGGTGGGTTCTGGGGGTAAGGTCAAGTAGTAGTCTGACTAGTTTGTTTTGTGATGTTTGTAATTTTGTTTTAAGCGCCTTTGAGGTGCTTTGGTACCATGAGGTGCACGCATAGTCATAGTACCCTTGAATGAGTGCTCCTGCCAGAGTCTTCAGGGTATTCTTGTTTACCAGAGAGGAGATCCGGTACAAGAATCTAGTTCGTTGGTTGACTTTTTTTATTACATTGGATGCCATTTTGTCACAGGAAAGATTTGCCTCTAGGATGGAACCCAGGTAGGTAATTTCGTCTTTCCTTGTGACAATATTGTCACCCACTGCAACTGAGAAGCCGTCGGTCTTGCTGAGTTTGTTATTTGAACCGAAGAGAATGGACTCTGTTTTGCCCATGTGTAATGATAGTTTGTTATCAGCGAGCCATATGCAGATTTTGCCTAGTTCCGAGCTGAGGGTTTTTTCAACCTGCAACTTGTTCTTGTCAGAGACCAGCAGGGCTGAGTCGTCCGCAAACAGGAACAAGTTGCAGTCACAGGCTGACGACATGTCATTTGCATAAATTAGGAAGAGTAGCGGTCCTAGTATGCTTCCTTGTGGAACACCACAGCTCACTGTGAGGGGGGGGGATAGAGTACCGTTTACCTCTACCATCTGTTCTCTCCCCTCCAGGTAGGATTGCATCCAGCTCACTGATAAGCTATCAAAACCAATTGCTTTTAGCTTGTCAATCAGAATGGAGTGATTGACAGTGTCGAAGGCCTTTTGTAGGTCCAGCATGACCATGCCGCAGTATTTGCCCGCGTCCACCTCTTGTTTGATGTGGTCGTTCAAATAGAGGAGGCATGTGTCAGTGGAGTGGGACGTTCTGAAGCCAGATTGGAATTCGTAGATTCGATTTTTTTCCGCCAGGTACTTTTCGACCTGTTCGAAGACTATTTTCTCCATGACTTTCGAGATGGAGGTAAGAATAGAAACAGGGCGGTAGTTGCCTGGGTCTAATTTGCTGCCCTTTTTGTGCAGAGGGGTCACTCTCGCAATTTTGAAGTCCTTGGGGACGTGTCCCTGTTTTATAGAGAGGTTTATTATGTGAGTGATGACTGGGGTGATGGCGGCTGCTGCGTCTCTGAGGAATTTGGAGGGGATGTTGTCATGGCCAGTGGCCTTGTTAGGTTGGAGGGTGCTCAATTTTTTGAGTACCTCATCGGTTGTTACCATTTCAAGTTTGAAGTCTTTGTGGACCCCTAGGTTTTTGTAGTATGCTACTATGTGTTCTACCCCATAATGCCCTGAGTGGGAGGGTAGTTTGTTTACCAGTGTTGTGGCTATGTTTGTGAAGAAGATGTTTAAGTAATTGGCTACATCCAGCTTGTCTGTGATGAGCGTGTTGTCTTTATGTTTATGTTTGAGAATCTGGTTTTAAGTTTTTTTTTACTGTAGCCTAGTTGATTATTGAGTAATTTCCAAAGTTCGCGGGGTTTGTTTTTGTTTTCCTCAGTTTTGTCGTTGATGAAATTTCTTTTTGCGGTTTTGATCATGGTGTTTACGTCATTTCTTAGTCTGTTTCTTTGAATTTTTTGTTCAACCACATGGGCTTGGAGTTCACTGTTTGAGCTTTTGGAAAGCTTTGTCTGACTTTTATGAAGTTCAGAGCATTTTTTGTCTCTGGTTTTCATAGCGGCCAGTATTTCAGTGTGCATCCATGGCTCAGCGCGATTTTTAACCCTGGTGGTTCTTATGGGTGCCATGTTGTTGAGTATTGCTGTGAAAATCATTTTGAATCCAAGCCATGTTTCTTCAACCTGTGTACCACTGAGTTCATCTGACCAGTCCAAGCTCCCCAGTTCTAGGTTAAAGGCCTCTCTAGAGTAAGTTTTGAGGTCTCTAGATGTGACTGTTTTGTGACAGCCGGCCTTCTGTTTTAGCTTTTTGCGGGTACAGAAAATCATATAATGATCACTTAACCCGCATGCTATCACCCCTTTATTGGAGATCATGGACTTGTCAGAGGTCAAAATGAGGTCAATGGCTGGACGTGTGTCGGAGGAAGCACGTGGTAGCCTCCACTCTCCCAGACCGACTGTGGGGGGTAAGTGCGCAGCGACCAGGAAGGGGATTGGGAATTGGCATAACGACTAACATTGGGATGGGAGAAAATCGGAGGAAAAAGGAGGGGGAAAAAGATTAAAAAAAAACAGTTATATTGTTCTTCATCTGAGGTACTCAGTTAAGAACCTTTCTGGAACCCAGACTTTTTAGTGTGTAGTGACCAGTGTTGTAGTACTCTAGTTCAGGACTCGTGACTCCACTTGGACTTGAGCACTGATGACTCGGACTTGGACTTGGACACGAGCATTGACTGCATTCGGACTTGGAAGGTGAAGACGAGGACTCGGACTTGTTAATTGATAAATACACTTATTTATTTAATATTTTTTTGTAATAGGCCCTAATCATTTGGCATAAGATATTGATGGCTAGTGCATTTGTTTGGCTATTGTGTCACAAAGTAAATAAACTCCCTTTGAAATGGTGACCGCTGTGTCATTTATGTTTAATGTAGACTTTATTTTATTTGTATGTCAGCTCTTTGACTGCCAGAGTGGAGGTGACTCAACCTTGATGACTTGGACTAGGGTAATGGGGAATCGACTCTGACTTGACTCTGGCTCTTCTTTGGTGACTCGGACTTAAGTTGGACTCTGACTTAAACACTGGGGACTCGAGGCTCGACTCAGACTCGAGATTTAGTGACTCGACTACAACACTGGTGGTGACAAGTGCTGGTGTGACCTGGCAGTTAGATACAGTGTCCTGTGGCTAGAAGGTCATGGGTTTGATCCCCATGAAAGCCACTTTCCATTCTTGTGGTACGTTACCAGAGCAAGGACTGTCTAACCATTCATATTACCAAGCCAGATACTTAAAGGAACACTCCAACATTATGGGAAATGTACTTACCGTCTTCTCCAGAGTCAGACAAGAAGATAGATACCAATTTCCTCTCTGCATTCAGTAGAAAGCTATCCGTCTGCAAGCTAACCTAGCTTAGCACAAATGAATGGGCACGGTTACGGACCAGCTAGCCTAGCTTTTGGCTAAAACACCTCTGTGTTTAGGCTAGTGGTCCATATCCACTTCCATTAATTTGTACTGTGCTAAGCTATCTTTCTATATTGAATGCACAGAGGAAATTGGTATCTATCTTCTTGTCTGAGTCTGGAGAAGATGGTACATTACACATAGTGTTCCTTTAACCTTTTCCTGTAACTAAAAATACACAGTAGGCATGGCCTTGCTTGTGCCTGTATTGCAGACCTTTTTATTCCCCACAACCCCAAAACTGTCAACAACCTCAAATCAATATGAGAGGATAGTCTCTGAGGCCAAATGAAATCAAAGCAAGGAAGATGTTATTCAAAAGGCAAATATGAATATATGTTCATAGAATTCCCAGTTTTATACTCAATTCATATGAGACATTGCCACTAATTGTCTGTCATGTGATACAACAGGCGTGGAACATGTATCCAGTGATGTCACTGTTGTAACATGCATGAATAGCTAATCAAATCGCTGTTATTCCCACTTGACTTAAATATTAATATATGAAGTGAACACATCCCGTGAACACAAACTAAGGAGCTCTGAGTGTAGTGATATAAAATGATTTTCTGCATTTTCAACACATAGAACAGGAGTCAGCAACCTTTTTGATACCAAGTTACATTTTTAAATGTTCTTGTTAATCAGTGTGCCATATCAACATTAAGGTAAACATTCAGTTTAATTATGACACTACATCAAAATGTAAATCTCCAACTACGATAAGATATTTAATTATATTCCATCCATATAGGCTACATGCATATAAATAGTTTTAATAACCATTTTCCTCTCATAACTATATGAGAGCGCTATACAAGAATGCTGCCGTCTTTATGAGATGCTTGCTTGCCATACCTGGACACATTCAGCCATGTCTGCCTCATCCTTGAAAGTCTTCTCATCAAGCGCCTTGGGTATGTGAAACGAGCTATATAAATTCAAGCCGATATTATTAGTTATTATCATGTTTGGTCTCAAAATGGCATTTGACACTCAATGTTCGGCAAACAACAACAGACTGACCCTTCTGATTGGCTCTGACCCTGAAATATCCCTGGTATATCAGTCAAACTACCATAAATAACAGGCTGTGCAACTGCCAACGGCTGTGAAACAGGTAACTTGGCGTGGGGATGAGAGGACAGTTCAACATTTCCAAAAAGGTTCCTCTCTTACACACATGCTAGCGTGCCATTGGTTAAGATACCATGTGCCAATGGTGGCACTCGTGCCTAAGGTTGCTGACCCCTGACATAGAAGCATGTTGGATCTCGCTAATAACATTTATTTTATATATCTCAATAATTGTTGTCCAATGACCCCAAACTAAGGGTCTAAGAAGTCTATAATGTTCATAATACAATAGTTAGTTCCAACCAAGTCATTTGATCAATGGGTGCTGATATTCAGTACAACAGCACTGGGACTGTATGTATCACTCCGCCACACAGGTATTCTATTAATAGATCTGGGTCAAATGGTACTAGCAATAATTGTTAGCATATATTTTCATCTACTTGGAGTACCAGATGGGTGGGGTCGACAGTTATATGAGAGCGATGATATGAATGTGTAACCTCTGTATCTCAGAGGTATGTGCACACATTGCGTCTCATTACACTGCTTGCTGTTTAAAATTTTTACAACTAAGTAATTCTCTCTTTAACTGTCATGCTCTCTAGTTACACCCCACCCCCCTCTCTCTCTCTCTCTCTCTCTCTCTCCATCTCTCTCTCCATCTCTCTCTCCTTCCCTATACTTTTGGAATGTTTTAATCCCATTACAGTTCCAACCTGAGAAGGGAGGGGTGGTTTTCAGTGGAGGAAGAGGAGGAGGAGGAGGAGTGTGGGTTGGGTAGTGGGGGTTGCAGGCTCTGGGTGCAGTGTGTATGAGAGTCCCTTTGTATCCCGGTGAAGCTCCAGGCCAGCAGCCAGTTATGGGTATGGCTCCCTCCTTGCCCCGTCAGCCTCCTCCCCCTGCTCGCTTTCAATGGCTCTCTTTGTCTTACCAAAGTATCACACAGCCGATTAAATAGAGGGAATTAGGAGTCAGGCTTAACCCGCAACATGCACACACACACACACACACACACATACATACAGAGAAAGAGAGAGGCCTGCATGTACACACAGGCACGCACACAGATACACACACATGCATAACTACCCATGCTCAGACACACAAACACACACACATGCAACAAACTTCAAACATGCGCATGAGCATCCAAACCCTATCACATTCTCATACAGGATTTGAGCACCAGGACCAGCTAGTCTAGCTGGTGGCTAGTGGCCCAGCCGGTGTTCGAGTAAAGGACAGTGTTTTGTGTTCAGGGTCCTGACTGACCTGCAAATGAAGCAGTAACGGTCCTGCATGGCCAGTGTTGACAAGCGGACATTACATTATAGCCAATGAGTGGAGATGGAATGTGATGATGCTGCTCTCATTCTGACTCTAATGGAATCCGTCGTCCACACGGTTTAATTCTATACACGCGTGCGCGAGGTGTCAGCGGTCATGCTCACAGCGGTCCTGACGCAGGCCTCACCTGGACACAACCGCAGGATATCTAGTCCTGCCTGCTTTGGAATTATCTTGAAGAGATAAATGAAGTGCAATTGACCTATCTCAAACCCCACCCTCTTTCCATGATCCACAATGGGTGCTTCCCCGATAGGTCAATTCAGTAATGAGTATGAGGCAAATTAAGGCAGGTCTGGAAAATCTGAAAAAGTATGGGAAATGTATTTGATAGTTTCCAGCTCCTGAAACGTTTGGGGGGTTGTAAAAAATCATACTGTTCAGCCGTACACAGCATTACACAGTTTATGCAGTATGCAATTGTGTAATTTCACATTGTGATATTTGTTGTGGTTGAGAATAATCTTCAGTTACTGCAGAGACCTCGTTGGAAGTTATAGTGTCGTGCCATTATCAACATACATCATACGGTCTGGAAAGAATACAGAATTTTTACACACGAAAAACGTGCAGGAAACATGTGCCTTTTGTCAAGGCTGTAGCTGTGGATTGTCATGGTTCCACCCTGGGCGGCTACGTGGCGTAGTGGGCAAGGCGCTCGCCACGAATGCGGAGACGTTGGGATCGCCTGTTCGATCCCAGCGCTCCACATTGCTTTCAGTTTAGCTGGTCGTTCATACTAATACACATTGGCCGTATTAGGGGGTGGGAAACTGATGGGTGTGGATCGGGCGTTGTGGACAGCGACTCCTACAGGTCGGTTGGTGCGCCTGCGCAGTAGAATCAGGAAGTGTCGGGGGCAGCGTGAGCCTCCCACGCGTTACTCCTCGCCACTGAGAGATCGAGCTGCGCAGGTGAAAAGATGTGACTGCTGTTACCTCAAGTACAGGAGGGGACTTGTGCTATGTATGACTTAGTCCACATTGCAGCCGGCTTGTGGGAGGCAAGAAACAGCGTTCGTGACAGGGGAGGGTTGAATTGGATGATACGAAATTGGGATGGGAGAAAATATAGAAAATGGGAGAAAAAGTGGATAAAAAAAAAAGAGTAAATCCACCCTAAAATATAATTCACTATGTTATTTCTATAATATTGTACAGGTCAGTTTTCATGTCTGAATATAAACAAGTCCCTCTTTAAACTGAAGACCTGAGAGACAAAACTCTAGTGATGATATCCTCAAGAGACTAATCTGGGAGCTGCTTCATAGACATAGGACACTATGACAGTACCCATAGTGATTGTACTGGGATATGATGACAGTACCCATGGTGATTCTACTGGGATATGATGACACTATGACAGTACCCATGGTGATTCTACTGGGATATGAGGACACTATGACAGTACCCATGGTGATTCTACTGGGATATGATGACACTATGACAGTACCCATGGTGATTCTACTGGGATATGATGACACTATGACAGTACCCATGGTGATTCTACTGGGATATGATGACACTATGACAGCACCCATGGTGATTCTACTGGGATATGATGACACTATGACAGTACCCATGGTGATTCTACTGGGATATGATGACACTATGACAGTACCCATGGTGATTCTACTGGGATATGATGACACTATGACAGCACCCATGGTGATTCTACTGGGATATGAGGACACTATGACAGTATCCATGGTGATTCTACTGGGATATGAGGACACTATGACAGTACCCATGGTGATTCTACTGGGATATGAGGACACTATGACAGCACCCATGGTGATTCTACTGGGATATGAGGACACTATGACAGTACCTATGGTGATTCTACTAGGATATAGTTTTCTGATTCAGAGCTGTAAGCCCTACATTTAAATAAAACCCATTTGGATGTAATAGCTCAAACTAAAATTCTGTGTACCCACAAAGTTCCTCGTCGACAATTTCCTATGTCTATAGATATTGACCTGCTGTCACGAATCATTGGAATAACACAATGTAGATTCTGTTTTAGAGCGGAGATTCAAGCCTGACAAACTGAATTGACGGTTGGCTTGAGTAGATTGTGAAGCATGAAGAATGAAGCAGTCATGGAGTCAGCAGAAGCCATACATTGTTTGCCTTAGTTTCAGTTTATTATTTACAATGATGTTATGTGAAGATAACAAATACATTTCCACTTGCAAAGAATATTATTCATAGTATTCTCATGATGCACATGGCACAATGCCACCATTTGCCAAGGTTGTCATGTAATGATAATCACCTGTTGTTTGCAACCTAGAAGTCGCAAACAACAGTGATATAACCTATTTGTATAAATTGGAGGATATATTGTGAATATAGCATTTAGGCCGGTTTCTCTGTCAGCACCATTTTAACTTTTTTTTTTAATTCAAGCCTCACTAAGAATGTTCACTGAGTGCCCAGAGATGGTGTAAAGGTCAAGACCAACTCCCCCGATCTGGAAATGCTTCTCATTCTACCCTTGCTGGCCTGGGATCGAATCCCGCCTGAGCCTCTACCGCCCCCATGCTCCTTCATGAAAAAGAAAAAAGGATGTTCCTTGAGACGGACTGGTAGAAAAGCAGAGAGAATACAGATTTATTTAGTGTGAGAAGAGGAAAGAAGTCCATTAATCATCATTATCACTTCTCCATGGTTTCATTCAGGCTCATACAGTATTTACAGTTGTTTTGTTGTGCTGCACAAGTGGGGAAAATACAAAGCATAACAGTAAAATGACAGTCAGTGTTTTCTTCACGCACACACAAAAAAGGTTAACAGCGCACAAAATACCAGCAAATATAAATAATAAATGTAATATTCATAACAACAACAACAACAACAACAAGTATTTCACACAAATAACAATTCAGGATGTAAAAATGAACTATCCTCTGCTTTTTCTTGGTACATAGTTAAACAAAAATGAAAAATGTAAGCTTTTGATGACCCGGAAAGTATCAAAGCAGACCAAACGTATATGGTATGGATTTGTGTCAAATAATGATGTACTATATTAGAGTGATATACATTAGAGTAAATACAATAAAATAATTATTTCACATTACAAGATGGAGGATATCAAACCTGACTTAAGAGGCACGTTGTCAAGGAAGTGCTTGTTTGTTTATTTGTTTGTTTGTTTGTGTGTTTGTTTGTTGGTTTGTTTTTTCAACATGGGGGAAGATTAGTTTCCAGGTGCGAACACATAACAGTCCCACAGACCCTACATGGAATTATCCTCAACCACTAAGCCTCTTACATTAGAATGTTTACTGATTTTTCTTCTTCTTTTTCTTTTTACAGTAGCTGACGTGATAAAATAGAGACAACCCCATTATTTGAAAAATACATATAGATTGTTGCTTTTCTGTTTCTCTCGATTAGCTGGCTTTTCATTAGGGCAAAGGCACGGTTAAAACATGTAAGGGTATCACTCTTCTTAACGTATAAACTCCTACCGGTACATGCAATCTCTCGCTCACTCAATCTCTGACAACTGTGTGTCAATAATGACGTCTCGCACACTGAGAAGAGACTCCGGGACTAAAAGAGGTAACAAAAACACTACACAATTACAATGTACACGTCTAACATTTTATAATGAACACATGATACACATTTTGAATGTCACACAAAAGAAATGCGAGGGCAGTGGTGCAGACTTTCAGTGTAGATAGTAATAATGGCAAAAGCATTCGACAATATTTATAGTACAGTAACTTGTTAAAACAGTGAAAGAACATTATATATTCTAAGGTACAAAGAGATTGACCATCATGTTGGTCAATGAAAAGGGATTATCTGTATAAATAGAATTCTGCATCGTGAATATCCTTGAATCCTATCCTATATAAATCGAATACTTTTGAAAACTCAATCACTTTCATTGATCAGTGCCATATTGTGAATTATCCAAAATATTAACTTGAGGTTGATACCAAATACTGTACAATACAGATTTATTTGTAAGGTACAATAAGTCACATTGGAAAACTTTGTCAACTAAGAGAAAACGAATTGGCTACATAATCTAAAGGTAGTGTTGACTGTCGTGTTGGGAGAAACATAACAACATTTGTTTCTTCTCTCTCTGTTTAAAGTTTTGGTCTCAAAACTTTGGTCTTTTTTCTTCTTTTTTTTTACAAAACATTATACCTCAACTGTAATATACATTTAAAATTTCCAAGCACATTCAATAAGATATCCTGAAGTTAGTCCATAATTATCTACTGTAACATGGCATCCGTTTTCTGACTAAACAAATACTTCATAACCTACTCAAGGTTTGATGGCGTTTTCTTTATATTCCATGAGCCCTCATCATGTATAAAAGACAATATATTGTAAATGAATGTAATACGATATTGTATAATGGAGAAGGAACAAGAAATGTGCCTCTGAAACCACAACAGGCTGCTTTCAAAACAAAACTAACAACACTTTAAAGGAACAGGCGATATTATGGGAAATGCGCTTACGGTCTTCTTCAGAGTCAGACAAGAAGATACTGAAGATACCAATTTCCTCTCTGTGCGTTCAGTAGAAAGCTAGCTGGCTGCAACTAGCCTAGCTTAAGTGGATACAGACCAGCTAGCCTAGCTGTTGGTCAAAAGCACTTTCCCCAGGGTTTTAGCTAGGCTAGTGGTCCGTATCCCCTTCCATTAATTTGTGCTAAGCTAGGCTAGCTTGCTGCCGGATAGCTTTCTACTGAACTCACAGAGAGGAAATTGCTATCTATCTCCTTGTCTGACTCTGGAGAAAACAGTAAGTGCATTTACCATAATGTTGGCGTTTTCCTTTAAACTTGCCTGAGAGGTGAATGGGCTATGGCCAAGCACTTTGGCAGTTTGGCACCTACAGTACACATCCAATACCATTAAACCATTTCAATGAGGAGCCTTCTCATTTTTATCTAGGATGAGTTTGGCTCTTTCTAACCCAAACCTCACAAAACAAGGATCTAAACCTTCCAGGTCTTTTGATACTGAAGTAATACACTCACTGACTACTACGCTGTGTGATACCCCAGATAATCAAACAAGCTCCA
Source organism: Notolepis coatsorum (assembly GCF_963971535.1). Lineage (NCBI taxonomy): Eukaryota > Metazoa > Chordata > Actinopteri > Aulopiformes > Paralepididae > Notolepis > Notolepis coatsorum. The sequence goes on from NC_140178.1 coordinate 44,119,347, forward strand.
AACGCTCCAAACTCCGAGGTCCTCCTTGGGCCACGACAGCCTCTCTACGCCTGGGCCAGACCAGTACGTACGGGGTCTCTCCCCACCTGTTCCCCAGTGCCCGCCCCCTCCCCCCAACCCAGACCCACGTCACCGTAACCAACGCTGCTGCTGCTGCTGCTACCCTCTGGGTCTGACACAGGGGTATGAATCTGCACCATTGCCCTCTGGTCCTGGTGTCTGTCATGGCCGTGACAGTGTGGTGTAGACTGGCTGTTCCCAGTGCGTGGGGCTATGGGACTGGGGCACGCTGGCTGGGTCAGTTATGGCAGTGTACAAGGGCCTCTGGGAGGGCCCCATGTAGGAGAAGGCAGAGTAGAGCCCCGAGGCCTGGCTGGAGTGGGCGTAGTACGACCCTGGGGCCTGGTGCTCAGCGTACTCTGCGAACTGAGCCCTGGAGGCCTGCAGCGAGGGGAAGGCCGAGCTGTAGTGGGGCAGGCTGAGGGGGGTGTAGGTGACGTGGGATACTGCCGAGGCCGCTTCGGCAAAGTGGCCCCCCGCCTCACTCTTGATCTGGGCCTTGGAGGGGTCGGAGCTCAGTGAGGAGCCGTGATGCTGCTGCTGCTTGGAGAGCCAGGCCGCAGAGTGTCCGCTGGCCGCGGCCAAGGCCGAGGAGATGCCATAGGCATACGGAGAAGCTGTGGGGCCCGCCGCTCCGGACCCGGCACTCTGCCCGACACCCGGGTGCCCATTGGGGGGCAGGTATTGGTCGAACTCATTGACGTCAAAAGGCTCCATGTTGGCCATCACCTCGTGGCTAATTTCGCCAATGTCCACGTTTCCGAAGTCGATGTGAGGTTTACCGGAGCCCGGAGCGCCTGAGCCTCCCTCTGCGCCTACCCCTATGACTCCACGCGAGCCCCCGGCTCCACCGCCATCCCTCTTCCCATCCCCTCCCTTCCCAGACTGAAGCTCTGTCTTGGGGGTGGTGGGGGGTGTAGGAGGACTGTGGCTCTGGCCTAAAAACACAAAATGAAGAAGATGAAGGTACGTTATTTTTGTTTGTATTTCAGTTAGAATAGGTCTACTCTGATACCATAGCTACTAGCCTGGTGTTCTCATTATTGTCCTATTCTATCCTACTCTATCACACCATGTTCTACTCTATTGTGCCATATCCTATTCTATTCTATCGCACAATGTTGTATTCTATTCTATTAAATTAGATTCTATCACAATGTTCTATTCCATTCCATTTTATTGCATGTTATATTAAATTCTATTTAGTGCTGTCAAGCGATTAAAAAAATGTATCTAATTAATTACAGGATTTGTAATTAATTAATCTAATTAATCGCATTTTAATCGCATTACCATTTTATGCCTCATATTCTATATTCTATAATCATATTTCAAATTGCATGTGTCCGGATGGCAGAATTCAGTACTGTATCTACAAAACCTTCTGTTTAATCATCTTCCATCTATTAATTTGCTTAGATTTTTCAGGTCTGGTCAATTTGAGCATGGTGTTATTCACAGTCAAAGATAAAAAAAAATGTATTGATATTCTCATTTGGTTCATTACAATTTACTCAAAATAAAATGTTCATTCAATCAATCACCATGCAGATTGATTGATTGAATGAAAATGTTATTAACAGATTGCAGAATGGGTACAATACAGTACGGCTCAATACACACAATTGTTAAGGGAATGCAGACCAGAGAAAGACTTTCGTCTTGTTTACATCAGGGTCCCCCATTTTCAATTCATAATGAATTGTAAGTAAGGGTGCAACTTGCACCGTGCAATCCATTCTTTGTGGATCTAACCCACAGTATTTCTGACACTGGGAATACATTCCCTGAGATTCATAGATGTCCCTAGAATCAGATACCAAGAACATGCAAATGGACCATATTAAAAAAGAATTGTAAATGTGTATTCTACATGCTTATGGAATGAATGATACAAAAAAAAAATTATTATTATAAAAAAAAAAAAATTGTAATTAATTTTGAGTTAATTTTCATAACGCGATTATTTGCTGTGTAATTAATTAATCTAATTAACGCGATAAACTGACAGCCCTAATTCTATTATATTGTATTCTATTGCAACATGTTCTATTCTATTCTATTATATTGCACAATATTCTATTATATTCCAGTCTATCGTACAATGTTCTATTGATATATTCTATTCTATGCTATTCAACACCATGTCCTAACAGTGTGATAGCGTCAGTGGGACGGCGTTAGGTGGGAGCTGTTGGCCAACCTGCAGCATGAGGGTGGTGCCCATCGACCAGAGGGATCCTGTCTCTACTGTGGGCCACATCCAGGTGGAGGCCCTTGTAGAGGGGGACCTCCCCCTCCGAGTGGCCGTCAGCCTCGCTGCCGGAGCCAGGCTTGCCATTCTTGCGACGGCGTGGCTGGTACTTGTACTCAGGGTAGTCCTTTTTGTGTTGCTTCCTCAGCCTCTCGGCCTCCTCGATAAATGGCCGCTTGTCGTTCTCATTGAGGAGCCTGGGGAAAGAGAGACAGATGGACTGTTGATTGATTGATTGGTTGATTGGTTGATTGATTGGTTGTTTGATTGATTGGTTAATTGGTTGGTTGGTTAATTGGTTGATTGATTGGTTGCTTGATTTGTTGATTTATTGGTTGATTGGTTGAATTGTTGATTGATTGATTTATTTATTGATTGATTGATTGATTGATTGATTGATTGATTGGTTGATTGGTTGACTAATTGATTGATTCCTGACATTAAGTTAGTAATAACATAACAGTATGGATTAATCATTTGTGTTGAGTGACTGAAATGAGAGAGGGCTGTAAGAGAAACTTGAAGTAAACCAGAGAGGGGCGGGGCTACACAGCTGCCTGCTGATGAATCAGCACGTTATATTCCAAGGAATATATTCCCAGGGCCAACGTATGGATTCAACGGCATCAAAGAACACATATGGTCAAAGTCAAGTCTCATTGAAAGCCATACTATGCACCAATAGCGGCATTTCTTTTCTCACATAATTGAACGTTTTTACAATACATGTTTGAATATTTTTATTATTACATAAGGCTGTTTTAGTTTGTCTAGGTAGCCTGATCCACTCCATGAACCCTCACAGCTACATCTAAAGTTACGCCTGCCAGGGGATTTTCACTGCTAGACAGTAATGCAATTACAACACAAGCCAAAGATGTATCCAGTCTGTGTGTGTGCGGTGCACCAAACCCAGGCCTGACCGAGCTGTTGGGACTGGCATGAGAAAATCACCACCTTTTTCAGTGTCCCAGTTCATCATGTTTCTGGGCCAATTAACCAATCATGATTCCCGAGCCCGAGGTCAAGTCATCATCTAATTAATGCTGGGTCCTTACAAGGTTAATGAATTAGGCAGCCCTTGGCCTTCTTATTAACAAGCCGCCAGCATGCAGCTGTAGGATGAGTACTGCTGGAAGGATGAGAGGGATACCAAGTATAGAGGAGACAGGATGTTCTCGCTGAAGGTACATGTATGTAGGCAGGGGTCTCTTGACCATCTCTATGCACACGATTAACCCTTTCACTGCCACACTACAAAGGGTTAATGCTTTTCACTACCACACTACAGAAGGTTAACCGTCTGTAGTGTGGTAGTGAAAGGTTAACCGTCTGTAGTGTGGTAGTGAAAGGTTAACCGTCTGTAGTGTGGTAGTGAAAGGTTAACCGTCTGTAGTGTGGTAGTGAAAGTTTAACCGTCTGTAGTGTGGTAGTGAAAGTTTAACTGTCTGTAGTGTGGTACTGAAAGGTTAACAGTCTGTAGTGTGGTAGTGAAAGTTTAACCGTCTGTAGTGTGATAGTGAAAGTTTAACCGTCTGTAGTGTGGTAGTGAAAGGTTAACCGTCTGTAGTGTGGTAGTGAAAGGTTAACCGTCTATAGTGTGGTAGTGAAAGTTTAACCGTCTGTAGTGTGATAGTGAAAGTTTAACCGTCTGTAGTGTGGTAGTGAAAGGTTAACTGTCTGTAGTGTGATAGTGAAAGTTTAACCGTCTGTAGTGTGGTAGTGAAAGGTTAACTGTCTGTAGTGTGGTAGTGAAAGTTTAACCGTCTGTAGTGTGATAGTGAAAGTTTAACCGTCTGTAGTGTGGTAGTGAAAGTTTAACCGTCTGTAGTGTGATAGTGAAAGTTTAACCGTCTGTAGTGTGGTAGTGAAAGTTTAACCGTCTGTAGTGTGGTAGTGAAAGTTTAACTGTCTGTAGTGTGGTACTGAAAGGTTAACAGTCTGTAGGCCTATTGATTCACATGACCATTATGGCATGCTCAGGTTGGGTTCCAGAACAGGGTGGAAAGGAACCCAACCTGAGCATGATATAAAAGAAAAATATTCGCTGTATGAATCAATAGGGTATGGCCCACCACTTTCTTATGTGCCACAGCTCACAAATGGAAAAACATTCTGTCATTAGTGCTAAAATAATCTGAGCTGTACAACTGAGCTGAGGGAATTAAAAAGAAAAAGTAATTCCCTTGAGTGCTATTTATTCCAACGAAACGGCAGTGAATTAAGTGGTCTATGAAATTAGGCTGATTCAGAGAGACATGTGACCATATAGCGCATGCACGCACACACACACACACACACGCACACACACACACACACACACACACACACACACACACACACACACACACACACACACACACACACACACACACACAAACACTCTACATCAGCTGTATTTTCTCAAGACTAGTGTTTCCCAACCGGTGGGTCATGACCCAAAAGTGAGTCACGAGACATTCTGACACGAAGTCATGCACAAAGAACAGCGAAGATATATGGTATAGTGTTAAATGAATGTATTGGGTCGCAACTAAATGCATAGAGTACTGTATAGGATATTGTGATGGAGGTCTGTGTTGTAGTAGGTTAGTTAGTTATAACAGTTTATCAGTCACACACCCAACAAACCTTATTTCACCTCCTATACTTCTGAATTGAGCCCCCCTAAAGCCTGGTTTCTTAAACTATGGGTTGCAGGCTTTCAGTGGGTCCATGACGACAGTAATATATTTGTGTGATACGTTGCAATGAGCCTGGGTCCCCACATAACAACAGTAGTAATATGTTTGTGATATGTTTCAATGAGCCTGGGTCACCACATGACAACAATATGTTTGTGATATGTTTCAATGAGCCTTGGTCCCATCATGACAACAATAGTAATATGTTTGTGATATGTTTCAATGAGCCTGCAGGGTCACATGACAACAGTAGTAATATGTATGTGATATGTTTCAATGAGCCTGGGTCACATGACATCAGTAGTAATATGTTTTATATGTTTCAATGAGAGACTATTGTTGTAAAAGTCTACAAAACAGATGTGTTTAAATAACACTTCCCCGAGCACACACACATACACACACACACACATACAAGAATGTGTTGAAAAACAACACAAACACACAACGTTTTAGAGTGATTTTAAATCTATGGAAAGTTTAAGAAAAACAACAAAGTAAGAGAGAGTTGCTTTAAAAATGTGGGACCCATATAGGCTACTTTGCTCTTTGCCCTTTTGAACAGTCAAGTGGGTTTATTTTTCTTATTTGTGACTGAGAGACTGTCTCAATCAGAACTTAAACCTAGCGTTACTATATTCAGAAGTCATTTGTTTCAGATTTCAACCACCAACCTCACCTCCACAGCTTCCCCAGGGTTTTACTGAGTTCAGCGTTGTGCAGGTGGGGGTACTGGTCTGCTAGTTTCCTCCTCGCCGCCTGCGCCCACACCATGAACGCATTCATGGGCCTCTTCACGTGCGGCTTGCTCTTGTTGCCGGAGTTCACGCGCACGGGCATGGGCACGAGGGTCCAGTCATAGCCGTTCAGCACCTGGCTCACCGCCTCGCGGATACCGATGGGAAAACGGTCGTCCTCTTCGTCCGATTTGATGGAGAGCCTGCCCACAGTAGGCTTCGTCTCGTCGTCCATCCCCGACAGTTGGGACTGCTGACCGGGAGAGTCTCCCCCACCGGCGGGGCCGGAGGAGTGACCCGGAGACAGCGAGTGGCTGTCTTCCGAGACCCCCGGACTCATCTCTACCTCCGACAAACTCTGCTCCTCTCCAGACATCTCTTGCTCTCTCTCTCTCTCTCTCTCTCTCTCTCTCTCTCTCTCTCTCGCTCTCTCTCTCTCTCTCTCTCTCTCTCTCTCTCTCTCTCTCTCGCTCTCTCTCTCTCTCTCGCTCTCTCTCTCTCTCTCTCTCTCTCTCTCTCTCTCTCTCTCTCTCTCTCTCTCTCTCTCTCTCTCTCTCTCTCTCTCTCTCTCTCTCTCTCTCTCTCTCTCTCAAAAGACACAGCTTCCAGGTGCGTAGAGGGTGCAAGCCTATAGGTTATTCCTGTATGGTGAAATCTACTTCCTAAACGGATGACTGAGAATGGCTATCCTTTTTTTTCTTAAATGGAGGAGACTATTATTGGCCTGCACTTGGGAGTATAGACTAGTAATTTCCCTTCAGCAGGTCACTCTCGTCTCGAGGTCTCCTTTATAATATAAACTGCCAGTCAGTCTCGACTCTTAATCTCCGTTCCAAAATTCTGTTAGGATTCCACATCAAAGTTCTTTCCATGCTCTACACCTCTTTGTTCCAAACCACCCTAGTCTACTTCTCCTGTCCTCCCCTCGGGTTGTCCTGTGATGGTTGTCTACAGCAAAGTCCTGGAAAGAAACAAATGGATTACTTTAGTGGCTCTAGAGAGTATAGGGACACAAGTAACGTTTGGAAGAGTTGCTGTTCTATGAGAACTTCACCCTTTTGTATCATGGTACAAAAAAGTACCTTGGCATTTCCATTGTTTTTGGTCACTACGATGATGATGGTGACCAAAGAATGATGGGAATACCATATTGGTATCATGCTTTAAATTGGGTTATGGTCTTATTTAAGTACAAAAGTAATACCATGGTCAATTGTCTGTAGCCTACAATGGCCGGTATAGGCTACCATGGCAAAAGTTAATCCAGTATAGGCCTTCTAACAGGATACTTTTTCGGGGATAGAAGATTGTTTATGGAAATATGATGGAACATGATTGTGCTTTCCTTAGCTAGGTTTTATTTTATCATAAGATCAAGAATGAGCATGCACATTTATGCCTAATGAATAATGATGACGACGTGAAGGCGAGTCAATTTAAGTGTAACCAGGCATACAGGCGCACGAGGTCCAACTCCAAGCAGGCGTGTTATTCCAGCCCAAGCCTCACTCCTGCTAACAAGCTACTGTTTAAGGTGTAGGTTATTCCAAGCTCCCCGGAGAGAAAGTGTTGGAATAATATGAGCCCGAGGCAGCACAGGCCTTCGATTTATACCCCGTGCCTCTTAGAAAAACATGGACTGGCGCTGGAAATATAAACCGCGCGTGGGTGCGCGTGTGTGAATTAGACACTGTCTGTTTGTGAAAAAGTATAGGGGCCTGTCTATTGGGGGACAAAGTGTGGCGTTGTTGTGTCCATTTAAATCAACAACTTCTTGCAGGCTCGACAGGGCCTTGGTGTTTTAAATCAGCGAGCCTACCGTGAACCTCAACAACATACAACATATCATATTGCTAGAGTTGAGAAATTGTTTCTCATGTGTGTCCAATCACATTATAAACGATCTTGTCTGTTTACATGTAGGGCAACTGTCTTATACTGTGGGGCATATAGGACTATTTGTTAGAAAGAAAGTTTGGTTGAAACTTATAGGAGTTATGGCTAATTTCTTCATTCAAATAGTATGGTAATTACACGTGACTCGTTGTAAGGCATTGGTCCTTAAAAGTACTGCTGTAAATAAAATTTTAATTAACATAAGTGCAGGTTAGATAAAGTATCCATTTTGGCACACACCTAAAGCAACAGTGCATGTAAGTTTAACCATCTGTCGCACATTAACAATTTAGCGCCTGGGCTGCAGGGGTGACGTCTTGATTAGCACCATAACGTCTCTCTGTGCGTTTGTTATTAAAAAAGACAAGGTGTAAAGATAACATATAGCGGTCCCATGCTAATTATGCTTTTGTTACAGTAACATATTCCCCTTTGTATGAAATCTTGACTGTATCTAAGCCGACTGAATCTTGTGATTTATAACTAATGTATTTAACAGATTGATTGGTTGATTCTGATTGATCGATTGATTGATTGATTGATTGATGATCAACTCATTTGCAACATTTGTTCCACTTTTATTCAGTGGCAGAAAATGCTACTTTTTTTTTAATGCCTTACAAATTAAGTATTTCTTTCATTAGGTTGCTTCACAGATCAGGATTAGCGAAGTGAGTAAAACAAAAAAAAATATGGCTAATTGATTTACAAACAAGAGTTGCATGCCAGTTTGTGGCCGTCCACTTTGGAGCACTTTTATTTAATTTACCATCTGTTTACAAAATATAGATTGTTTTCCACACCCCGTTTTAAACTGTAATTATGGTGTCTAATTTTCCAACATAGAGCGTATTTACTGTGGCATGATGCATTTTGGCTACATGAAAGAAAACTTCAAACCGCTTGACCTAACAATAACTTGCCCTTAATTTGCTTGTAGAATATTTTTCTTTCTTCAGCACTGTTTATTCCAATTAGTTTTACAATATGCATGTTTGATGTTATCAAACCCCAGTAACACCTTATGTGGCTTATTCTGTTCAAAATCCAACAGTAACGAAAATTACAATTAAAGGCAGCAGGTTACACCCTCGTTTGAAAGGGCCCGGGGGATATATTAGATGTATCCCGGGTCAGAGCTCTTCTGGCTCGTTTAAAGATAATAATTTGAACATATTTATGTTGTGACAATTGAGAGATAATATAACTCGTCAGCTTGAGAGGAAATGCTACTGTATGCTACTGCCCACTCGTCTTCTTAAGGAAATAGCCCGAGTTTAACCTGCATATAATTTTGTGCGTCAAACGCTAAAAGCAGACTGTAAAACCTATTTGAACTTTAAAATTCTGCAACAAATGACCTGAAACACGCGCAGGTGCTAGCCTGTGTTTTAAGAAAAATATTCCGTCAAAAACCTTCATATACAAAAAAAGTTAAACATTGAAGCGATTAATTCAAAATAGTTGTAGTTATGCAATATACTTGTAAATTATAATAGTCACTATAACAATAATGATCCATGTGATGGTTCTCAGTCAGGCTATATGAAGATTATTATTAACATTATGATTACTACAACAATCATGATCATATTTAATGTTGTGATGTGATTCTGCCCCCATATATACACACTTCACAACTTTAAAGATCAAGAAAAGAAAGATAGTGCGTGAGAACAGTATAGTAAGCAGTAAGTAACAGAGAGAGGAAAGTATTTCAAACGCTAAGCGCCTTACTTCAGCAATGAAAAAGGAGGTCGCCCGCTTAGCACGAGAGTCCGTGTGTTCCCGAGTGTTCCAAAGTGACGCTCACTCCCCAGCCCCCTCGCTCGCACTGCCCATGAATGCCTGCTCTGTGTCCCGCGCCGAGACTTAAAGAGCTCCGTTGTGTGACCGAAAGAAAAAAAGTGGGGAAGGAGCAGCGAGCTGACGCGGTGCGAGATGAGCGATCTCTGTGATTGGTTGGTGATTATTTCACTCGCTTTCCTGCAGGGCGGGCTCTGTCTCTCTCTCTCCCCGCGACAGTATTTGGGGGGGGGGGGGTGTTGCCAGATAATTTATCTTTGAAACTTATATTACATGGAGCGTAGAATACCATGCTGTTTTTCTAATGAAATAAAATAAAATGCTGTAGTATTTATTTTTCAAATGGACCTGATGTTGTGTGTAATTTGGGCATTGGCCTATCTAATTTACGCACGTTTTTTACGCACCAACTGCGCTCTTTTTGAGTGAGTGAGTGAGTGAGTGAGTGAGTCAGTGCATGTGTGTGTGTGTGTGTGTGTGTGTGTGTGTGCGTGCGTGCGTGTAGGTGTGTGTGTGTGTGTGTGTGTGTGTGTGTGTGTGTGTGTGTGTGTGTGTGTGTGTGTGTGTGTGTGTGTGTGTGTGTGTGTGTGTGTGTGTGGGAGAGACCGTTATACCTACACCTTTTTTGGCTGAGGCCAAAATAGCTTTTGCGCATTTGGATTTTGGATGGACCCGTTTCCATTTAAAATGAAAGGAGCACATGCATGTGTTTTCCATAATTAACCTGTACAAGATCAATTCAACATTTGTAATACGCATATAGTCATTTGCTGTTACTCGAGGTTGAACATTTAGATTCCCTAAAAAGCAAAAATTCCATTAAGAAAAGGAATCATGGTATTTTCCGCCAATGGTCAAAGTTATCACGATCGTATTTCCGTAATTGTTGGTCACTATCAGCTTTGGACAATACCATTCTACTTTGTTGTAGGTAGGGGTGATCTTATTGTTAAATAATAAATCAAATAAGATTACAACCCGGGCACTGATCTGATCATAGACTGTTTGATTTGATTTGGTACTTGATAGTTTCAGAACGTGCAACGGCCTCCGGACCGCCTGTGAAGTCCGTGATACCAACAGCTTCCTGTAGGTCACAGATAGATCCACGCATTAAAGTCACATAGTTTGAAGTGTCTCTTTTTTTCTTTCTTTAAAACTTTTTTCCCTCTGATTTAAGTGACGTCAGGGGACATCAACCAAATAGCCCAGGGGTCGGGGTCGAGTGAGAACACTTTGTCGCTTTGTTGTATTGCTCCTCCTGACATGGACCGATTAATTTAGCTTGATTGATTGATTGATTGGAAACTTTATTAACAGATTGCAGAATGGGTACAATACAGTACGGCTCAATACACACAATTAAGGGGATGCAGACAGACCAGAGAAAGACTTCCGTCTTGTTTACATCAGCGTCCCCCATTTTCAATTCATAATGAATTGAATCGGCTCTGTTCTGTACCGATATTTGCTCCATACAGCCAATACCCATGCATGGATATAATGAATGTGGGCGTATTCGTTGTTTTTTAATTATATTTGCAACATAACAGAACCCCCCCCACGCACGCACACACACACACACACACACACACACACATACACACGCACACACACACACACACACACACACACTCACACACACCTTTACTTTGCATGCATCTAGCCCCCCCCCCCCCTCAGCATCCAATAGCCTATCAACATGTGTTAATGGGGTTTAATTAGACACACTTGAACCGCTGGAGGGGTTGTTTATAAACTGCAGGCGTCTGGCTCTCCGAATATAGGTACACTTTCTAAAATAGGCCAACGTAGCCCTCAGACAGAATGTGTTGGGAATGATCTATAATTCCAGCGCGGGCCTGAACAGTGCGCCACTTCATCGCTATGTGTGAGTTTTATAATTGCATCAGCGCGCGCTCACTTTGGATACGCACACAGAGAGCACACATTTAACACCAAACATCATTTGCAGAAAATATAGAAGGAGAGTAAGGGAGGGAATATCACGGGCCGAACGGATCATACACACAAGCGCTGTTCTTCCTAACAATGACCCCTTGTATCTCCTGCTCGGCGACACACACACCCCAATCCAACAAGAATCACTGCTGTTTTCATTATCCATGAATGTTGACTGTGATAAGGGAATCCTAACCATGAGTGCATCCCTCTGTCCGATTCCCCTCTCCCTCTCTCCCTTTCATTCCCTCTCTCTCCTCCTTTCTTTGCATCCTTTGTTTTATCTCAGGTGAATTCTAATCATGTGATCAAACGAGCACCCCCCTTCCATTACCCCTTAAATGAAAAAATGAGGAACAAAAAGCAGTTCTGTGTATGTACAAAAAAAAGGGAAAAGACTTGTGTCTCCCTTTACTGCCTTGTCCGTGTCTCAGCAAACGTTCACATATAGAGAAAAATGCTCCAGGACCGCCACGACTCTGCCTATGGATCTGTGGTTCGCCCTGTCCGGCTCCTGGGGCCCTTACACCGGGGACACAGAAGCGGCTCCGCGCGGGGAACACTCTTGCTCTTCATTCGGGGCCTGTCCTCAGCTGGAAGTGAGTTTTTTTTGTGTGTAACGCAAGCAATGAAGGTGGGGAGAGCAAGGAACATGGATTGGAGTTTGGAGGGGGGGGGAAGCCATAATGTAATGTTATTGGCAGGGCCACAGAATGTTGGGTATAACATGTTGGTCGCGCGAAAGATATTTATAGAGCAACGTTGCTGTCATGATTGATATCGCTTAAATATCAACATATATTTATTTTATTCAAGATCATTGAACAGTCCTGTTTTGTAATTAACTGAAATTAATACTTAACAGAAACGCGGTGTGGGAGTTGAATGAAAAGAGACGCATTCGTTTTCGTGTAACCTTTACACCATGCGTCCTAAAATTTTCGAGGGGTAAATACCGCTATTATGGTCTAATGTATTTACCGTAATGATAAATACCTAGTGACATATACTTCATGAACATTGTTAGAAATATATCAAAACGAAATTGGAATGGAAATAGTATAGAATTAGACCTATAAAAAAAAAATCTCTGAAATGAATATACTGTAGGCTTTGGCAGAATGGAGATATGCCATTATGCCTTCGATATTGGTTTAGCCGAACATAAATCTAACAGAATAAATGCGCTTATAAGGAAAAAATTGAGAATACAAATAACAATAATATGACAGCGTATTGTTATGATGTGGCCGGGCACTGCGGGCAGGGCCAAATGTCGTTGTCCAGATGAGGCTCAAACAGTTGAAAAGAGGACAGTTGTACAACAGGCTGTCAATATTAAAATCCCTCCCCAAGTACCGTTTATGAGCTATACCAGGGTTTTTGTATGGCTATAATTTAACCCACCCGAACTTGGCGTGGAATGAGGCCTATATGATTACAAACTCCCAACATTAATAAACGAATAATGCATCGAATAGTTTTAAACAGTAATAACAGGCCTGTTTTTGCGATAGCAATAACATAAAGTCTATGTTCGTTGATAGCCCATATAGGGCCAGGCCTAAGCCATGCAAGATTTTGTCTTTTTCTGGAAATCTTAACTTTTTTCGCAATGAAGTTGCAATAGCGTAAAGGAGCTCGGACAGTTGGCTTCAGACATATATGTTTAATTAATAATGTTTTACAAAAAACGTTTGTGATTTATGTTAAAAAGGCTAATTGCATCAACGAAACAACAAAGAAGGTTTGATTTTTTATCCTCGAGTTGCATATAGCAAGATTAAATAAATACATCAAATCTGCATGTTGCATGCCATGCTTTAATATTTAAATAACAATATAATGTTTGTGACTGTTTATTTCTGATATAATAACATAATAATAATAATTTTTATTTATTTTATTTTTTATTTATCCTTTATTTATCCAGGAATGTCCCATTGAGATACAAGATCTCTTCTTCCAGGGAGTCCTGACCAACACAGCACACAACAAGTTTCAACATAAAACAGGGCATTAAACAAAAAACATACAATTCAAATATAAATACAGAGGGTCATTTGTGCAGTGGCAAGGAGCATAATCACATCAACAATAGCATCAGGTAAAACAGTTACATGTTTCATAAAGGGCTAATCGTAGCATACCTTTAAAAGCATTCACAGTAGGAAGTGCCTGTAGACAAAGTTTCACTTGCAGCGTATTCCATAAAAAGGGAGCATAGTGGGAGAATGCAGCTTTACCAAGCTCTGACTGCATCAAAGGAACATTTAACAGCATCCCATTTGCTGCTCGTCTGGTATTAAAATACTAGTACTAGTAATTATTACTATTACTAATACTAGTAATAATAATAATAATGATAATAATAATAATAATTATTATTATTCATAATAATAATAAATCTAATTATAGGCCTTCTATAGTCATTAAAAGTCCATTCAGAAATATTATAATAAATTACCAACTAATTAATAGGCACCTCGTTTTTTATTCAGTTCATAAATGAGAAATATTTGTTATTTATTTATTATTTATTTTATTTTATTTTTATTTTATTTTATTTTCCAAAAGTTTCAGAATGTGAAAACCCAAACGTTTAGACTTTAGGGCCTTTAATGTATGTTTGGATAATGTTTGGATATTTGGAGTTCTTCATGGCAAATCAGTCTTTCTTTAGTCTTTAGTTAATCTTTAGTATTTGAGATTCGCACTGTGAAAGTGACATATTTATGACTTTAGTTTCTCCTCACAACACTGTCCTATACCATGTACATAGATGATGTAGTTTGTTTGAGAGAGGAGCATACACACACACACACACACACACACACACACACACTCACACACACACACACACACACATGCACACACTCACGTACATGCACACACATAAATACACACATACGTATACACACATAATGTGGAGGCCTCGTGACAGCATGAGGGGTAGAGTCAGAGTGGAGCCTAATGTGGGCCAGGTGGTCCTGTGACTGAAACAACGGGCCAACAAACTGCTGTCCCCATCAGCAGAGGACAGGTTAGTGCTGTCCCCATCAGCACAGAGGACAGGTTAGTACTGTCCCCATCAGCAGAGGACAGGTTAGTACTGTCCCCATCAGCACAGAGGACAGGTTAGTGCTGTCCCCATCAGCAGAGGACAGGTTAGTGCTGTCCCCATCAGCAGAGGACAGTTAGTGCTGTCCCCATCAGCACAGAGGACAGGTTAGTGCTGTCCCCATCAGCAGAGGACAGGTTAGTGCTGTCCCCATCAGCACAGAGGACAGGTTAGTGCTGTCCCATCAGCAGAGGACAGGTTAGTGCTGTCCCCATCAGCAGAGAGGACAGGTTAGTACTGTCCCCATCAGCACAGAGGACAGGTTAGTGCTGTCCCCATCAGCAGAGGACAGGTTAGTGCTGTCCCCATCAGAGGGCAGGTTAGTGGGATAGGGGAGTTTCCGCTGCAAGCAAAACATATTTAAATAATAACAATAATAATAAATAATAACACAAAAAACATATTATATTATTGATAAAAAAAAGGATATTTAGCATATTTTATTAGCCTATAATTTTATGTATTCAGAAAGTATACTAAAGTCTGTGTTAAATTGAAAACACGTAATTGTACTTAATGTGTTCAAATTTGTACTTTTAATTATACTTTTGAAACAAGAATAATACTTTGGGACAGGAATGACCGTAAATCAGGGTTTCTTAAATTATGGGGCAATATGGATGGGTGCTACAGTCTCTCCATAAGTGTCGAAGTTTATGTGTCAACGTTTATTTGCTTAGAATATAAACATAATACGTTTCAGCCAAGGAGAGGTCCTTGGTCAAAACATCATGTAAACGTTAATACTTATGCTAGCACGCATCTATTTTGCACTTCAGACCCAAGTAAAAATCTGAGATGTTTACAAAGTTTGTTGTACTTTAGTAAAAGTGTACCATTTTGATAAGCAAAAGTAACCAAAAACACATCAAAAGTATAATTGTACAACTCAGCAATAACAAACTACAATGGGTGTACTAAGCAGGCTAAACAATGCATTATGAAAATGGCAACACATTATTCTTTATAAATGTACAACCTATCAATCTACCAGACCAGCGAAGAGGGTGTAATTGTGGACGTGTGTGGTAAATTGCAGGTGCAAAAAGTAGAGTTGGAGGACAGAATAAGCCTTTTATAACGTTATTCAGTGCTCTGTGACGGCTTCACTACCGACTTTTTTTTGCCTTTGTTTTTATTCTGAGGCAGAACGGTTTTGCTCCTTTTATTGCCTGTTTTCTGTTTCTGGCAAAACACATTCCAAGGGGAATTCCTATGTTCTCTCACAAGATGAAGAGAGAGGGATCTGATCAACTGATAACTGGAAGAGAGAGAGAGAGAGAGAGAGAGAGAGAGAGAGAGAGAGAGAGAGAGAGAGAGAGAGAGAGAGAGAGAGAGAGAGAGAGAGAGAGAGAGAGAGAGAGAGAGAGAATGCTCAGGCTGAGAGTGAGGTCAGTGTAGTTGTGAGAAAGGCCTGTACTTTGGTTTGGTATAAATAATGATCTCATACTATCTGTTGGTGGGATGTTGGTGAACACTCTGTCACACTTTGTACCAGTAAACACTCCTTTCTCCAGCATGTCTTTCCCAGTAACTCTAGAATCACATGAAAATTACCCCCTCCTCTCTCTCCCTCTCCCCACTCCCTCCCCTCTTTTTCTTTCTTTGTTTTCCTCTC
>NC_140178.1:44813184-44933184 GCF_963971535.1 Notolepis coatsorum
ATTGTGTAGTATAGTTTAGATACATTAACACATTGAGTGCCAGGAGGGGGCGCACGATTTATCGCTTGAATGCCAGCCTTTTTGGACCGATTTTCCGATATTTCATGATTTTCGCGGAGCTATTTCTATATTCTATATTATGGCTGTGTCTAATACGCCCGTCGCTTATCAATGACTTGCTTGCAGTCAACATGTACAAAACGGATTGTTTTTTCATCTGTACATTTCCGTTTTATACCGTTTTGAAAAACGGACGTTTTTGGAAATTACTAGGGGGAAAAAAAGATTCCGTGGAAATCGCCATTTACTGGAATAGACACAACACGTTGTCATTTTCCGGCTGATTTATGAATCGTTTTCAAATAAACGCTAGATTATCGATAGTATATGTGTACTTATGCACGCTAGAGAAGCGGGCTGAAAAATCGATTATCTATGACCTGGTCAGCGCTAACGTCATATACACACATAGGGGACATATGTGGAAAAAACATCTGATTACCCCAAGACTGGTAAAATAGATTCCTTACCTCATATCAGATGTTCTGCAAAAAGATTATTCCAATTCCTGATCGCCATTCCAAATATCGGTTTATTGATCCAACGATCCAACCTTGAAACACATATTCCACGCTGCTCTGAGGGTCCACAATGAATGCAATCGTCTCGGGTTACATGCCTGAGAAGTAAAATGTGGATTCCGGGTTTTTTTCCCCCCATGCATTTCCATTGAGTCCAATCCAATGGGTGCATTACCATCCGGGAGACGATAGGGGGCGGTATTTTTCCTGTTCGAGCTCATAGACAGTCCCAATGATAATGTGAGGCTGGATTGATGAAAATTGGATATCGCTAATAAAAGCAATAACGATTAAATAACAAGATTTCTCGTCGTTGGCACTCAACGCATGGCAGCGAACAACGAAATTTCTCGTTGCAGTTTTAAGAGTTAAAATAGTCAATTGTATAGTAGTGTACATAGGAACAAGTTTCTCAGGAACTTAGCATGTCTTTTTTTATCATGCATATCTTGTCTTACCTATTTTTATATTTTTTTATGCCCATTTTTATTATTGTATTTTGCACAATCGATGACCACCCGCATTTCACTGTATGCCCTGGTATGTATGTGACAAATAAACCTCTTGATTCTCTTGAATAGAAGGAGTGGGGTATCTTCCCTGAACTTCCTTAATTGTCTCAGGTGGTAGAGGCTAGGGATGGGCATTTTAAAGAAATCCAGATAGATTGATTGCATGCTATACTCGAGTGATCGTGTATTACTCATATTGTTGAAGAAAAAAAATTAAACATAATTTTGTTCATTCACGTATATGTTTAATGAAATCAACAAACAGTTATAATCTTACACATACATGTGAAACAAATGTGTAAAAAAATAAATATATTATTTTTTTCGTCATAAAAATGTATAATTTAAGATCGATTTCTCATAGCTGTGATTATCGATTATTCACGCCCATCCCTAGTAGAGGCACTGTTTCGCCTTTTTTTTTACCACAGTGTCTATGTGAGTTGTCTGTCAGGTCCTCTGATATGGACTCCCAGGTCCTTAAAACTGCTCACCCTGTCTACGATAGCCCCATTTATCCACAGTGTGTCCCCTGCTGTATTCTCCTAAAATCCACAATCCGCTCCTTGGTTTTACCAATGTTCAGGAATTGACTGAATGTATTTAACATTTCTTCTTTATGTTGTAGCTCCACCAGATAGAACAGTGTAAAAGATCAGGATAAAGCTGTCTAAGGCTTATTTCCACTGTGGTCATTAAAGGTAGAATCTGTAATGTCGTCAAACAGCGACATCGAGGCCTGACACATTTTGGTGTGGGTTGAGTTGATTGGGAATATGGGAGGAGTTGCTACTGCTGGCCACAGTACAATAACTTAACACATTGGTTGCCAACAACGAGATTTCTCGTTATTGGCCGCCATGCGTTGGTTGCCAAAAACGAGATTTCGTTATTTAATCGTTATTTCTTTTATTAGCGATATCCATTCATTTTTCATCCATCCAGCCTGACATTATCATTGGGAATGGCTCTGAGCTCGAAAAGGGCAAATACCGCCCCCTATCGTCTCCCGGATGGTAATGCACATTATTGGATTGGATTGAGTGAAAAAGTGCATCAGAGAAAAACTCCGGTCCAGGGCCCTCATTTATCAATGGTGCGTACGCACAGATACAGTATGTGCGTAACCCGTGTGTACGATTATTTCTAAGCAAAGTGTGGGACTTATCAATTTGAATGTGTGCTTGACTTTGTGCGTATATTTACGCACAGCTCCGACCGTGCGTACCTGGCGCCCGGTGGTAGAATATTATTATTGCAACGCGGAAATAAGCTTCCATGCATTAGTTTCAACACTGGCGTGTTCTGTATGACCCCCCGTAATTCATTATAGTTAATTGTAAAATGGCGACAGTAGTGTAATTATTGTCAAACCCTATAAATATAGCATTTGGAATAGGTCTTTCTTTCCGAATGAATGCAGCATGGTTTATATATAGGGTTATCGGAATATACGGGGTGCACTGCAGGGAACTGTTTTCAGAGATAGCAGATAGGAATGAATGAATGAATGAGGGGCAGTCTAATTGCAGAGAGAACATAAAAAATATTAACTAGAGTCCGCTATACCCGAGACACCTCCTTCATTTGTACAGCAATTTGAGACCGGAATTAGAGTGTGGAACAAAACGCACAAATGCCATCCCAATGCACATTCAAGTCAGTCTCCACCCTCGGCACGGTCCATCGTGATATTGGAGATGGATCGAGCAATAGACTGTTACTGTACCACCCATGTAGCTGTCAAAGCTCCATCACAAATGCAGTTACCGTAATTCCTCTAATAGTAACCCCGGCTTGTATTTGTTTCAACTGTAGCGGGTACCAGGCTTGTATTAGGAGGAGGCCTGTATAAGAGGGAGGCCTATATTTCAAATTTTCAAACGGATCATAATGAATAAATCAACATTTTGTGTCAGTTTGAACTTTGAACCCAGTAAAATGTACTGGGTTCATTTATTGAAACCAAGTACTGTATGAAATAGTAAACAGTGGTCACTGGTCATTTCAACGTTTTCAAAGTGAAATCACGTAACTAGCTCAGTATGCAGCTCAGTATATTAGTAACCCGGCTTGTATTAGGAGGCCGGCTTATAATTGCTTAGCTCAAGAGCGCACCCGGCCATTAATAGAGACCCGGCTTGTATTTGAGACCCGGTTACTATTAGAGGAATTACGGTATGTGCATAGAAAGGGATTCCACTCAGTGATGCGCATTTGCCTGATACATGTCGTTGCTGCATGCCAGGAGGAAGGCAATGCTGCATGTTTTCAATTCATTAAATAAAACTGTTTTTTTTTTTTTGTATGACAGTTTACTGACTGTCATACAAATAATCAACCAACTACATACTGTAACTTTTCAGTGCACGTTTTTATTTACATTGTGACAACAGCCTTGTGAGCTCCTGCACACAGACATGATGGAATTCAAGTTCAAGTTTGTATTGATCACATATAGGCAGGCTACACATGGCGTAGGCTACATCATTGTTCTTGTATATGCTCTCGTATTATTGTTTATATAGGCTACCTAATACCGACATGAAAATAGATTGTATGCCTCTACAAATCACATGCAGGTAGAAAATTGACTGAGAACTTTAATCCCTGGGTATTAATCGAATGAAACGAAGAAAAGGCATATTCCAGCATGGTTATTAATGACACCAATGGCAAACAGTGGTTAACGGTCTTTATTAGTGTTTGCGCTGCCCAGGCAGCAATGGTCTTTAGGAAGTTAGATATATCATATCCGACATCACCGTACGTGTACATGTCTGTCAGCCTGTCGCGTATTTCTCCCATAACACGCTTCGCTCGGCTTAGTCCACTTTTCCACATTTCATGGGGGTGTTCCATTACCGTATATGGTTAATTACGGGCGGTGCTATATGCAAATACTTAAAATCGTGCACGAGCGCGGAGCGTAGAACAAATGGTATTTATCAACACGCATACGACCCGTGTACGCACGTGTGATAAATCCAGATTTTTCTGTGCGTACACACATTCTAAATTCTGTGCTTAACACATTGGCGGCCATTTGGATGCGTCTAAAATCATTGTAGACGGCCAGCATATGTAAACAGACTTGCACAGTCCGTGGGGCTGTTTGTAGAGCTAAATCTATACTTTATAGTATTGCTATCTGTCCATTCTCATTGTGAATTGAGACCATAAACCGTCCCTTCAAAATGGCTTAAAGAAATAATTTTTTCAGGGCGGCTAGGTGGTGCAGTGGGCAAGGCGCTCACCACCAATGCAGGAGACGCTGGGTTCGAGCCCAGCTCTCTGCATTGCTATCAGCTTGGCTGGTCGTTCATACTAATACAATTGGCAGTATTAGGGGGTGGGAAGCTGATGGGTGGGGATCGGACGTTGTGGACAGCGACTCCTACAGGTCGGTTGGTGCGCCTGCGCAGCAGGATCAGGAAGCGACGGGGGCGGCGTGCCCTCCCACGCAGACCCCCGACGTTGAGAGATTGCGCTGTGCAGGTGAAAAGATGCGACGGCTGCTTCCTCGAGTACCGGAGGGGACACGTGATGTAAAGCTTCGTCCACATTGCAGCCGGCTTGTGGGAGGCATGGCCTAACAGCGTTCGAGACAGGGGAGGGTAGAATTGGACGATACGAAATTGGGATGGGAGAAAAATTGAAAATGGGAGAAAAAAGTTGTTTAAAAAAAATTCATCAATACGTTCTCATTTTATAGCGCCGTGAATATAAGCGTTATACAGGATTTGGTCTAGTATATTTCCTGGAAGGCTGGATAAAGGGCTAATAGCTACTAACGTTATATCCAATGGCATTTTGGTTATACAGAAGCTACAGTTAAAACTCAAACTGCATATGATCGATACGATCCTCAAGCATGAATGCATGAAAGGGGGGGGGGGGACGTAGTTTCTGATTATTGATTAGATACCAATAACCGTGTTCATCTCAGTAGCCACATACGCTATCGGCTGGTTGAGTATCATAACAAGCCCTGATCAGCATGTAATTTACGTGAAAAAGATCTCCCAGTTATCGATCGCCATCTGGTAGATCGATATGTCCATTGGCTGATGAAATCTGCGACCCAAAACGTATTCCGTGCAACAGGCAATAGAGATCGCTTCAGGTGAGTAGAAAACTACATTGGAAATCCAGAAAAAAAAAGACAGCTTCTGCCACAGGGAACACTGCATTATCGATACAGCGCCCCTAAGAGGATCTAGCCGGTAATGCACTTTTTCGAATTCAAAGAGTAGGGTACATCTGCAGTGCAGCTCGGCGACCTTGAATAGGTTATTAAAATGGAATAAAAGCCAAAACAACCTTGCCACGGATATATCCGTGGTCGGTCTTTTAAGCATGGATTCGAAACACGGATATATACGTTGTCGGGCGGGAATGTGTTAACACTTTGAGCGCCAGCCGTGTTTTTCCTTTTTACCCCCTTGAATGCCACCATCCACGGCCAATGTTAACGTTAATATCACCTAATCTATGTTTTAAATTATGGCTATGTGTCTAATCTGCCCGTCGCTTATCAAAGAATCATTTTCCAGTCAACATTGTCAAGGCAGATTGTATTTTTATCGCTTCATTTCCGTTTGATAGCATTTTGAAAATCACCCGTTTTCGGGGAAAAAACAACCCATGCCTATGATAATCGCCTTTTACTGGAATATTCCAGAACGTTGTCATTTGTCTGCCTATTTATGAATCGTTTTCAAATAAACGCTAGACGATCGATAGTATATGTGTGCACACGCACGCTCGTGCCGTGCGCTGATAATCGCTGCTCTTATTTCCTCATGGCTTTTACAGTCAAAACAGCCATATCACATATCACATAAACGCTTATATATCCGTGAAAACTAGTCTGATTATCCTAACACTGATAACTAGGGATGGGTATCGTTAGGATTTTATCGATACTACTACTCCTATCGATACTGCTTAACGGTTCGGTACTTTATCGATACTCTTATCGGTTCTTTTTGATAATTTTTTTATGCTTTTTATATTTGCAGTTGAGAGCATTGGTCATCTCCCTACAGTAAAGATTAGAAATGATTGAATTATTGTAAATGTGTGTGGAGTGGTGGGAATAGCTGCTTCAATAATAACTTATAACAACAACAGACAAGTTAGACAACTATGTATACAAAAAAAACGATATACACTGAATGATTAGTTGTTACCTAAAGTCCTTGGACTCCACTGTAGAGAACGGGTGCAGGCCTTTGACAACAAACTTTGTCACAGCCCTGTGACACTCGTTCACCCTATCCTCTGTCATCCTTCCTCTAGCTGCTAGGGAGAAAGGACTTTGGGTGGTGGAGGTAGAGCCTAGGGAGGATGTGTGGTGGGCTCACTGGCCTGGGACACATTGGTGGCTGACCTCAGCTTGACGATCTATAAAAAGTTTTTAGATTGTAGTATTTGTAGCTAAACAATTATTTTGTTTATTAGCCTATTTGTAATAATTCGTTATTAGCCTAGGAAACTCTGTATCTTGGCTTACCGGCTGCAGTGGACGTGGATGCAGATGGACCACTGCGCGCAAGGCAGTCGAATACGGCGCATTTCTGCACACTAATATAGTGTTTTGCAAACAAATGTTTTGATAGATTGCTCGTATTGCCACCCTTACTGGCAAATGTTTTGTTGCACTTGTGAACGCTTCGCTCTATCCGCCATCACGATAGTCCATGCAGAGCTGTCTGTGTCTGTGTGCAGCGCGCGTCGGCACGGAGACAGCGCTGAGATGCTTCCAGCTGCAGCACATCAGGTGTGCGGGGCTTGTATGTGCGGGGCTTGTAAGCGCTGCTGTCTGACGTGCTGCAGCTGCATACTATTGACAGCGCTTTCATTAAGGAGTACCCGTATGTATGTGTAGCGCGACTCGCGAGGAGTGTGTGTAATGACTCGCTGCTTCTCGTGCAGAGACAGAGAGAGGAGAGATCGTTCGCAACTTTTAAATAATAATAATAATAATAATAATAATTTCTCTAGAGTATCGATAGCAGTACCGAGGACGTCGGAGCTTATAAATACTCCGGTATTTTCTAATATAGTACCGGTTCCCGTTTAAAACCGGGGTCCGGGGGGCATCCCTACTGATAACATAGATTCCTTACCTGAGGTATCCAAATGGTTTATTCCAATTTCCGATCGCCATTCGAAAAAAACCATAATTGTATTGATCCATCGGGCGGCTACGTGGCGTAGTGGGCAAGGCGCTCGCCACGAATGACGGAGACGCTGGGCTCGCCTGTTCGAGCCCAGCGCTCCACATTGCTTTCAGTTTAGCTGGTCGTTCATACTAATACACATTGGCCGTATTAGGGGGTGGGAAACTGATGGGTGGGGATCGGGCGTTGTGGACAGCGACTCCTACAGGTCGGTTGGTGCGCCTGCGCAGTAGAATCAGGAAGTGTCGGGGGCAGCGTGAGCCTCCCACGTGTTACTCCTCGCCACTGAGAGATCGAGCTGCGCAGGTGAAAAGATGCGACTGCTGTTACCTCAAGTACCGGAGGGGACTTGTGCTATGTATGACTTAGTCCACATTGCAGCCGGCTTGTGGGAGGCAAGAAACAGCGTTCGTGAAAGGGGAGGGTTGAATTGGATGATACGAAATTGGGATGGGAGAAAATATAGAAAATGGGAGAAAAAGTGGATCAAAAAATGTTTTATTGATCCATCGTGTGTACAGTATAACCCATATTCGCCGTGGCTCAGAGTCTCCAGAATGAACTCTGGTAGACCCCGGCTGCATCAGTGAGAAGTAAAATGTGGAGTCAGAAATCCGTTCTCCCATTCACTTTCATTGAGTCCATTCCAAAAGGGTGATTTACCATCTGGGAGACGATAGGGGGCGCTTTTTTCACATCTGAGCGCCGGCGGTCCCTGGATCTCCAACGGTAGGCTCGCGTGATGCAATATGATTTCAGATCGCTAATAAAATTTTTAAATAAAAACCCGAGAATACTCGTGACGTGGCATTCAACGGGTGGGGCGTAAACCCGAGAAAAGCTGTGAGTGGCATACAAAGTGTTAAGAACGAAAATAGAACACTTTCTAAGAATTGTTGATAAATGAGGGCCCAGGGTTTTCCCAGCTCTGGCAAGCAGTGTCGTGTTACCAGATTCACTGGCGAGGCTGGAAGCAGCTTGGATTATGCGTTTCGGACTATAACGTTGGATCAATAAACGCGATCAATATTTGGAATGGCGATCAGGAATTTGATTCATCTTTTTGCAGAACATCTGATCTGAGGTAAGAAATCTGTTACCAGTTTTGGGTTAATCAGAGTTGTTTTTCACAGATTTCACAACGTGTGTGTGTGTGGCGTTAGGTGCTGAGCGCGGCATGAATAAATGATTTTTCAGCCCGCTTTTGTATCGTGCATAAGAACACAAATACTCTCGATAATCTAGCGTTTATTTGAAAACGATTCATAAATCAGCCGGAAAATGACAAAGTGTTTTGTGTATTCCAGTAAATGGCTATTTTCGCAGGATTTCTCTGAAATTACTAGAACTCTCCGAAACTATACTCGTATTCAAAACGGTATAAAACGGAAATGTACTGATGAAAAAACAATCCGTTTCGTACATGTTGACTGCAAGCAAGTCATTGATAACCGACGGGTGTATTAGACACATAGCCATAATTTAAGATATAGTTTATGCATTCGCAAATGTGCTTGTCCTCCCATTGATTAACGTGGTGGCATCCAAGCGATAAATCGTCATATCCGGCTGGCAACCAATGTGTTAATAAACTCCAACCCGCATGTCAGACCAAAAGAAAAAAGAAAAGAAGCACAATACCAAGCAGGGCTCGTTTGCCTAGACTGTTTGACAGTGTTACAGATTCTACCTTTAAAGTGAGTCAGGGATTGCAGCAAGACAACAGATCTACAAAGACTAAGATGGGCATAGATATACAACAATGTGTGAGTCCTAGTTTACATTCTCCCACTTTGTCTCCTAGTCAGAATTCTTTCAAATGATTTAAAGAGGAACTAAACCCATTGTCATTTTGGTGTCCTAGTGGTTGGAATTATTCACATTGTTGCACACTCTCCCCCGCCCAATCTGTGATGTCAGAGTGCCTCTTTGAAGGTTCTATCACAGTCTGTCTAGGGGGGGGCTACTCTGACATCACAGATTGGGGTGGAGCAGTGCAGTATGGTGAACATCAACCACTAGGTCTAGGGCAGCAAAATGACTATGGGTGTAGTTACTCTATAACCTTTATTTAACCAGGTAGGTCACTTAAAGATCCTGTACAATGATGTTTTAATTCGGTCATAAATCGATTATTGTGGACTGTTAATGTCACAATGTCAATGTGTTAATGTCATGAGTATAGACTTTTCAGCTTCAGATGTATCATTTGATTTGTTATTGGGTATTTTGGGTCACCCTCTTGAGTAACCGGAGTATGTAATATCTTCAAGGAAGCAGATTGGATATTGGAAATGGTTTGATTCTGTTGATATCCAGGGGGATGGAGATCAAAGTGTTTTAGTCATAATTTTCACAACAGCAGGTCTAACATTTAGGGTAACAATTCAACATACCAAATTTTTTATTTTTTTAACATGCTTTTCATTGTACTGAATCTTTAAGAACCAATTTGTATTCATCCACAGTGCTTTTTGAATTTTATTTTTTTATTTTTTAAACAAACATATAAACAAACATGACAACATGATAAGATATACAAGCATTAATTAACAGTGCATTTTGTATTTTGACAATAGAATAGCATAACGCTATCAAACAAAAAAATGTATAATAGCCGTGGTTAATTTCTGAGAGTTTAACACTCATCTGCTCTCAACAGATTGAACATATAAGAAGGGTCTTGGCGCTGCAGAGAATCAGGCACTTAAAGGGGAACTATTTTACTATTTCTTTCACTATTTGGGCACTTTTACACAATTCCTGTGAGTTTATGGAACACCTCTGTAATTATAATTTTTTTTAATTCATTGTTTTGTATTTCTAATCAAGTCCTCAAAAACAGCATTTTTCTACCTCAAGATCTCGAGCCGTTTTGAGGCTGGGCTCCTAAACCACTGTGTGGCCTGGTGGCATCTGCCACATTATCATGCAGCTGAGTCTCTCTGACATCACAAATCATCACATTTTCAGATGACTCAGTTCAGTGAGGGTGAATATTGTGAGAGGAGAATTTGAAGAATGCGCCAATATGAGAATTAGAGACATAGATCATATTAATATAAGTCCACATAGCTAGGAAACAATGCTAAACACTGAAAAAGGCCATTTATAAGATAGTTCCCCTTTAACAACAAATCCACTGATTACATTCAACAGCATGTTCCTTGGCATACATTTGAATGTTTTGAGATCGGGCTGCCAGTCTCATCACGCTGCCTGGAGGCTGTTGGACTGTGTGCTTCACTGTCCCCAGAGGACAGCTACTATCAGCCTGCTTCTCAAGGACGACTAGCGTAGTCAACCCCCAGTGGCTAAGTTACACTGTCAGCATTTCTAGTTCTGTGTGTGTGTGTGAGATGTATATGCGTGTGTGTGTGTGTGTGTGTGTGTGTGTGTGTGTGCGTTATTTGATTCTTATTACTTGACCCTCCTTGCTTATTTCCTTATTCATCTCAGCGTCTGTGTAAAGTATGCTATGACACTCCTATGTAAAATACACAATGTGCGGCCGGGTATGTGTGTGTACTGTGTATGTATCTACTTGTATGTTTGTGTATGAGGGGTGTGTATGTATGTATCTCTCTGTATGTATGTTAGTCTATCTTTTAATTGTATACGCAATGTCACTGTAAATGAGGGAAACCTTGATGTCCCTTGAGTTTAAATAAAGGTTGTGTGTGTGTGTGTGTGTGTGTGTGTGTGTGTGTGTGTGTGTGTGTGTGTGTGTGTGTGTGTGTGTGTGTGTGTGTGTGTGTGTGTGTGTGTGTGTGTGTGTGTGTGTGTGTGTGTGTGTGTGTGTGTGTGTGTGTGTGTGTGTGTGTGTGTGTGTGTGTGTGTGTGTGTGTGTGTGTGTGTGTGTGTGTGTGTGTGTGTGTGTGTGTGTGTGTGTGTGTGTGTGTAAAGGTGCTGGAAGACTCGAGGGCCATCTTGGTAGCAGCCAATATGCAGCCTGATGACCCTTTCCCCATGGATGATAAGATCAAAGACGGTTAGTTAGTGTCTTCCACCCATCTCATTAGTTGCATTTACCTCTCCTCCACTCTCTCTCCTCCCCATATCCTCTCCGCCTATTGCTTATTAACAGCGGAGGAGTGCTGCCGAGTGCTTCCGCGTTTTCCCTGATTGGCTGCGACACGCCCCGCGGCAGGCGCGGCAGCCGCGGAGCGGAGCGGCAGAGCTTGCGGCATTATGTAGCCGTAATCCGCCATGATTTTCATTTGAAGCTTAGCTCACCTGGCAGCGCTGCGATCCTGCGGTCCGTTTTTTTTTTTTTTTTTTTTTTTTAACAGTTAAGGTTAGGCATGGTTAAAGTTAAGGTTAGGCATTGTTTCGGAGTTGGTTAAGGTTAGAAGGGTTAAGTTTAGGCGCTGTTAAGGAGCTGGTTAAGGTTAGCGTTTGTCTTAGAGAATGGCAATAGACAGCCTATTTCCGCACTGCCGCTCTCTCACGCTGCCGCGGTCACATGGTCACATTGTCACATTCTTGCACTCCTCCGCTGTTAAAAAGCAACACGCATCCTCTCCTCTCCACTCTCTCCTTTCATCTCCTCTCCTCTCCACTCTCTCCTACTCTCCTCTTTTATGTCTGTACTTGGTTCTTATTACACTTACCCTCTCTTTAAAGACTAAAGTATTTCGTCCATGGATGTTAAGTCATTTATTCAAGCTTATTCACACCTTTAAAAAAGGAAAATGTCTCATTCTGCGCTGTTCTGAATGTATTAGTTCTATGCTACACATTTATAATTTTCTCAGTTTTCATAATGCGTTAACTCTGCCTCACAATCCATATTTTGTTGTTCTCTCTACAGCTTATTCCCATGTGGTGGAGAACACTGCGTTCTTCGGTGACGTGGCGTTGCGCTTCCCTCGTATCGTCCACCACTACTACGACCGGAACTCTGACTGGGGGGGGATGCTCCGCTGGGGGCTGCGGTTCTGCAACCTGACGGGGGTCTTCACTGGGGGATCCCACCAGCACGTCCTCACACTGGTAACACACTGCCAAGCCACCACACTGTCCTCAAACTGGCAGTGTTGCGTTGCTGATATCATAACTGGTTGCACACACGCTAATGACGCCACGTGCACGCGCGCATGGCCATAAATGTTCCCTTGCATGAGCACAGACTAAAGACGGTGCCTAATTGCCTCTACGAATGGAATGTAATACATTTCATTTACAAGTTGTGTGTGAACAGGGACGTGCACAGGACTTTAGAGGGGCAGGTGCTCAAAGGATGAAAAGGGCCTTCAGTCGATTCCTTCAGACATTAAGCACCCCCACAGCCCAAATGGAATGATTAAAAAATAAATATATATTTTTTTTTATAGTCGACTATTGGCACATTTCGGCCAATCATAGTCGACTATCCAAATCCTTAGTCGGGGACAGCCCTACTGTCCTCACACTGGTAACACACTGCCAAGCCACCAGCACGTCCCCACATTGGTAACACACTGCCAAGCCACCACACTGTCCTCACACTGGTAACACACTGCCAAGCCACCACACTGTCCTCACACTGGTAACACACTGCCAAGTCACCACACTGTCCTCACACTGGTAACACACTGCCAAGCCACCACACTGTCCTCACACTGGTAACACACTGCCAAGCCACCACACTGTCCTCACACTGGTAACACACTGCCAAGCCACCACACTGTCCTCACACTGGTAACACACTGCCAAGTCACCACACTGTCCTCACACTGGTAACACACTGCCAAGTCACCACACTGTCCTCACACTGGTAACACACTGCCAAGTCACCACACTGTCCTCACACTGGTAACACACTGCCAAGTCACCACACTGTCCTCACACTGGTAACACACTGCCAAGTCACCACACTGTCCTCACACTGCCAAGCTACCACACTGTCCTCACACTGGTAACACACTGCCAAGTCACCACACTGGTAACACACTGCCAAGTCACCACACTGTCCTCACACTGGTAACACACTGCCAAGCCACCACACTGTCCTCACACTGGTAACACACTGCCAAGCCACCACACTGTCCTCACACTGGTAACACACCGCCAAGCGACTACACTGTCCTTATGTTGTGAGGATACTGAAGGTACCGCTTTGACAGCAAGATCATTCCTTTCTGTAATACAAGCCTAAGTATTACTTTTACTGTAATACGTTTTCTATTAGGCTCAAGTCATTAACATAGCAAGCAATTATTTCCATGATAAATTTGTTCATTATAATAATATTATAACACACAATGCAACACCAATGTAATCAATAATACACAATTTATTTGCCACAATGCAAAGGTGCTAAGGTGCCACTCAGAGGTGCTGCCAGGGGGGCAGGAGAGGATGGAGGAAAGGAAAAGTCACAATCACAAAACATCAGTACAAATGACAAGTTGACTAAAGATCTGTTCACTTCTCTTTTACAAGCTCATACTTTATTTTTTAAATGCCTTTTAATTTGCTGTTTCATGTTAAAAAGCAAAAGTCAAGCAATATACTGACACTAACAGCAAGCACTTTTCTTTTAATAAATACTTTTTTTTTTAAGGAATCACCTTTGTCATAATTGTGGTGGACATTTTATTTTTTACAGTACTCTGTATCAATATCATAACAGTACTCAAATGTACTCTGTAGCAATATCGTAGTAGTACTCAACAGTACTCTATCAATACCATAGCAGTACTAACTCAAGAGTACTGTGATAATATCGTAGCAGTACTCAACAGTACTCCGTCAATACCGTAGCAGTACTCAACATTAGTCTGTATCAATACCATAGCAGTACTAACTCAACAGTACTCTGTATCAATACCGTAGCAGTATTCAGTACTCTGTATAAATACCATAGCAGTACTAACTCAACCGTTTTTAGAGTTGGGTTAGGTGTGTTGGACCCAGGCGCAGTGTAGAACAGAGGAGACAGAATGCAGGGGTTGATCTTCACAATATAACACAGTCTTCATTGTGAATAGCGGATAGCTTTGTAGCACGTAGCAAACAAAAAGGTGAGACAC
This sequence comes from Notolepis coatsorum, assembly GCF_963971535.1. Lineage (NCBI taxonomy): Eukaryota > Metazoa > Chordata > Actinopteri > Aulopiformes > Paralepididae > Notolepis > Notolepis coatsorum. Next base: position 44,827,482 of record NC_140178.1, read on the forward strand.
ACAGTCTCCACAAAACTCTATAGCACGTAGTAAAGAAAAGGCGAGACAACTCAGTCTCTCTCAGGACCTCTCTCAGGACCGATAAGTCTTAGACTAGCAACAGTGTACTCACGGGTAGGTTCAGTGAACGACTGACAATCTGAATAGTAAACAAGGAGGACATATAAAGGAGAGTCAACTATACACACCAGGTACCAATTAGGGTAATCAGCGCAGAAAGACGGGTAATAATTACCATTGGGCAACGCCAGGGCTTTTGCTCCCAGGTGAGAGCAAAACCCCAAACGTTACTTACAACAGTACTCTGTTTCAATACTATAGCAGTATTCAACAGTACTTAATCTTTCAGTTAATGAAGTGAAGTCTGGAGGACTCATCTATGGCCTTGATACTGCGCCAAGAATATGGTTTTAGTTCCCTGTCTCAAGAGGCCTCGGTTAGAGCTTGTACTCTGTATTCAGACGCTACTTCAGTCTTTGTTTTCGACCTTGTGTCCCCTCGTCCTCCTCCTCATCTGCCTCTCTCTCATGCTATCTAACGCCAAACAGAAATAGGCACTAGAGAGCCACTGAATAAAGCAGGCTATGTTTATGCCCAGTGATGACATCATCCTGCTGTGCTTCAGGATACGTGATGTGATGCTGTTCTATTTACATCTCATACTCTTTTACATCTTTTAACATCAAGGAATGTTAATCCCCCCCCCTCTCTGTTCTCTCTCTCTTGTCTTTTAGATGTCACAGGAGCTGGGAATAACGGAGAAATCGCCAGACTTCACCAATCCGTACCGCACAGAGAGAGACGACGTGAGTGAGCGAGGCTGACTGTCAGGCGCTGTATTCACAGCACAGGCCGTCTGCAACATTGTCAACATCAACAGCATACACACAGATGCATATATATACACGCATACAAACACACACACACACACACACACAAATTCGCATACACACACACACACACACACATAAGCACTCTCTGTCTCTCTCTCGTCTGTCTGTCTCTCTCTCTCTCTCTCTCTCTCTCTCTCTCTCTCTCTCTCTCTCTCTCCTGCATAAATGAACAAACAAATTCTCCTTTCTCCCCTCGCTGCAGGTCCTTCACACTGCTGAGGCTTTTCAGAAGATCCTGAGGGAGGAGGAGAAGAGGAGGCGAAAGGAGGAGAAGAGGAAAGAGATCAGGAAGGGCCCGCGCATCTCTCGCTCCCGGACCGAGCTATAGTAATGTACCTCAGCACTTTGGAGAGGACTGAGGAGGAGGAGGAGGAGGAGGAGGAGGAGGAGGAGGAGGAGGAGGAGGAGGAGGAGGAGGAGGAGGAGGAGAAGAAGGAGAAGAAGGAGAAGAAGAAGGGCCGGAAGGAGCACACGCACAACCTACAAGGGTGGCTTGAGTTGTAGACTCGTTGACAGAGTAGTTTGGTCTGGAGACCAGGTGCTCTGTTGAAAACAAAGAGAAAGGAAGGTTTTTTGTTGCAACCTGTGAAGAGGAAGCAATGTAGGTTCAGTTTGTGACTAGAATGATATGACGAGGACAGGAGACAGGAGACAGAAGACGCTACTGCTGACAGACACATTTGTCTCTCGGGTGTCTTCTTTTTTTCCACGCCATGGTTGATGAATTTGGCCAATCAGCAATGCCTTACCTCATCATAATTTCCACCTGAAATGGTTGTTTATGAACCTAACCCTTGCCTTAATCTTAACCTCATTGGAGACCTCACGCCTTACCCTAAACTATAATAGATGATTTATTATTATTTATTACATGGCGTTTTAACATTCGCCAAATTGCTTGATTGTGATTGGTCAATAGCGCTCCGTTACCCCTAACAGCGGTCAATTATTTCTCGATAACTGACCGCTGCTATGGGCAACAGCGCAATAATGACCGCTGTTAGGGGCAACAGAGCGCTATTGACCAATCACAATCAAGCATTTTGATCGCAGTCACGAAAGCCATAACCTTGTTCCCAGCTTTATCTCGCACAACTGCACTACATCAGGTTCAATCACGTCCACACCTGCCGGCGATGACAGAGGAGCCACAGAACAACTGCTTGATCTCGTCTTGTCGATGGTGTAAAATTAATTAGGTATATTGTTAGTAAGTTAGCCATGTACTTGGTCATTGTCGCAAAATAATTGACCTTCACTGCGTTTAGAACACAGAGGCGCAGCCTTGGTGTTCCAGAACTCTGTGTCGGTCAATTATTTTGCGACAATGACCTCGTATACATTATCCCTTACATATTTTCTTCTTCTAGCCATCACCCAGAATGGGTCAGAATTAGGGCTGCACGATTCCTGCTCAACTGTGAATCACAGTTTTTCTCTCTAAGAATTGAGATCACGATTCTCTCACATGATTCTTATTTTTTCAATAAAATCATTTATTTCACTCTTTCTTAAACAGACAACATACCATATATGATAGTGCTTGACTTAAACTTAAGTCTCTTGTAACATACAAAATAACTCAAGTCAGAGTCGTCATCATTTAAAAAAGTTAAGTAAAAAGTTTTTTTTTAAAAGAAGAAAAAAGTACAAAAATATTTTTGTAAAATAAAATCGTCATCATTTAGAAATGAGATTGCATGGGTCTATGAATTGAGATCACGATTTTTTTTCGATTAATCGTGCAGCCCTAGTCAGAATGGGACAGGGTCGCTAGGAAACCCATTCGAAAACGGCTTATTTTTTAAATGATGTGGGAGACACGTAATTTCTTGTGTCCTGATTGCAGATTTTTATTTTTTTTTATTGGTGCTCGCAAAAATATATATATATATTTTTTTTTTACATTTTAGTTTAACTCATTCTGCGCCGGGCCTATATGACCAAATTAGGGCTAGCACGCCAGCGCTTTAATCAATGAGAGGATGGGGAAATTTGCGAGTGCTTAAAATATATCTTAAATTATGGCTATGGGTCTAATACACCCGTCGCTTATCAATGACTTGCTTGCAGTCAACATGTACGAAACGGATTGTTTTTTCATCGGTACATTTCCGTTTTATACCGTTTTGAATACGAGTATAGTTTTGGAGATTTCTAATAATTCCAGAGAAATACGCGATAATAGCCCTTTAGTGAAATACACAAAACACGTTGTCATTTTTCGGCTGATTTATGAATCGTTTTCAAATAAACGCTAGATTATCGATAGTATATATGTCCTTATGCACGATACAAAAGCGGGCTGAAAAATCGCTTATCCGTGCCTTGCTCAGCGCCAACGGCACGCACACACAGACACGTTGTGATCGCTATGAAAAAAACATCTGATTAACCCAAGACTGGTAACATAGAGTCCTTACCTCACATCAGATGTTCTGCAAAAAGATTAATCCAATTCCTGATCGCCATTCCAAATATCGATCGCGTCCATTGATCCAACGTTATAGTCCAAAACACAAAACCCGGACCGGACTCTTTTTTTTTGTATGCACATCCCCAGCCAATCCAATCCAATCCAATCCAATGATGTGCAATACCATCTGGGAGACGATAGGCGGCGGTATTTGCCCTTTTGCCAGCTCAGACCCATTCCCAACGATAACATCAGGCTGGATGGATGAAAATGAATGGATATCGCTAATAAAAGAAATAACGATTAAAACCCGACTATACTCGTGATTGGCGCTCAAGTGATGGCGAGTTAACCCGACTATCATCGTGACTGGCGTTGAATGAGTTAAGGTGGGGTGTGATTTCTCCAGTGAGGTTGAGGTAAGGATTAGGTTTATAAATTACCTTTTATGTGAAAATAATGCTGAGTTCAACGGAATGCAGATACCATCTAGCCATGACCCCCATTCTGGTCTTGTCATTCTGTTTCTGACCGTGGCCTCAGCAAACCACTAGACTCTCTCTGTGTGACAGTAAAATAAAATTGGAAAAAGAAGAGAAGCTGTGAGCATTAAAGAGACGTCTCTGGAAATGGATTTGATATGGGAAATTCATTTTTGATAACTTGATTACATAGCTGTACTTTGGAATATCATTCATTTTAGTATAACGACTTTGCTTCGGGGAAAAAACAGATTTGAAAACCCACCCTATTGTGTCTCGTCTATATTTAATAACTGTGTATGAAATCCATATGCTACAAATGTGTGGTCCACCAAATTAAAAGTTGTCCTGTGAACTACATGCAGGCCTCCATTCAACTAAGCATAGAACATGCTTGAATTTGTGCACTTGTTAATATTTTATTCTATTTTGTATTAATTATTATTTGTATTCCTTGTTCCATTCCTTTGATTTGAATCTAGAATTTATTTTTTTATTTTCTATGAGGCTGTTTGTTCAAGTTTATCTTCTTTGTATGCGGTACAACACTGTCTGGAAATGTTTACATTGATGGTGTGTGTGAGAGAGAGAGAGTGTGTAAGGGTCTATATTGCTGGTGTCAGGCGATAATCTCATATCTCCAATTTTGGGTAATTTTCATATTTTTACTTGAATTGAATGTTTACATGGTTCTCAATGGTGTGAGAAGTTAGTGACACCCCCCGGAAGACCATGAAACCATAAAAAACCTAATGTAGAACTTAAGAATATATATTTTAAAGTGCGGTATAAATTGAATTTATTATTATACATTTATATATATATATGGGTGTCAATCGAAAAAGTTTGTTGTTTTTCTTCATTCCTGAAACGTTTACCCTTCTGGAGATGCAAGGTTTTTGCCCGGCAGCAGTTACTATTGGCTTTGGTAACAGTGATTTTTATATGGTCTGGGAGAATCATCTGTGATCTTATTTTTATCTTTTTCAGCCTAAAGCCATCCATGTTGTTTTGTCTCCCCTTAACCCATGTTGGTATCAGCTTCATGCCCATTAGTTTATTAAACTGCTTCACTCTTGTGATAAATAACTGTCATTCAGAATATTTTTTTATGTATCTTTTCAGCCACCCGTCTCTTCGTTGTGTTGAGTATTTAGTTCTTATAGGTTATTATTTTCTTTTTATATATTGCAGGAAATCAACCTATTTTAATGGATTAATTTATTACATTGAATTGAGATGATTGATTTGAAAGAGTAATAAGACTGTTATATAAATATATGTATATTTAGAGGAGTATAATTGCTGCAAAGTTAACGAACAAGCCTACAATTATCATTTTGTTATCAAATTTAAATGAAATAAAGTGACTATGACTATATATTTACATAATCTTTGTTAATTTCATGCTCCTTACTCCCTTGGTCAGGTGGAATTAAAAGATAGAGGTAGAGGGCGCTATTGAACCATCTACCACGGATTTGCCATTGCCGTTTTTTTTTTTTTTTTTTTTTTACCACGTCCAACAATAGTCCAATGTTTTTATTCAGAGTTCAGAGTGTTCCCTTTGGTTCCACGCAGAGCTAGCTAAGCACAACATTGGATGAAGACAAAAGCAAAAGCCTGAATGTAGACATTGCTTTTCGTTAGACTGAAAGATGTCTAATTATGTGGAATTGGGTACGATCATTCTTCTTTTCTGTGTATTTTTAGGGGTTAGTAGTAACTTTACGTTAAAACGCCATAACGTTAACAACTAGCTAAGTAAGGTTACCGTTAGTTTCATAGTTTAGCTACTATGATTAACGTTAGCGAGCTGTCATCCTAACATGCTAACGAGGACAGTAACGTTAGCATAATTTCTGTTTGATTGCCCTTTGTCGTTTAACCTCATGTTGATTTTGTATTTAATGTCTGCTAATGTTAGCTTAGCCAATGCAATGGCATCAGCCATGTCTATTTAAGATCACACTGTGTAACGTTAATCTCTAGCATCGGCCTGGATAGTAGTCACAGGAATGCGCTTTAAATATTTAGTGTAAATATGGAGAATAATATGCACCGGATTCCCACTCGTCCTGGAAATTCAGAGAATAGATTTCCAGTCATGGAAAACCTGGGAAATGTACTAAAAACGAAATATCCTGGGGGGTCGATGTTGTCCTGGGAAATTGTAATTGCACTTCACTCAGATCACCTATGTAAACCTAGGTGAGTATTTAGTTTGAAACTCGACTGGATTATAGCAGCACTGCCCAAATTGTGGCCCACGTTCCCTTTGTTTTGATTCGCCATGGCATTTGATTGATTGATTGATTGATTGAAAAACTTTATTAACAGGTTGCAGAATAGGTACAATACAGTACAGCTCAATACACACAATTGTTAAGGGGATGCAGACCAGAGAAAGACTTTCGTCTTGTTTACATCAGGGTCCCCCATTTTCAATTCATCAGGACATATGACATACATGACATACAGATAGACAGTACTGCTACATCTATACATTTATGACATACCAGATTTGCAAATACAGTACTGTTTGTGATACAAAAAGAGTCCAGAAAAGAGAGTATTTGACGTAAAAACTACATTGGAGGAGGTTGGGTAGGGGGGGGTGCTGTACATTGGAGGTGGTTGGGTGGGTAGGAGGGGTGGGGGGGGGGACACACCACCTGTACAAGCAAAACTGTACATTGGAATATTGACAACCGTACTTGGTCATTTACTGTACATTGGAGGGGGTTAGGTTAGGACATTTACAGGGGCCAGTTTCGAATTGCAGTCTCCCGTAGGTGTTCTTTGAGAGTGGTTTTGAAAGTGGGTAGTGATTCACATTCCTTTACAGCTTTGGGTAGGGCGTTCCACATTGATGTGGCATAATTGCGAATGAATGAATGAATGAAAACTTTATTTAACAGATTGCAGAATGGGTACAATACAGTACGGCTCAATACATACAATTGTTAAGGGGATGCAGACCTGAGAAAGACGTTTGTCTTGTTTCCATCAGGGTCCCCCATTTTCAATTCATATAGACATTTATGACATACACAACATACATGACATTTATGGCATAGGGACATATAGGTATTTAGTACTGATACATTTGTGACATAGGCGGTATTCAAATATACAGTACTGTTACCCCTAGATCCTGACAGAGTATATACATATGATGGGGAGGGGACTGTACATTAGGAGGGGGTGGGAGGGAAATATACATACGGCGGGGAGGGAATATATACATGCGGTGGGGAGGAGACTGTCTATTAGGAGGTGGTGGGGGTTTTGGGCATTTACGGTGGCCAGTTTCGAATTGCAGCCTCCCGTAGGTGCTCTTTAAGGGCGGTTTTGAATGTGGGCAGGGATTCACATTCCTTTACAGCTTTGGGTAGGGCGTTCCACATTGTTGTGGCATAATTGCGAAACGTGTTTAGTCCCTTGTTTGAGCCGAATCTGGGTTTAACATGATTTGTTGAGCTTCCTCTGGTGTAGTGGTTGTGGTATTCACTGACCTTTGGGAAGTATTTTGACATGTACATGGGCACCCCGGTCGTATAGTGTATCTTGTAGACCAGGCCCATTGCAAGTTGCTGTACTCTGTCGTCTACTCTAAGCCAACGTGTTCAGTCCCTTGTTTGAGCCGAATGGGTTTAACATGATTTGTGGAGCTCCCTCTGGTGTTGTGATCTTGGTATTCACTGACCTTTGGGAAGTATTTTGACATGTACATGGGTACCTTGGTCGTGTAGTGTATCTTGTAGACCAGGCCCATTGCAAGTTGCTGTACTCTCTGTCGTCTACTCTAAGCCATCCTAGGTTGTCAAAGTGGGCAGGGGTGAGGTGGGTTCTAGGAGTAAGGTCAAGCAGTAGTCTGACCAGTTTGTTTTGAGATGTTTGTAATTTTGTTTTTAGCGCCTTTGAGGTGCTTTGGTACCATGAGGTGCAAGCATAGTCGTAGTACCCTTGAATGAGTGCTCCTGCCAGAGTCTTCAGGGTATTCTTGTTTACCATTTGACAAGCTCATGCTTATTCTCCTCTATTTTTTTATGCTGTACAATCCTAACCGTAATTACTACAAAACATGCATTAATTTTGTGCAGCTAAAAGGTACTACTGATTGATTGATCGAAAACTTTATTAACAGATTGCAGAATGGGTACAAGTAGTACGGCTCAATACAAATACTTCCCTATTAAATTACGTACGTCATTTACAGGAATTGTTGGCACACAGGAGTTGTAAACAAGAGGCCAGGTGACCATATTTATTGTACCTTGTACGTTATTGTTAGATTAGATTAGATTCAATGTATTGTTATTATTCAGCACAGTACTGTACAGTACAACGAAATTACGTTTGGTATCCAACCAGAGTGCAAATGTAGCAGTAAATGTACAGGTGGTTAAACTGGGTACACCATATACAAAATAGTACTACTGTCTGAGTGTAGTGCTAATCAGATGTATGTACAGAGTTGTATATATAAATAGAGACAGTATGACTATTACTGGCCAGCAGCATAACTAGTAAGAGTAGGTAGATTCAAGAGGTTTATTCATCACATACATACACAAGACATATAGTGAAATGAAGGTGGCCATGCCCGCTTCGATTGTGCAAAGAATACAAATAATAATAAAATAGAATAGAAATAAAATAGAATAGAATGATAAAAGTACTAAGATAAAATACAAAAGCAGGTACAGATATACTGTATAGTAGGAACTGTGTGCAGGTAAGTACAGACTACCTTGTACCTTATTGACCTGAAAGTTACCTGTAATGAACATGAGACACTTCATGAACCCTGCATTATTAAAAAGGAGGAATAAAATGGGTTAAATGTGTCAATACTAGGCCTACCGGTAAATTATATGACCAATTCTGAGCAAGTGCTGTCCTGGATTTTCAAGAAAGATTCCTGGAAATGTCCTGGAAAAGTATTACTCAAAAAGAGTGTGATATGCTGAAAAGAATGAGGAAATTTCATAGTCTAAATAAGCCAAGTTAATGAAGCTATAAATCAGTGGTTCTCAACTGGTCTAGCCTCGGGACCCAACATTTTCCTTAGTCATTAAGTCGCGACCCAAATTTTTTAACGACTATGATTTATTTCAATTTTTTTTGTTGCAGTAATACACAATCTTTCATGCACTGAACATGAAATAAACACAAAAAAGTGCAACTAGGGCTAAAAACCCAATGAAATAAAATAATAATAATAAATAATTATGCTTCTTAGCAGACTTAGCTTAACATAACAGACCTACAGTAAGTTTGGGGGAACTAACGTACTGGGTGCTGAAAATCCTTGAAAATGCTTGTATTTCAATGTGATGTTTTCAAGGTTTGAAAAGTGCTTGAATTGTGTATAAAGTGCTGGAAAGTTATTGAAATTGTAATTGCACTGTATATACTTTCATAATAAATCTGACTGGATAGTTCGGTTTTTAGATAAAGAAATAAAATGTCGGAGATCGCCTTTCACACAAAATGAAGGAGTCCTCTCTCGAGCCTCGCCACTCACGTGCCCGCCCCGCCAACAGCACCCCCGCCCCTCCTGAAAGCTTGCTTTAATCCCAGTAACGTTAGCTCGCTAACGTTAGCAAGCTTCTTATTGAATTTTTTAAGACGTTAGCAAGCTAGTGAGCTAGCGTTGCCACAGACGGCTATGTTTATTGTTCATGTTGACAATGACAAGCGACACCATATATTAACACTTTCAGTGCCAACGACGGGAAACTCGTTAGTTCATGCCAACCGTTGAGTGCCAGCCGACGAAAAATCTATTTTTTTATCGTTTTTATTAGCTATTTCCATTAATTTTTCTTCAATCTAGCCTCACGTTACCAGTAGGGATCTGTCTGAACTCGAACAGGGAAAATACCGCCCCCTATCATCTCTCTGGATGGTACTGCACCCCTTTGGATTGGATTGAATGAAACGCATGGAGAAAAAAAAGTCCTGCTTCCACATTTTACTTGTCAGACAAGTAACCGGAGACGATCCAAGTAATCGCCCACCACCAGAACAGCGGAGAATGTGTGTTTCCAGTACCCAGCGTTGGATCAATAAACGCGATCGATATTTGGAATGGCGATCAGGAATTGGAATAATCTTTTTGGAGAACATCTGATCTGAGGTAAGGAATCTATTTTACCAGTCTTGGGATAATCAGAGCTATTTTCACCTATATATCAGCGTGTGCCATATGTGTGTATGTGTGTGTCTGACTGTGTGTGTGTGTGCGATCAGGAAATAAGATAATTGATTTTTCAGCCCGCTTCTATAGCGTGCATAAGTACACATACTATCGATAATCTAGCGTTTATTTGAAAACGATTCATAAATAGGCCGAAAAATGACAATGTGTTTTGTGTATTCCAGTGTATTCCAGTAAAGGGCGTTTATCACAGAATCAAAAAAAAAATCTGGAACTTTAAAAAAACAAGCGTTTTTCAAAATTGTATAAAACGGAAATGAACCGATTATTAAAAAAAAATAAAAACATTTCGACAATGTTGACTGCAAACAAGTCATTGATAAGCGACGGCCATATTAGACACATAGCCATAATTTAAGATATAGTTTATGCGTTCGCAAATATGAGAGCTCTGTCATTGAAGTGGGTGGTGGCACGCAATGGGGTTCCGGGGCACCGGAGGCGTGGCACTGAAAGTGTTAAGGTGAGTTAATAAATTCACTGCTCCGCTCTGATAAACTGGCTCTTCAGTCAGAGCGTCCAGTCTGCACAACTTGAGTGTGCTCGCTCTGACACACTGTAAGCCAATTTACCTTCAAACAAGTTTTGTTTAGCTAACGCCATTATGCATCGGAGCTGTGGTTTCGTTGTGATCAACATGGCTAACAAGCAATCAATTCTTTCTATTTTAAGGAATGTTCTGTAGGATATGTCGGCAACATAAGAAGCCAGGCAGCTACTAGGGGTAGCTGTTTGTGTGAAATAACAAGAGAGGAGACTAGAACGTGCATCAACTAACTGTGCGTCTGTATTGCAACTAGGGCTGACCCCTATTAGTCGAATACGGTAGTCGACTAATCGATCGAAAGGAGCCGTAGTCTACTGCCAACCTCTTAGTCGAATGCAATCTTTTTTTTTTTTTTTTTTTTTATTTAAAAAAAAAATTGTTATCATTCTTTCCAAAAGAAAATAGGCCTAGAACGCTAACGCTAATGGCACGCATACCAGAGGCTAACTGCCTATTCTATTATGACATCATACTGTGACATCACAAATGTTCTAGAATGTTCTATTATGACATCATACTGTGACATCACAAATGTTCTATTATGACATCATACTGTGACATCACAACGGAACATGTTCCATTTGAATAATATAAATAATATGTATGGTAAAAAACAGACTCGGCTGCTGCACTGATGGCTGTGAGTGCAGGTAGGTCTAAAGCTTGCCCTGATCTCATTCAGGAAATAATATTAGTTTTATATATGATTGAGAAGGCAGGCTGTTCAGTGGAGTTTTGCTGGGTTCCGGGGCATGCTGGGATTGAGGGAAATGAGACAGCTGATTCCCTTGCCAAACAGAGCCTGGGAAGGGAAGAAGAGATAAGCATTTCAATGGGAAGAGTTGAACTCAGAGAGAAGATTAAGAAAGGAGTTGAGGCTGAGTGGCAGGTTGAGTGGGAAAAGGGGACCAAGGGGAGGCCTCGGGTCAAAATCAACGTGGCTGGATATGGGTCTAGGAGCGATAGGGTCAAGAAGATGTGTAGATTGAGGCTGGGACGGTGTGGGAAAACATCCAGATGGGCAATGTGGAGAGCCTGAAACTGTCAAGCATGTTTTTCTAGAATGTGACAGGTATAGGAAAGAAAGGTAAATCTTTTATAAAAGGTTATCAGAATTGGGAGTTTCTTCTTTCTCTCTAAAATCTTTCTTTGGCCTGAATAATGAGAACCACCAGCTGATCACAGAGGCAGTGCTGACATTTCTGCACAAGGCAGAGTTGTACCAGAGGATATAATGTTATTTTATTTATTATTATTATTGTTAATTTTTTTGTAGGCCTATGCGTATTTAAGTTTTTCTCAATTGTGGGCGTAGTATAGAACTGAGGAGGGCAGTAATACGCCATGTTGCGTTTACACTGCCGGAAAAAATAAAGAAGAAGAAGAACAGAAAACAGGCAGGCACAGAGGCACTGAAAGAGGATTTCACCCATCTAATGAACACACTAGACTAGACAAATATAATAATAATAACTTCATTTTATATAGCGCCTTTCAAGAGACCTAAGGTCGCTTTACATAGGGGGATAACAAAGTAACAGACAGTGGACAGACACAACATGTGCATATAAAGTGAGAGATTAGGGGTTAAAGGCCAAGTTGAAGAGGTGGGTTTTGAGCAGTTTTTTTAATGAGTCCAGAGTTGGGGTGGTGCAGAGTTCTGTGGGGAGGGAGTTCCAGAGGGTGGGAGCTGCCACACTGAAAGCTCTGTCCCCGAAGGTCCGCAGTCTGGTTCGGGGAATGGAGAGCTGACCAGTGTCCGTGGATCGTAGGGACCGTGACTGAGTGTAGGGGTGGAGGAGGTCAGTGAGGTACTGAGGTGCCAGAGCGTGAAGGGATTTGTAGGTGAGCAGGAGGGTTTTGTAGGTGATGCAGGATTTGATGGGAAGCCAGTGGAGGTGGATGAGGGTGGGGGTGATGTGCTGCCAGGGTTTGGTGCGGGTTAGAACCCTGGCAGCTGAATTTTGAACATACTGGAGCCTGTCCAGGGTTTTGCTTGGGCCCCCGGACAGGACCCCGTTGCAGTAGTCCAGGCGGGAGGTTACAAAGGCATGGATGAGGGTCTCAGCTGTGGAGTCTGAAAGTGATGGTCGGAGTCTGGATATGTTTCTGAGGTGAAAGAAGGTGGATTTGGTTACGGAAATGACATGGGCTTGGTAGGAAAGGGTGGAGTCCAGGATAACGCCCAGGTTGCGGACCTTTGGGGATGGGCAGATGGAGCAGCCGTCTATGTTGAGGGTGAGATCCCCAACCTTCCGGAGCAGGGCCTTGGGTGCCACAACCATGAGCTCAGTTTTATTGTTGTTGAGTTTGAGAAGATTAGATGACATCCAGGTTTTTATTTCGTGAAGGCAGTTGATAAGGGAGTGTGGGGGGAGATGGGTGGATGGTTTGGTGGAGAGGTAGAGTTGTGTGTCGTCAGCATAGGAGTGGAAGCTGAGGCCATGGCGGCGGATTATCTGACCGAGGGGGAGCATGTAAATGGTGAACAGAATTGGGCCAAGTACAGAGCCTTGGGGGACACCTTGGTTGACTGGGGCCGGGGTGGAACTGGTATCGCCGATGGTGATAAACTGTGTCCGGGTGGTGAGGTAGGATTGGAACCAGGGCCCTCATTCATCAACGTGTCTTACGCACAGATATGTGCTTAAGCTGTGCGTACGACCATTTCTAAGCAGAGTGTGGGATTCATCAATTTCAACTTGAACTTGACTTCGTGCTTATATTTACGCACAGCTCGGACCATGCGTACCTGGCGCCCGTTGGTAGAATATATTATTACAACAAGGAAATGAGCTTCTGTGCATTAGTTTCAACACTGGCATGTTCTGTATGAACCGTAATTCATTATAGTTCATTGTAAAATAGCAACAGTAGTGTAATTATGGTCAAAACCCTATAAATAGCATTTGGAATAATAGATCTTTCTCTCAGAATGAATGCAGCATGGTTTATATAGCGTTATCGGAATATACGGGGTGTACTGACTGACTGCGCTCCGCGTAGCTCAACTCGTTATTATTTTGCGCACAGACCGCAGAAACACGGGAACGTTTTGATTATATTTAAAAGGCTTTACGTTAAACGAAACAAGTGGAATTTCGAAGCTGTAAGCAGAATACAAGTCATATGAACACCCACGATATAGTGTTCTTCCCCCTTTTTACTGTATAAGAAAGAATAAAAAACGCATTGCAATGACACCAGGGTGTATGTATATTACAAAACCCTTGCAATAATGTGGCTTAAATGAATGAAAAGCATACATGGCAGTGAGATTCATTGTTCTTGTATATGCTCTCGTATTATTGTTCATATAGGCTACCCAATACTGACATCAAAATAGATTGTATGCCTCTAGAAATCATATGCAGCAGGTAGAAAATTGACGGAAAGTCCGTCACGATTTGGAATAAAATTGAGGAGAACTTTAATCCCTGGGTATTAATCAAACAAAACGGAAAAAGGCAGTCATATTCCAGCACGGTCTTTATTAGTGTTTGCGCTGCCCAGGCAGCAATGGTTAATAGATATCATATCCGACATCACCGTACGTGTACACGTCTGTCAGCCTGTCTCATAACACGCTTCCCTCGGTTTAGTCCATTCTTCCACATTTCATGGGGGTGTCCATTACCGTATATGGTTAATCGGGGCGGTTCTGGTATGCAAATACTTAAAACAGTGCACGAGCTCAAACGTAGGACCAAGGTGATATTTATCATGACAGGTGTGCGTAGAACCTGTGTACGCACGTGTGATAAATCCCGTTTTTTTTTGTGCGTGCACAGATTCTAAATTCTGTGCTTAAGTATGGAAATAGAACATTTTCTACGTCTCGTTGATGAATGAGGGCCCAGGAGAGTGCTGAGCCAGTGATTCCGAGGTTATTGGATAGGCGGTTGAGGAGGATAGAATGGGAGACTGTGTCGAAGGCTGCAGAAAGGTCCAGGAGGATGAGGATGCTAATGTGGCCAGAGTCAGCTGCAAGGAGGAGGTCGTTGGTGATATCAAGATGTATCCATCAGTGGACCAATTGCATGCTTTTGCAGAGGAAAAGAAGCCTTCCGTCGACTCCTTCAGACATTAAGCACCCCCACAGCCCAAATGGAATGATACAAAAATATATATATATATTATACCTTTTTTTTTTCTTTTTTTTTTCATAGTTGACTATCGGCAAATTTTGGCGACTACAAATCGACTATACAAATCCTTAGTCGGGGACAGCCCTAATTGCAACCAATAACATTGATTGATTGATTGAACATTTTATTAACAGATTGCATAATGGGTACAATACAGTACAGGGGGGGTTGGGTAGGTGGGGTGGGGGTGGGGGGACCGTACGTTGGAGGTGGTTGGGTGGGTGGGGTGGGGAGGGGGGTTGGGTAGGCGGGGGGGGACGGGGACTGTACATTGGAATATCGACGAAACCTTACTTGGTCCCAAGAAGAGCGTCTTGTGTATTATTGGGTTAGGACATTTACTGTACATTGGATGGGGTTGGGTTAGGACATTTACAGGGGCCAGTGTTTCGAATTGCAGTCTCCCGTAGGTGCTCTTTGAGAGTGGGCAGCATATAGCTTACATCCTGGTCCCTGCTGGGATGTACCAACTGAACACACCACTGTGGGGGGTTATATAAAAATCCTAGGTTGATTTGATTTTGTATACATTTTAAGGCTCAATGAGCTGATTGACTGCCTACCTCAAAGACTGTTTTATCTGTTGATTATTTGAGTGATTGTTTCATATTGGTTCAGCCAGGTTATATAGGATGCCAAGCGCTGCTGGCGGGACAAAACCTCAACTCCAAAAACCCAACTTTTCAGCAGATGAAAAAAACGAACACAGATTTGAGGGCGAATAGAGTTACGAGGTTTAGACAGATGATTGGTTTAATGCTTTCCCATTGTGTAGACTTTGTAAAACCACACACACATGGAGGATGATATACTGAGTTGATAAAAAAAGAAAGAAAAGAATATGGAGTTAGGAGGTTTTGTCCCGCCAGCAGCGCAAGTCTACATCATTTAGGTTGTTTATAGCACAATAACATCTGATTTAATGTGATGGAAGAAGTAAAATTATTATTTTGAGTGAATATTTAATTGACCACAGCCGCATAAGATGCTGGAAAAGTTTGAAAAGTGCTTGAATTTTGCTTTGGAAAAGGTGTAAGAAACCTGTAATGGGATAACTGGGGTTGCAACAAAAGTGCAACTAGGGCTAAAAACCCAATGAAATAAAATAATAATAAATAATATGTTTCTCAGCAGATTTCTTAGCTTAACATACTGTAACATACCTAAGTTTGGGGGAACTAATGGGATAACTGGGGTTGCAACAAAAGTGCAACTAGGGCTAAAAACCCAATGAAATAAAATAATAATAATAAATAATTATGCTTCTTAGCAGACTTCTTAGCTTAACATAACAGACCTACAGTAAGTTTGGGGGAACTAATGGGATAACTGGGGTTGCAACAAAAGTACAACTAGGGCTAAAAACAATGAAATAAAATAATAATAAATAATATATCCTTCTTAGCAGACTTCTTAGCTTAACATCCCAGGGAACTAATGGGATAACTGGGGATGTTGTTTGCTCCTGACAAGAGTCTCAAAGTCTGGGGTGATGGTAGACAAAGCAGCTCTGAGGTCATGCTCAATGTCCAATCTGTTCCTCTGCTTTGTCTTCAGCTGGACCAGAGCTGAGAAGCCACTTTCACAAAGATAGCTAGTGCAAAAACAAAATATATATATGTATATAATATATATATTTTCTTTTACACACATCCGCGACCCACTCAAAAATGGCCCTGCGACCCACCAGTTGAGAAACACTGCTATAAATGATAACCTGGCATTAGCAGCGTTGTTTTGGTCTGTTGTATCAGCTGGTAAATTTGCTGCTGTATCTTTAATCCAGCAGGGAGCAGAGAGGAGTCGGATGACGTCGAGAGTGAGAGAGAGGACAGCGCTGAGCCCAGAGGAAGAGACGAACTCAGACTGGTCCTGATCGGAAAGACGGGCTCCGGGAAGAGTGCGTCTGGAAACACCATCCTGGGCCGGAGTCGCTTCCTGTCACAGCTCAGTGCCAGCTCTGTCACCCAGGTCTGCGAGCAGGGGAGCACCGAGCTCGCCGTACAACCAGAGGGGGAGGATGATGGCCCAGCTGTCCGGAGAACGAGGGCGACCAGAGTCTCGGTGGTTGACATGCCTGGTTTTGGAGACACTCACCTGGACATGGAGCAGACCCATGCAGAGATAGCCAAATGTGTGACTCTCTCCGCCCCTGGCCCACACGCCTTTCTCCTCGTGGTCCCATTAGGACGGTACACTGTCGACGAGGGCAGGGCCGTCTGTGAGATGGCCCAGATATTTGGAGAGGGTGCGGTCCGTGACCACACTGTGATCCTCTTTACCAGGGGAGACGACCTGGAGGGGAGGGGCTTAGAGGGGTACTTGGGGGAAATGGCTCCTGTTGGGCTAAAGGCCTTGATTGACAGGTGTGGTGGTAGGTACCATGTCCTAAACAACAAAGACCCCAGTAACTTGGAGCAGGTCACACAGCTGCTCGGGAAGGTGGAGGAGATGGTGGAGAAGAATAACGGAGGGTTTTATACTAACGCCATGTTTTTAGCAGCAGAGGCAGCTATCAGGGAGGAGCAGGAGAGAATGATGAGGGAGAGAGGCCGGGCAGATGGGGGCGAAGAAGAGGAAAGCAGCAGCATGACGGAAGGGAAGGCTATGCTCGCCAAACGCAGGAAGTGTGACTTAGAGAGGGATGGGAATACCGATTGGGCTGGGAGCAGGGAAGCAGCGACAGGAGGGTTAAGGAGGAGGGACCTGGAGAGTGGGCCAAACAGAGAGGAATTCCGGGTGGAGAGGTGGACAGAGGAGAGGAGAGGCAGTGCCCTCTGCTTCCTGAGAGACGGGGGAGAGAGATTGAGAGATCAGTTTAGAGGCAGGAGGAGGGGCAGTGACAGGACCGTGAGCAGACGACAGGCTTTCTGTTCCTCCCTGAGTAGGATCAGGAGGGAGGCTGCCCTCTCTGACAAGGTCCTGGCCAAAGTAAAGATCCTGGTGGCTGCTGGAGCCACAGGGATGGCCGTGGGGGCTGTCTTTGGCGCGGCCGCACCGCTAGCAGCTGCAGCTGGGGCAGCCATCATGGGGAACACTGTTGGCTTTGCTGCAGGCCAGTTCGCTGGGATATCTGTAGCTGGTAGCACAGGCATAGGGAAAGCTGTGGGAGCTATAGTAGCTGCAGCTTCGGGGAAAACAGCCGTGGCCCTGGGGGCTGCTACTGGAGGGCTTCTAGGGGGCTCTGTGGGAACCCTGGTTGGGATTGAAGCCACCAGCCCTAGGGAAGGTGCTCTGGATGCCCTGGCTCAGGTTAGCCTGATGGGGACCACTGTTGTAGGGGTAGCAGCAGGAGTAGGGAGCACTATGGGGGCTGGTGCTGCTCTGGGGGCAGCTCTGGAGGGAGCAGCCATCAGTACTGCAGCTCTTACAGGGGCTGAAACCGCAGCAGCCACAGCCACAGGTGTAGCCAGTGCTACCATGGCACAAGGTAGTTTAGCAGCAGGGCAGCATGCGGTTGCTGCTGGCACTGGGGTTGCTCAGTGTGCTGGCACTGGGGTGGCTGTGAGTGGCCCAGTGGCCCAAGCTGCTGGTGCTAGCGTTGCTGTGTGTGGTTCTGCAGGACCCAGTGTGACATCAGTAGCGGGTGCAGCCATGTCCGAAACGTGGGCCACCATGGGGGCGACGGCACGCATCTTGACCGCAGTGGCCGAGATTGGCAAGGCTGCAGCGGGCATCGCACTAGCAGGGGGTCTGGTGGTGAAGGTAGTGAAGGAGAAGGTGAGGAATGGCATGGGCACCACAGAGGTCAACTATTCAGAGAAGAAGTCCTACGAGATCTACTGGAATAAACCTTAACGGGAGGAACTGTGTTCAAAGTTAATCCTGAAATCCAGATTTGAGGGTGGTTTGTTTTTACCCTGTTTGTAGTGATATGCAGTACAGTTATGGTTTTGTCAAATTAGGATAATAATAGTAATAAATAATAAACATAATATTAATAATAATAAACTTTAGGGGGGGAAATTATATTGTCAAGCAAATGTATAAACTGATACTGTGGTCAGATTTCCCTATTTCTTGCCATCCTATTGATACATTTTGAAGTGAAATATTTACATTAGTGTAAAGAAGTATCCAAAGGTTTCACAATATTGTCAAACTGCTCCTTATATAAACAGATGGTGCATGAAGTTATTAGATCTTTTATGTGATATTTATATAAGCGTTTTCACTTTTAAATGTCTGATGTGCACTTAACATTCGACAGTATTTAAGCATCTGGTTCTAGAGTACATTTAAAGGCTTTTTGTTATTTAAGTAGATGGTTCACACAGAAATAGAATGTTCTTGTTGAAAACATTTATGATATCTGGTTTAGTAATTACATTTATGACTATGTAAGTTTAGTCACATTGCATCGCTTGTTTACTCACATCCTGTGTTCTGCTTTGCTCAAGTTTTCTGAATAGTTGCAATTTTGTATTGTTATCTATTCAACCTCTAAAGTTGGTGGTGCCACAGATGTGTTGTGGACTAACTGAAATACATAATAAAGATTGATTCTAAGATAAGATATTCCTTTATTGATCCCCATGGGGAAATGTGGGTGTCAAATATGACTATTATCTTCTCATTATGGCCTTCCATGTTTTTTTGAAAACCATTTATGTGTAAGCATTAAATTGTGAAATCAGTTATCTGTATGCACAGTAATAGTTGCAATGAATGACACCTGGGAAATTGCACAAATTGTTGCTGGATTCAGAATGTATGAATAATGTAGCACTGTAATAATAACCAAATGTGCCTGAACTGAAATATGTATACGGTCGGTGTTACATTTCTTTGGGGTGTATGTATCGATGTAGTCGCTTCTCTTGGTGAAAATAGGGGGCGCGGTTTATTCAAATGACACGAAAGCTTCTGATCGGTGACGTACTATCAGACCACGGCGAATATGACATTTCCATTGGACGACGGTTACTGGTCTCATGACAACAACAGCCGGGTTTAGACCAATCGGAGCGCTCTCTGGACTGTAGGGTCTGTTTGTGAATGACGTAACGATCGAAAATCAAGATGGCTGAGTCTAAGTCGTAAATGGTTTATCTGAGTAGAAAGCGGCCTCTTTTGAGGCGTCTTTGACGTTTTACCTCGCAGCGCCTATTTACATTTCTAGATAAGACAACAACTGGCGTTGCTGACGTCTCCGGCAAGTCTCCGCATCTTGTGTTTGTGTGTTCCCCCCTGCCTGAACCCTCCGGTGAGCCGGGGAGGCGAGATCCTGAACCCTAGATGGATACTGGTGTGGAATACATGTCGACCATGGAAAACATGGATCCAACGCTGGCGGAATTAGGGGACGAGTTTACATTAGGAGACATCGATGGTGAGTGACTGTAGCATCTCCTGTCGTTGATGAAAGTGTGAAGGATTTGATGTGTCCCTTGCTAACGTTTGTGATGTGGCTTAGTTATTTCCACTCAGTCTAACTCTGACAGCTCTGCTGTGGAAGGAAGCCTGGGAGACGCGCACCCCTCTGTCTCAAAGAATGTATTATAAACTCTCAACACGCAAAGTTTAGAAATGTCAAAATTGGTCTACTGGGGACGGACTTTTCTATTTTATTTCAGCAAATGCTTCATGTTGGCCTTCACTGTTATCATATGACATTATGGATTGCCTTTAGATGTTAATCTATGTAGCCTACTAGTCTGTAACGTGTTTTTAAAGTGATTGAAAGTAGTATTTTTACATTTGACCCATTATCTGAATTTAGGCTCTGCAAAGGACTATCCATCTATGATAAAGCCTTGGCTCACATGAATAGCCCATTATGTGTTTGAGTGGTAATTTACCTTTTTGTTGTTTTGTTGTTGAAGTTTTTCTATTATGTTGTATAATTGCATCAGGAGAAAGTCATCATTTCCAAATTATGTCAGAAGCATAGTCTTTTCCATGAATTAGATGCATGTTTGTAAAGAGTGCTGTTCAGCAGAGAGTGTGAGGTCATCACAAGAGTACAGGAGTGTAAAGTTTGTTTCCATAAACTATGTTTTGGGCAATTCCAGCGTTTCAAGTTTCTTCTTTTTCAAGTTTCTTTAATAGTTGTCATACAGAAGTACAGAATACTTTCATACATGGATGTTACATTCAGAGAGAACATTGGAAACTTAACTTAACATTGACAGGGCATCGATTTGAATTGGAAGTATAATTTACACATTTTAGTTACACTTATTGAGATAAAGATGAGCCTGCAGTAAGAAATGTTTTGACCTTTTGGATTTTGAGATAGGTGACAAAATACACAGCATTATGGATGTTACGGAAATTGACAAGCTTTTCGGACTCACTGAACACATGATGAAAACTCTGTGAATATCTTTTTCAAAGAATAACATGTTTACTATCACTTTGTAGGGAAGGGTTTGAGGTACCCAAAGCACATTCAGGAAAACCTGGCATTTCCTCTCAAGGAATGAATCACAAAAAAGTGCCGTTATGGATGTTACACGTCTGAAATAGACAAAAAACACTATCAAAAATAGGGCTTTACCCACATGTGTTTGACTTCGGTGGACCATTTTGAGGGTCAAACCAGTCTGGATTCATGTTGTAGTCTGAAAAAATGCCAGGAAATGCTTCTTCTTCTTCTTCTTATTTGAATTTCCGGCAGTGTAGACGCATCGTGGCGTATTACTGCCCTCCACAATTCTTGCTTCGCCCACACTTGAGAAAGTTTACACTCCTCTTCTTCTTCTCATCTTCAAAACACATTTCTATCATCTCTGTCTCCTTCTTCTCTGCTCCTCTTGTCATACAATCACAATACAAACATCGTATAGAACACAAATGTTCTAGAATGTTCGATTATGACATCATACTGTGACATCACAAATGTTCTAGAATGTTTGATTATGACATCATACTGTGACATCACAAATGTTCTATTATGACATCATACTGTGACATCGTAAAAATCACACACAAAAAATATAAATCTTTTCTTTTTTTTGGGTCTAAATAGTTTCAAAATATCAGTCACTTCTGAAAATAAATTACAAAAAGTTTTTGGAAAATAGCTCTTTATTTGATTAACATAAAACAAAATTATATACAGAGAACAGCAATATTAATATCGGTTAAATCAGAAAATGAGTTTTGGAGCAATTCCATGAAAATGTCAACCTCACCATGAAAAAGAAAGTTATAAAAAAATCAAGTCCAATTCACTCTGCCTGGACTGGTTCAGAGAAATGGTATCTCCCTCTTATCCATGTGAGGCTTGAGGTGTTCACGAATCTGATCAAAACTGACCCAGGACTTGTCCTCTTTGGTTGGAAGTGCAGCGGTAAGCCTCCATAAGGGACATGGACATGTGGCGTTTCTGAACCCTCTGCTTGACTCCTTCTCTTATGGTCACTGCATCCTTCATTCCTGGGGCCTGTCTTGAAATGTCGTCCCTGGAATAATACTCATTTACTTTCTGTTTGGTTTCATTTGGGGTTTCTGTGTTTTTTGGGGTGGGTTTCTTGTCACGATACTCGGCAAAACAATAACAAATACACATGTAGGCTGAGCAGACGCGAGGGGGAGATGGCAGACAGCAGCCGATTAGCAGTAGCCAGTAGGCTAACGTGGACACTGCTCTGCCTAGACCAACAATGTGTGAAAAAGTTGTGTCTGGAAATATGTTGGATTTTAATCAAACAAGGAGTCATAAAATACTTCTGATTTAAATCAAACAAAGGGGTCATAATCGGACTTAACAACACACATTTTTGATAGTGTTTTTTGTCTATTTCCGACGTGTAACATCCATAACGCAAAAATGTAACATCCATAACGGCACTTTTTTGTGATTCATTCCTTGAGAGGAAATGCCAGGTTTTCCTGAATGTGCTTTTTGGGTACCTCAAACCCTTCCCTACAAAGTGATAGTAAACATGTTATTCATTGAAAAAGATATTCACAGAGTTTATCATGTGTTCAGTGAGTCCGAAAAGCTTGTCAATTTCCGTAACATCCATAACGCTGTGTATTTTGTCACCTATCTCAAAATCCAAAAGGTCAAAACATTTCTTATTGCAGGCTCATCTTTATCTTTAATTTCTTGAGACTAAAGTACCGAAAAAAGGTACCGTTGGGTACCGGTATCGATTCACAGGTACCGGTACCGGTATCGGTTCAAATGTGAAAGGTACCCATCCCTAATTATAACGGCATGCTTCACCTGCCAATGGAAAGACACAAAGTACATAATTGATTCACATATTGATACAGCCCTTCATGACCAAAGGTGAGGTTAGAAAAATATCTGTTCCATTCTGGCCATTCAGAAAGTCATACAATTAGGTTAATCGAAAAATTTATTTTTACATCATTGTGTCTCCTCCTGTAGTGTGAAAAAACATGCATTCTCATAAATATTACGATCAAATCTATTTTGTACTTCAAAATATAGACCTTGATGATACATTTGAAATTGGTTTGGTTATTATGATCATGTTATTTTAATTTTTTCATGGTGAGGTTGACATTTGCATGGAATTGCCCTTTTACAGAACTTTGGCCAGTGGAGTCTCTTAACCCTTTCACCTTTCACTGCCACACGACAGAAGGTTAACCCTTTCACTGCCACATGACACGACAGAAGGTTAACCCTTTACTATCACACTACCGACGGTCGGGTTAACCTGCTGTTGTGTGGCAGTGAAAGGGTTAAGGCCTAGTTGTACTTGTACTGTGTGCGTTGTTAAGCATCTGTCCATATTTTTTAGTTTGGTATATTTTTTTTGTTGTATCAACCTGTTGATGATGCCACTCTTACTGCTGATGAGGAGCCATTAACACTTTCGCGGCCACTGGGATCCGTCTAATCTCACTCTATAAGGCCATCTTATCATAACAACCTTTCATTGTGCGTGAGGCTGTTTGTAGAGCTAAATCTATACTTTATATCTATACTTTATATTATTGCTATCTGTCCATTGTCATTGTCAATTGACACTATAAACCGTCCCTTCAATATGCCTTAAATAAATAATTTTGTCATCAATATGTTCCCATTTTATAGCGTTGTGAATATGAACGTTATACCGCAATGTTCTGGGGTATTTCCTGGAAGGCGAGATACAGGGCGCTAAGCTAATAACGTTAAATCGAATGGCGTTTCGGCTATACACAAGCTAGAGCTAAACCTCAAAATGCATATTATCTGTATCATGGTCCACCATGAATGCATGAAAGGGGGGGGGGGGCGGGGGATGTCGTTTCTGATTATTGATTACCAATAGCGGCATTAGCCTCATTAGCTGATCGGCTGGTTGGCTATCAAAGCAAGGCCTGATCAGCATGAAATTTACGTGAAAAAGCTCTTACCGTGGGCCGGTTGGATCCCAAAAAGGATTTCCCAGTTATCGATCGCCATCTGGTAGATTGATATGTCCATTGGCTGATGCTATATTCCTTTACTGCATACTGAATTCAGCGTCCCAAAAAGTATTCAAGGCTACATGCTACAGGCATAGCTTCAGGCTAACAGGAAAATTCACTGCAGGGTAATGCACTTTTCCGAATCCCAAGAGTAGGGTAAATCTGCAGTGCCGCTCGTGACATTGAGTAGGATATTACAATGGAATAGAAGCCAAAACAACCTTAACACATATATACGTGGTTGGCCCTCAAGCGTTGGATCCGAAACACGTATGTGGTTGGCCACGAATGTGTTAAGAAAAGCTTCTCTTTTAGAGGAACTGGTCTCCTGTATGCAGGCAACAACACAGGCAACAACACAGGCAGGCTCACAGACTTAGTGGACCGATAGCATCACTGTCCCAGTCCGCCTCTTGTCAAAACAGGTTTTACCCTCCTGGCACACAGTGAAGGACAGGGCTTTAGGCACATGGTTGTCTGCCGGCAGAGTCACCGGATTTCAATTAGAGTGGAATTTTACTGAATGCTAAGTCACCAGACCGAGCTGATGCGCCGGGTGTGAGGTGACATACAATGTAGGATAAACAGGGCTCCGGTACAGGAAACTAATGTCTACATCACCAGGCAACGGTCACCACCACCAACAACAGCTTCAGTGGCTTTATGACATAATTTATCACCATATGTCTGTTTGTTGTGCGACCTGCCAAAGCAGCCTAACTGGTAAGAGTACAGTGGGACAGACCTAGGCGACCTGGCTGTCATCACAAACATGTATTCGCATTTGGTTTGTGTTTTTCCCACCCTATTTTATACCCTAAAGCAGGCTATAGTTTCCCTGGCCATAGTTATGCAACTCTTCCTGTAATATTACAGTTCTATAAAAAGAGAGGTATGCATGACAAGTATGACAACAACTGAGAAAATAAATCACGAACGTCCCGTCCTTAGAGTTGTTATTTAGTCTCCATTTAGACCAGACATAATGTATGCAGACATAATGCATGTAATGCGATGTTTTCCTTACTTTCAAACACCAAATACTTTCAAATATCGAATACCATAAAAAATATGATCAGATATTGAGATATTATATTTGGACCATATAATCACCCTGCCCTAAAGGATGCCTTACTGTACTCCAATGCATAGAGTTTGAACTTTGTCCCATAAAGCTGACCAGCATGACAGGCTGTCACAATGCAGTTCATGGTGAAGAGTGTAAGCTCTTGGGGCCCCTGTAAGAGAGTGTAAGCTATTGGGCCTCCTGTAGGAGAGTGTAAGCTATTGGGGCTCCTGAGAGTGTAAGCTCTTGGGGCTCCTGTAAGAGAGTGTAAGGGCGTTTTCACACCTGTAGTTCATTTGCTTTGTTCCGATTCAGGGAGACACAGGGACTATAATGATACAATGTTGCACTTGTCCCTTAGTTCGTTTGTGTTCACACGGCTGTGTTAACAGCGGACCAAAACAAAAGCATGCGCGAGCAAACTGTCACTAATTGGTCAGATTTTGGGGTGTCCCCCCCCCCCCCCCCCCCCCCTAACCCTGAATCTCCACGTTACATTGAAATCGGGGAGGGGAGAGCGGGGGGAGCAAATTAATGAATGTGGATGAGAGCCGTGATGTAAGTGGTTGCAGATACGGCTGTGGGGGTGCTAGAGACATGATCGAATAGACTTGTATGCGCCAGAATCTCCTGAACACGGCGCGAGCCATTCCTAATCAATCAGAACTAATTCGGCAGCGAAAAAGCCAGTTTTTAAGCAGAGCATCCCCCATGCACATGCGCAGATTGCCCACGGATTGTGATGCAACGCACACCCTCCCTGGACTGTTCCTTCAGAGGGGGGAGCTTCGTGGCCAGTGTCCTTTCAGCCGAACAGGATAATGAAACATGATCCCACTAAATGACCAGACGCGTCTTATGGCGACATCTACAATTACCTCATTGAGTCTCCAGGTAGACTAATGTTTATATTTAAGTGCAGTGGTCTGTAGCCACTCACACTGGCCACCGAAGCTCCCCCCTCTGATGGAACAGTCCAGGGCGCGTGTGCGTTGCGTCATCATGCAGCACGTATACAGTACGGCGTACGACAGCGTACGAGTCGCGTCGGGTTCGTTTGGAAGTGCGCCGAGACCACCCTCTCTAGGTGGTCTCGGCCTGCTTGTTTTGTTCCGCAACATAATGTGATTGCTGTGTTCATATATGCCCAACTGAACCGAAATAGGGGGTAAACGCTCCAGGTTTCGGAACAACGGCTCCAAACGAGCTAGGTGTGAAAACGCCCTAAGCTCCTTGGGGCTCCTGTAAGAGAGTGTAAGCTGAAGCTCTTGGGGGGGGCTCCTGTAAGAGAGTGTAAGCTGAAGCTGTTGGGGGGGGGGGGGGCTCCTGTAAGAGAGTAAGCTCCTGCAAGAGAGAGTAAGCTCCTGGGGTCTCCTGTAAGAGAGTGTAAGCTCCTGGGGGGCTCCTGTAAGAGAGTGTAAGCTGAAGCTCTTGGGGTGGCTCCTGTAAGAGACTGTAAGCTCTTGGGGGGCTCCTGTAAGAGACTAAGCTCTTGGGGGGCTCCTGTAAGAGACTGTAAGCTCTTGGGGGGCTCCTGTAAGAGACTAAGCTCTTGGGGGGGCTCCTGTAAGAGAGTGTAAGCTCTTGGGGGGCTCCTGTAAGAGAGTGTAAGCTCTTGGGGGGCTCCTGTAAGAGACTGTAAGCTCTTGGGTGCTCCTGTAAGAGAGTGTAAGCTCTTGGGGGGCTCCTGTAAGAGACTGTAAGCTCTTGGGGGGCTCCTGTAAGAGTGTAAGCTCTTGGGGCTCCTGTAAGAGACTGTAAGCTCTTGGGGGGCTCCTGTAAGAGAGTGTAAGCTCTTGGGGGGCTCCTGTAAGAGACTAAGCTCTTGGGGGGCTCCTGTAAGAGAGTGTAAGCTCTTGGGGGGCTCCTGTAAGAGAGTGTAAGCTCTTGGGGGGCTCCTGTAAGAGAGTGTAAGCTCTTGGGGGGCTCCTGTAAGAGAGTGTAAGCTCTTGGGGGGCTCCTGTAAGAGACTGTAAGCTCTTGGGGGCTCCTGTAAGAGAGTGTAAGCTCTTGGGGGGCTCCTGTAAGAGACTGTAAGCTCTTGGGTGCTCCTGTAAGAGAGTGTAAGCTCCTGGGGGGCTCCTGTAAGAGACTGTAAGCTCTTGGGGGCTCCTGTAAGCACTCAGGTCAAACCCTTCTTCCCTGCAGAACATTCTCCCATGTCTCCCCATTATTCATCCATGCACTTGCTGCTGTGGTTACATAATGTATTTTCTTTGCCCCTGAGCAGCTGAGGAAACTCTTTTGACCGTTTTATCCTTTTGTGTCAGGCCTGTCTGGGGCTCCACTGGCTCGTAGAGGGGCCACTTTGTTCTGTCTCTTATGAAAAGGCCACCCCCCATGGAGGGGTGTGTATGTGTGCATGCATTTATTATGTGTTGCGTGTGTCTTGTGATGGGAGGGTGGACGGGTTGGTGAGAGCGCTCAAGCAGAAAATGTGAAATAATGTACAGTCTGAGATGTACAGTAGGCAACATACTGAATGCTTATTATTGCAGTATGAAAAAAGCCATATGTCCATATCGTGAAGGCTGCTATATCAGGGATTGGACACCTCGGGCAACACTAGACGTGACCTGTGATCCAGCCACGTTTGGCCAGTTAGACGTCTAATGTTTGGCCTGTTGATGTCTACGATGCTCTGATCCAGGGCACCAGGTTCTCATGTGCAAAGTGCATTTGTAGCGCTGGCCTCACCTGTTCTTCAGTCAAAAGATTGAGATATAACTAGATATAATAAGAAACATTTAACATACTCATGTCATGATCTGTGCCAAAAACTAATTGCAGAAATTCAGGTTACTTTGCTTTGATTTTTGACTTGTCAAACACAGGTCTCTTGGTATAACCTGACTAACTTGGTTTTAGTATTGGGGAAAATCTCCAATACTGGTATCAGTGCTGATATCTGATACCAGTATTGTATAACAACTATTGATAATGTCTCAAACTAGTGTAAACCTAGGCTCCACTGCTAAGTCTACATAGATCAGATAAGAGAGAACTGTATTATTATTACAGGGATAGTTGATTAATTTAGGAACCAATGCAAAGTCAATGGCGCTCCTGTCTACAAGCTGAAGCTCACTGAAATGTATTCCAGAGTGCACAGAACGTAGATTTAAGTGAGCCTCAGTCAGCTTGTACAGACTGGAGCTTGACCCCATTGATTTGTATTGGTTTTTTGTGGCTAACTAACTATATGGAGCTAGTATGAGGAACAACATGGATTGTGCTGAGAGGATTCTACCGATTAACATCATTATTGGTCAGTAAGCAATAGGGCTAGGGTTCCAAAAATCTCAACTATCCCATATGATTCTTATTTACATACTGACATATATACAGAGATATCTATTCTAGTGATATTAACAGAGTTATGTACACAGTCATTTACTATATGAAATCAGATTGTATCTTAATTTAGGCTACATATCAGCAGCACATGTGTGCAAATACTGTACAGATGCAAATATGATATAGACAGTAGTACATGTCATGTGTACAAAGACACCCTGCACTATGAGTATGTTAATACTGTGAATAAACACACAGCTTTACCTTTTTCTTTATTTTGGGGCAAGACTGGTTCGAAATAAAAAGGGGAACAAATCCTGATGCTTCTGTGGTGCTGGAACAGAGCAGTGTTTTGCAGCACGTGCACCAGACATCCATCAGCTGTTCTAAAGCAGCCCATCCTTCAAGTGAAGCAGAGCGAGAGTTCTTATCTGAAGGCTCTTTTACCTACTTCACGTTGTCTCTCCAGGGCATCGGCACTGCATCACCTTGTACTGTTGCAAGGCTGTCCGTGTGTGAAGGCCTCTCTGTCAGCCCCCTCTCTCTCTCTGTCCCCTGACTCTCTGCCAGAACAGTAGTGTGTGTGTGTGATTGGTTATCTGTGTGTGTGAGCCAAGGCCACTCCATAAAGCCTCTTTAATTCCTGCGTCTTGGCATTGACCTCACCTTAGAGGCAGTAAACAACCCGAGGCCGTGTCCTTGTAGGGGTGGGGGCAGGGACCGAAACTAGAGAGCGCCACCCGCCATTGGCGCTCAGTTTTTACGTTTGGCGCCTCCCACTGAGAGGTCTGACCGCCGTGTGGCGGGCAATCAAATAGTCATGTGAAAACTGAAAATCATGATCCAATTCTTTAGCGGAGTTCTCACTCGCTGTCTCAGCACAGACATGCAGCGCACCGCGCACTGCTGCTGCTGCTCCTACCCCTCCCCACCTGTTTCTGTATGCCTGCATGTAAACAGAGGCTATTGCCTCCGACAGTCTCCGTGACGTTAGTCTAGTCAGTGTGGGACCTTCGTGAGATAACGTTAGCTACCGTTACAAAATGACCCAGTCAACTATTCACTTAGTTTAATACATGAGGCATTGTGTAACGTTATCCAGCCGGCTAGCTACATATAGCTCCTGACATCAATGTCCTACAACAACATGCGTATTCGAGGCCCTGGCTTACATCGCATGAGTGAGGGCTGCTGAATAGGGTCCAGCTGTAGCTCAGGAGAATCCTTTTGCATGCTGAATGTAGCGTTTAGGTCCCAGCTGCAGCGCCGGAGAATCCTTGCTGGAGCTGGAGGCCACTCGAGTATACACACAGACAGTGGAGCTGTTTGCAGACAGCGAGGTGGCGATGTCTCGCAGATAACACAATCACAAGTATGATTATATAATATATATATTTTATTAAAAAAAACTTTTTTATATAAAATAATAATAAAAATTTTTTTATCAAAAAAAAGTTGGCAGGTAAGAAATATGCTTGGCGGGTAGATTCTTCCCATCTACCCGCCACTGGCCGGTGAGTCAAAAAGTTAATTTCGCTCCCTGGGTGGGGGGCATCCGTGTCCGTCTTCCTTTTGAAAGGAATGTCACAAGAACCCATACTTCAGTATCGAGTTGATGCCCTGCTAATTAAAACAGAATATGAAGGACGTATT
The DNA here is from genome assembly GCF_963971535.1 of Notolepis coatsorum. Classification (NCBI taxonomy): domain Eukaryota; kingdom Metazoa; phylum Chordata; class Actinopteri; order Aulopiformes; family Paralepididae; genus Notolepis; species Notolepis coatsorum. The sequence goes on from NC_140178.1 coordinate 44,857,594, forward strand.
TGTCGTATTCCATCGCAGACATCTTAGTCGTAAACAGCAGACCGTGATCATCATTAAGTGACAACCGAGACCAATGAGCTGCGGCCCTGCGCCATATTGTGACAAAACACGTCATGACAATACTATCAACTGGCAGTGAATATTTAGGGTGTGTGTGTGGGTACCAACATCCTGGTATTATGACACCATCTCCTTCCTTATATAGGATTTCCTGTAAGACATGTGGCCTAGTCAAGGACATGTGGCCTAGATGATGACTCTCCATTACTGTAACAACTAACAAGGGTCATAATCTTAACAACACACTTTAGCAGCAAGCAGCCTGTGCGAGGAAAGGAAATGAAGCAATCAATCATCATCACCAATCAATCAGTAGCTGTTGTGTGGATTACGTTGCAACTCAACCAACCGGTGTCCTGTCCACATTCTGCACAGGTTGTTCTTCTTAGTGAATCATTATTTCTTCTGATGATTATTGTAACTTATTACATGGCGTTTTCACATTCTCTGAAATGATTGGTCAATAGCGCTCGTCAGAGGTCCGTTATGTAAGGGATAATGTGACGAGGTCATTGTCGCAAAATAATTGACCGACACGGAGTTTAAAATACAGAGGCGCCTCGCAGAGGTGTTTTAAACGTCAGTGTTTGTGACAATGATCGAGTGTATAGCTATACATTATCCCGCTTATTACATGGCTAACTTACTAACAATATACCTAATTCATTTTACATCGACAAGACGAGATCAAATGCAGACGCAGTTCTGTTCTGTCGCTCCCGCTGTCATCGTCACACACACTCCGCTGTCAGTGCAGCCGGCAGGTGTGTCTGATTGGCTGCACTGATGCAGTGTGTCAGTGGGCTTGATTGCGAACAGCTGCGCACAGCGGTCATTATTGTTCGGCAGAGGTCCGTTATCGAGTATTATTACATGGCGTTTTAACATTCGCCGAAATGCTTGATTGTGATTGGTCAATAGCCCCTGACAGCGGTGAATTATTTTTCGATAACCACCGGTGATTATTGTTTTTCGCAGCTGTTCGCAATCAAGCCCACTGACACACTGCATCAGTGCAGCTAATCAGACACACCTGCCGGCTGCACTGACAGCGGAGTGTGTGTGACGATGACAGCGGGAGCGACAGAACAGAACTGCGTCTGCATTTGATCTCGTCTTGTCGATGTAAAATGAATTAGGTATATTGTTAGTAAGTTAGCCATGTAATAAGCGGGATAATGTATAGCTATACTCGATCATTGTCGCAAAATAATTGACCTTCACTGACGTTTAAAACACCTCGGCGAGGCGCCTCGGTATTTTAAACTCCGTGTCGGTCAATTATTTTGCGACAATGACCTCGTAGCTATACATTATCCCTTACATAAACAATGACCCTGCAACAGGTGTCTTGCCTGTAGGGATGGCCGATATAGGGGGAGAAAAGGAATATTACCATATTCAGAATTAGTCTTTTTGGTAACGATATAGGCCTACATTACTATCTGTTCAGATAATGATATAGGCCTGCATTACTATATCTGTTCAGGTAATGATATAGGCCTGCATTACTATAGTTCAGGTAACGATATAGGCCTACATTACTATATCTGTTCAGGTAATGATATAGCCTATAAGCCTACATTACTATATCTGTTCAGGTAATGATATAGCCTATAGGCCTACATTACTATATCTGTTCAGGTAATGATATAGGCCTACATTACTACATCTGTTCAGGTATGGAACACCATGTATTTTGGATGATCCAATTGACTGCAGGGTGGCAAGTGTAAAACAATATCAACATTTTTTCAATTTTTCAATTAGTCAAATAGATAAATCAAGTAATTTATCTCTCTCTCTCTCTCCCCTTCTCGCTCCCTTCTCAGAGATGCTCCAGTTCGTCAGTAACCAGGTTGGAGATTTCCCAGACCTGTTTGAGGACCAGGTGTCCTCGTCAGGTTCTCTCCAGAGCGGGACGTCCAGCGCCACCACCCCGCGGCCTGCCGCACAGAAACTACAGGCCCCCCAAACTCCCCAGACCTCCGCCCCTGTCGTCTACCAGAGCCCCATCGTGGGCCTCGTCCCCTCCCAGACCCTCATCCAGCAGTCCCTGCCCCTCACCTCTCCGCTCACCCCTATCCAGATCATCTCGTCTCCCGTAGTGCAGCAGCATGTTACTCGCACCCCTCCGCTGCTCCAGCCACGGCCCCAGACCATCCAGACCATCCAGGCCATCCAGCCCCAGCAGACGGCCCAGCCCACCATTCAGGTGACAGCCATAGCATCTCAGCGTGTCCTGTACGCTCCCGGGAGGCAGGCGCTCACACCATGGTTGTTGTTGAGCTGGAGTTGGTCGTGGTGCTGATGAGTCTTAGTTTTGTGGTGTTTTGCTATAAAGCAGCGTTTTGTGGTGATGGGACACATTTCAGAGAGCGATGAAGTTTTAAAGGGGACATGCATTATAAATTGCCTTTTGGGCAATTCCAGCGTTATGGATGTTACATTCAGAGAGAACATTGGAAACGTAACTTAACATTGACAAGGCATCGATTTGAATTGGAAGTATAATTTACACATTTTAGTTACACTTATTGAGATAAAGATGAGCCTGCAGTAAGAAATGTTTTGACCTTTTGGATTTTGAGATAGGTGACAAAATACACAGCATTATGGATGTTACGGAAATGGACAAGCTTTTCGGACTCACTGAACACATGATGAAAACTCTGTGAATATCTTTTTCAAAGAATAACATGTTTACTATCACTTTGTAGGGAAGGGTTTGAGGTACCCAAAAAGCACATTCAGGAAAACCTGGCATTTCCTCTCAAGGAATGAATCACAAAAAAGTGCCGTTATGGATGTTACATTTTTGCGTTATGTATGTTACACGTCTGAAATAGACAAAAAACACTATCAAAAATAGGGCTTTACCCACATGTGTTTGACTTCGGTGGACCATTTTGAGGGTCAAACCAGTCTGGATTCATGTTGTAGTCTGAAAAAATGCCAGGAAATGCTTCTTCTTCTTCTTATTTGAATTTCCGGCAGAGTAGACGCATCGAGGCGTATTACTGCCCTCCGCAATTCTTTTTATGGGCTCTTCTTCTTCTCCTTCTTCTCCTTCTTCACCTTCTTTTTCTTCTTCTACTGGACCCCGTCCTCAACTACATTGTCCATTGGAGTGCAGCTACTGCTGCTACTTCCTGTCTGAGCCCCCCTCCGCGGGACCCTCCTTGCCCCCTGCTATCTTATCCTGGGCTGCTTTGTCCCTCGCAGCCTTGTCCCTCGCAGGCCCCTCAGCCAATTCTTTACACACCTCCTTCCAGTCCAGACCTTCCAATCCCAGATGTTGAACCGCTATCCTAACAATCATCTTCACCATCTCTGTTCTACCCGTAACCTCTGCCATACCAGTAACTACCCCTGCCACGAAGGCCACAATACCTAATTTCTCCTCCCTTCCCCTGTCTCTTTCCACCTGCTCTACCCTCACTGCCAAATGCCCTCCTTCAACCCCCTGCACCCTTTCTTGGCTCCCCTGTCCTGCCCTGCTAACCGCCCCAGCATACGTCAACTTACCCTCCCTTCTCTCTCTCCGATCCGCGACCTGCTTCATCATCACCTCGCACCCCCGAAACGCTACACTATGCTCCCCACCACAACTACAGCACCTCGGCTTCACTCCCTCTCGAGAATTGTTGAATATATATATAGAACACAAATGTTCGATTATGACATCATACTGTGACATCACAAATGTTATAGAATGTTTGATTATGACATCATACTGTGACATCACAAATGTTATAGAATGTTCTATTATGACATCATACTGTGACATCACAAATGTTCTAGAATGTTCTATTATGACATCATACTGTGACATCACAAAAATCACAAAAAAAACTAAAATAATCTTTTCTTTTTTTTGGTCTTAAATAGTTTCAAAATAATATTGTAGTTTGAAAATAAATTACAAAGTTTTTGGAAAATAGCGCTTTATTTGATTAACATAAAAAAGTGTTTTCTATACAGAGAACAGCAATATTAATATCAGAAAATGAGTTTTGGAGCAATTCCATGAAAATGTCAACCTCACCATGAAAAAGAAAGTTATAAAAAATCAAGTCCAATTCACTCTGCCTGGACTGGTTCAGAGAAATGGTATCTCCCTCTGTTATCCATGTGAGGCTTGAGGTGTTCACGAATCTGATCAAAACTGACCCAGGACTTGTCCTCTTTGGTTGGAAGTGCAGCGGTAAGCCTCCATAAGGGACATGGACATGTGGCGTTTCTGAACCCTCTGCTTGACTCCTTCTCTTATGGTCACTGCATCCTTCATTCCTGGGGCCTGTCTTGAAATGTCGTCCCTGGAATAATACTCATTTACTTTCTGTTTGATTTCATTTGGGGTTTCTGTGTTTTTTGTGGTGGGTTTCTTGTCACAATCAGACTTAACAACACACATTTTTGATAGTGTTTTTTGTCTATTTCAGACGTGTAACATCCATAATGCAAAAATGTAACATCCATAACGGCACTTTTCCTTGAGAGGAAATGCCAGGTTTTCCTGAAAGTGCTTTTTGGGTACCTCAAACCCTTCCCTACAAAGTGATAGTAAACATGTTATTCTTTGAAAAAGATATTCACAGAGTTTTCATCATGTGTTCAGTGAGTCCGAAAAGCTTGTCAATTTCCGTAACATCCATAACGCTGTGTATTTTGTAGGGCTGTCCCCGACTAAGGATTTGGATGGTCGACTAGGATTGGCCAAAATGTTTTATCATTCCATTTGGGCTGTGGGGGGTGCTTAATGTCTGAAGGAGTCGACTGAAGGCTTCTTGTCCTCTGCAAAAGCATGCAATTGGTCCACTGATGGATACATCTTGATATTTGTCTAGTCTAGTGTGTTCATTAGATGGGTGAAATCCTCTTTCAGTGCCTCTGTGCCTGTTTTCGTATGCAGTTAGCCTCTGGTATGCGTGCCATTAGCGTTAGCCACGCTTCTAGGCCTATTTTCTTTTGGAAATAATGATTAAAAGAAAATATATATAATTTTGTATTATATTGGACTAAGAGGTTGGCCAGTCGACTACGGCTCCTTTCGACCGATTAGTCGACTAATCGATTAATAGGGGTCAGCCCTAGTATTTTGTCACCTATCTCAAAATCCAAAAGGTCAAAACATTTCTTATTGCAGGCTCATCTTTATCTCTAAGTGTAACTAAAATGTGTAAATTATACTTCAAACAAAGGGGTCATAATCGGACTTAACACACATTCGCAATGTAACATCCATAACGGTAACATCCATAACACTTGTAAAGAATACAAAAAATAAGACCAGAATGACTAATTGTTGCTAATATGTCATCTTTATAAAAGTTAGCTTTGCTTAGGAAGTTTGGTTGACATTGCATTCCAGATGCATGTTTTATGACAACTCTTCCTGGAAAACGTTATGGATGTTACATTCGCTGTCCCATAAAGGGGCATTATAACGACATGCTTCACCTGCCAATGGAAAGACACAAAGTACATAATTGATTCACATATTGATACAACAGCCCTTCATGACCAAAGGTGAGGTTAGAAAAATATCTGTTGATTTTTTTTGTGCCATTCTGGCCATTCAGAAAGTCATACAATTAGGTTAATCGAAAAATAAATGTTTACATCATTGTGTCTCCTCCTGTAGTGTGAAAAAACATGCATTCTCATAAATATTACGATCAAATCTATTTTGTACTTCAAAATATAGACCTTGATGATACATTTGAAATTGGTTTGGTTATGATCATGTTATTTTAATTCTTTCATGGTGAGGTTGACATTTGCATGGAATTGCCCTTTTCCAGTGATTAGCATGTTTTCCTAGCAATTGGGGATTATATCAATGTGGTCTGTGTCATTAATTATCATATTGACTCATCAGTCTAGTCTCGAGTTCACGAGATCCTCCCTCACTCAACTAAGCTGTTCTGATTTGACAGTTTTGCTGACGTGAATATAGCACTGATTTGCATAACTAACGCCCCCTCTATGGTTGACAGCATGGACGAGCGAGAGAGAGGGAGGGAGAGAGATGGAGAGAGAGAGAGAGAGAGGGACCCGTCTTCTCTCAAACACACACACGGAGCTTTTACACAGGTTGTGTGTAAGTGCTCCGTGCCTCCGTGTGTCCCTCTCTGTCTCTCTCTCCCTCTCTCCCTCTCTATCTCACTCTCTCCCTCGCAGTCGGGAGGGAGCACGCGCACGCCCGTATTCCGATCCGTACAACAATATTCACATATTGTCATTTGAAACAAGTTACCAATGCATTGTCCCGTGGGATTATGCCCCCCCGCAGCGAAATTAATTAGTATCCCCCTCAGTCTCTCTCTATCTCTCTCTGTGCCAGTCGCAGACTATGTGGATGACTGTCACTCAAAGTGCTTATGGGCGGAGCTAGGCCAACACAGCCTGAAATCCAAAGTGAGAAAAATGTGGCTTTTGAGTACTTGATTAGAAATATAAAACAATGAATTTTTTAACCTTACAGATGTGTTCAATAGACTCACAGGAATTGTGTAAAGTTTCCCAAATAGTGCTAGGAATAGCAATGCATGTCCCCTTTAAGTGTTTATAATAACTGCATCGTATTTCCAGGTCTGCATCCAGGCAGGAGTAAAAACAAATATATAGCGTTAGATGACTAGAAGCTGACTCAAGATCAGTGACTAGGAACACTTGTCTTCATGACTTTAATATTCAAACTACCAGACTGAAGCTGACTCTAGATCAGCAATGCCACATTGAGAGGCTTTACATTTACATTACATTTAGTCATTTAGCTGACGCTTTTATCCAAAGCGACTTTGGCTTTGTGATGTCGTCATCATCTCTTCAATCTCTACTTTCTCCGGGAGTAAAAGCAAATATAGTTACACAGCGTTGGATCTATACTTGATCAAATATAGCAGAAATGTTTTCTAGGTTCATGTTTAAAGTCAGTTTGCTTGCATGTGAGGCATGTTTTTTGGGGGCTGTTCATATTGTAATTAACATCACATATACAGCTCAGGTGGTTTGGACGCATGTTGAAATGTTGCTGTGTGTTTCCAGGTTCACACCCAGGGGATCCCCATGCAGACACAGAGCTTCCCTGTTCACACGCTGGTCCAGACACACAGCCAGACACCAATGCCCATCCAGACGCAGGCTCAGACCGTCATGTTCACGTCAAGCGGTGGCCACTCTCGTTTCATCCAGAACCCTGTCATCTGCCACCAGAGCCACGCGCCAAGCTTCCAAGGTGAACAGGAGACCAGGGCCCTCATTCATCAACCTGACTTACGCACAGATTTGTGCTTAACCTGTGCGTACGATCATTTCTAAGCAAAGAGTGGGATTCATCAATTTCAACTTGAACTTGACTCCGTGCTTACGTGTACGCACAGGTCAGAGCACACTTAGCTGACGCCCAGTGGTAGAATATCGTTACTACGCACAAGCGCTCCTCAGTACATGCATTCGTTCCAACGCGGAAATAAAGACACTGGCCGTGTTCTGTATGAGTCTGACCCCCGTAATTCATTATAGTTCATTGTGAAATAGCGATATTAGTGTAATTATGGTCAAACCCTAAATAGCATGTGGAATAGGTCTTTCTCTCCGAATGAATGCAGGTTTATATATATAGCGTTATGGGGTGCACTGACTGCGCTCGCAGGAACTGTTTTCAGAGATAGCATCAGATAGGGATGAATGAGGGGCAGTCTAATTGCAGAGAGAACATAATATTAACTAGAGTCCACTACCCGAGACACCTCCTTCATTTGTACCGCAATTTGGGACCCAAATTGGAGCTACGAGCTTAAAAGCTTTTCCGTGCTTATTTGATCAAGGTCCAGCTGCAGAGCCGGAGAGACAGACAGCAGAGAGACAGACAGACAGACAGATAGACACTGTTCCACAGTGTGTGTGACCACTAGTCTCCTAGTAGAGACCCCCCCCCTCTGGACCACCTCCCAGTAGAGACCCCCCCCCCCCTCTGGACCACCTCCTAGTAGAGACAAGTTTTCTGAAATTTATGTTTATATATGCAAATGAGGCACTTCCCCATTAAATATGTGGACATTTATGGATGCAATAAGGCAAAATGAAGTAAAATGAACAACTAAATGTGTGTTATTGACGTTTTATTGTCACTAGTTTCATAGAAGACATGTTTAGGAAGCAAAATATAACAGAATCTCAAAATCAACAAAAAAGGTATATTTGCCTATTCACCTGCAGTGTCTCGCCTTAATCCTCATCTTCGTCTTCTTCCTAGAGAAGTCTCTACTAGGAGGTGGTCCGGGGGGGGGGGGGGGGGGGGGGGGGGGGGGGGCTGAGTCTCTACTATTAGACTAGTAGTCACACACACGCACACACACGCACACACACGCACACACACACACACACACTGTGGAACAGTGTCTGTCTGTCTGTCTGTCTGTCTCTGCTGTCTGTCTCTCTGCTGTCTCTCTCAAAATAGTATAAGTGCTATCTTGGCCCTGAGAGTTGCTCTCCGGCTCTGCAGCTGGACCCTCTCAAAATCAGCACGAAAAAAGCTATAAGCTTATAAAACGATTTAATATGCTAAACTTCGTTTTAAATTCCTTAATTCACTTTTGTTTATTTCATAAAGATTTTCCCAATGATACCTGCCCCGACCAGATCCGTGACTCTGTTGCGATACAGATGAATTATCTACTCAGAAAGCTTATAAAACAATTTAATATACTAAACTTTGTTTTTAAATTCTTTAATTCACTTTTGTTTATTTCATAAGGATTTTCCCGACATAATGATACCTGCCCCGACCAGATCCGTGACTCTGTTGCGATACAGATGAATTATCTACTCAGAATAGTATTATAAAGTGGCTATCTTTTATGCTGTAGATCACTGCTGGTATATGTGCGTGCAGAACCTTTATTTCAGCGGGGACTGTAGTATTTATTTGACGTTACTGTACAATATATGTGTATTAAAAGAAGGAGCTGTCTTTTATTGTATTATAATAATTATTAATATTAAAAATAGATTAAGAAAGGCATTCTTATTCCAGCATGCATTAATGACACTAACGGGCAACGGCAAAACAGTGGTTAATGGTCTTTATTAGTGTTTGCGGTGTCCAGGCAGCAATGGTCTTTTAGGAAGTTAATAGGTATAATATCCGACAGTGTACAACACCCTCGGTTTAGTCCATTCTTCCACATTTCATGGGGGTGTCCATTACCATATATGGTTAATCGGGGCGGTTTTGGTATGCAAATACGTGAAAGTGTGCACGAGCCTCGGCGCAGGGCCAAGGTGAGATTCATCATGACAGGTGTGCGTAGAACCTGCGTACGCACGGTTGATGAATCCCGATTTTCCTGTGCGTACACTGATTCTACATTATGTGCTTACGTGTGGAAATAGAACATATTCTACGCACACGTTGATGAATGAGGGCCCTGGTGTTTATCAAGTGTCTGAAAGTAGGAGCATCGATCTGAGACCAGATTGGCTCTTAAATAGTGTCTGAAAGTAGGAGTGTCGATCTGAGACTAGATTGACTCTTAAGTCATAGTGAGGTGTATTATGGTCATGTGACCTGATCACTGGTCCTAGATCAGTACTGCTATTTTTAGAAGTGTGATAAATATGGGCCCTGAGCTGTTGTGTGGATGCCTTCTAGCCATTACCCTCGTGTAATACCATTGCCCTAGCGTCTCATGGACCATGAGCATGGACCACACATATTCCTGGCATTTCGAGGGGGGAAATATATAAATCGTGCATCGAGCAGGAAGAAAATGCTGCACATCGTCAAGATATTTGCTAGATTTTTATTTTATTTATTAATCAGAAGTTACCTTCAAATTATGTGAGGACTTTTGAGCAAATCACTGTACCTTAAAATGCTGAATTTCTTTAACACAATACAATTCAATTTTCATAAATTTTGCACTTTCAGACGCAATTTATTTTATATACGGTTTGCTATTTTGTGTCATACAGTCTATATATTTTTGTTCCCTCCGTACCGAGTTTATGTTTTTGTCTTGGCTTTCTGATAACTGCCATCTGTCATCTTTTCTCCCATCATATTTGTGTCTCTTGTCACCAGTCCTCCAACCACAGATGCAGAGCATTGTGACGTCACCGCAGGTGCAGCCAATGACCATGCACCAGCGCTTACTGCCGTCAGGGCAGACCATCCAGACACTCTCCCCAGCATCTATGCATCAACAGGTACATGCATACAGTATGACTTAACGCATTGTGCTGTAAATCATAGGTCCTTCTAATACAGGGGTAGGCAACCCTAGGCACGCGTGCCTTCATAGGCATGCGGGGGCATTTTCATAGGCACAGGGGGCAGCATTAAAAAAAAGTATACTTTTTCTTTTTTGCTTTGAAATATTATAGTGAAATATTTTGCACTGTTGTCGCATTTATCTTGTTGAAATCCTCCCACAGGTTCTTTTTACTACCACATATTTAATTGAGACCCTTTATTTGTTTATTATTTCAATTTAGCTGGAAATACATTGCTACATCATTCAGTAACATTTGCAGAGCCTTATAACAAAAACATTATTACGGTCACCATTGTGACCAGTGGGATTAATCAACACATTTTATCATTTATTTTTCTATTTCATTGAACATTGCACATTTTACTCAAAATATGAGTATTACCAAGTCAACTTGTGTTCTTAAAACAATGACAATAAAGTTTTATTAGGTTGAAATAATGTGGTTGTGTACTTATTTTTCTGTTAACTTATTATGGATTGAAAACTGAAAACCTTAATGCACAGTAACTGAACTCAATATTTTTAAGTTCTGGTAACTTATTATTATTATTTTTTTACAGTGTAGTCTTGCGATCAATCAAAACGTATTTACACGATATACCTCACATTCACCCTCCATTCACATCCTGGTGTTCTCCTGGTGTTCTCCATTAGGCCTGTAGGTGGAGCTATGACAGCACACGTACAGTACACACACCGATGGTGTGTGATGTGTCCAAAAATGAATGGGCAAATGTGAGTGAAATGGTCGCACTGTATGCAGCTGTTTGTCTGCATTGCATTCCCCTCCCCCCAACTCAGATTTAGGGTTGATACAACCATCATAATAATATTGTTAATAATAACAATAACAATAATGATGTAATAATGTAAAAATTATCATTAAAAAGACCTGATTATGAGAAAAAATAATTACGATGCATGGAATATTGTTGAGGCACACTAGTTACAACTATATTTCAAACAGGCACTCCATGTCAAAAAGGTTGCTGACCCCTGTTCTAATACGAGCCAATAAATGGGTGTTAAAAAGCACAGCCCAATGCCGTAATGATAGTTTCCTATTGGTGCTACCCATAATAGCAAATACAACCCACAATTAACTTGTTAATTGTAAGCATTGTATGCCTCCTTTTAGTGTGGTAATAATATATACATTTCCTATGATTCATATTTTTATTTAATTTGAATAATTTCATAGGTGAATGGTATTCTTATGGATAATTGACAGCCCTAGTCCTGATCAAACAAGTGGAATGACGTGTCAACGTTGGAACCATATAGGACTTATCTGACTCTTTTCGCCACAGCTTCTGGTCCACCAGCCTCAGATTCTGAAGACGGATTCGTTGGTTCTGACGACGCTGAAGCCAGACGGTACCCAGGTTCTGTCCACCATGCAGCAGCCGACAGTTCTGACCACGCCCATGCAGACCTCTCTACAAGTCCCTGTAGGCATCTGAAATATACTGTCTTAACTTACATCCAGACCACCTCTCTACAAGTCCCTGTAGGCATCTGAAATATACTGTCTTAACTTACATCCAGACCACCTCTCTACAAGTCCCTGTAGGCATCTGAAATATACTGTCTTAACTTACATCCAGACCACTTCTCTACAAGTCCCTGTAGGCATCTGAAATATACTGTCTTAACTTACATCCAGACCACCTCTCTACAAGTCCCTGTAGGCATCTGAAATATACTGTCTTAACTTACATCCAGACCACCTCTCTACAAGTCCCTGTAGGCATCTGAAATATACTGTCTTAACTTACATCCAGACCACCTCTCTACAAGACCCTGTAGGCATCTGAAATACTGTCTTAACTTACATCCAGACCACCTCTCTACAAGACCCTGTAGGCATCTGAAATATACTGTCTTAACTTACATCCAGACCACCTCTCTACAAGTCCCTGTAGGCATCTGAAATACTGTCTTAACTTACATCCAGACCACCTCTCTACAAGACCCTGTAGGCATCTGAAATACTGTCTTAACTTACATCCAGACCACCTCTCTACAAGTCCCTGTAGGCATCTGAAATACTGTCTTAACTTACATCCAGACCACCTCTCTACAAGTCCCTGTAGGCATCTGAAATACTGTCTTAACTTACATCCAGACCACCTCTCTACAAGTCCCTGTAGGCATCTGAAATACTGTCTTAACTTACATCCAGACCACCTCTCTACAAGTCCCTGTAGGCATCTGAAATATACTGTTAACTTTCTCACACACACTGTAATTATTTCCGATGACCCCATCAGAGTTCAAATGACAATTAATAGATTCCTTTTGAGCTGAAAATTATGCTTCATATTCAATTATCTTTCTTACCACCTCAATTCACATCTTCCTATGTTCATTTGTGTAATATTTATGCCTCTCTTCTCCTCTCCCGTAGACTCTAATGAGCAGCAACATCATGACTGTGCCCGTCATGATGCAGGGGGGCGGGGACAAGCTGCCCATCAAGCAGCTCCAGAGCTCCTCCCACTGTGGACGCCTGGTCAGTACGGCCATGGATCAGGGCCAGATGATGGGAGTGATGGGCCCGGGAGGGGTGGTGAAGGAGGGAGAGAGGAGGACCACCCACAACATCATAGAGAAGAGGTACCGCTCCTCCATCAACGACAAGATCCTGGAGCTCCGAGACCTGGTGATGGGGAACGACGCCAAGGTCTGTGTTTTCATTCTGTGTTACAAAGCTCCAATACAGATGTGTTACAAGCTCCAATACAGATGTGTTACAAGCTCCAATACAGATGTGTTACAAAGCTCCAATACAGATGTGTTACAAGCTCCAATACAGATGTGTTACAAGCTCCAATACAGATGTGTTACAAGCTCCAATACAGATGTGTTACAAAGCTCCAATACAGATGTGTTCTTTCCCGGTCCACTTCTCAAAAAGTATTAAAGGTGCTATAGATTCAGCCACTAGATGTCCCACTAGGCATGTAATTTATCCAATCGGGTGCATTCCACGTGGGGAAAAGGAAAGTAGGGAGGGGTAAACGACAACATTAATTTTGGACCCACCAAAATCTTTTAAATGGTAAATTCATTAATCTGCACTTTTCTTAAAGCTCTGTTTTTAGATAATTACTCTACATAGAAATGTTATCTATAGCAGCTTTAATAAGTGACCATTTGGAATTTCTGAGCAAACAGTTGAATAGGAGACTTTACACATTTCCAACGTCATGTGTTTTGTCACAGATGCACAAGTCTGGAGTGCTGAGAAAAGCCATCGATTACATCAAATACCTGCAGCAGGTCAACCACAAACTACGGCAGGAGAACCTGGCCCTGAAGATGGGAGGCCAGAAGAACAGTAAGTGTTCCACCTCTCAAACCATATTCAATTCATGTCACGTTGGTCGAGTTTGACACGGTCACGGCCCGGTGGACGGATGCGGAAGTTGCCTGTTCACTTCAATGTCAAAACTTGAAAAACAAATGCCACTTCCAATAGTAAAAACAAAAGAATTACAAACGTGTGATTATCTGATTCCAGTTGTTTTTCACCACCGTAGTCTTGGTTTCTTTTAATGCATGGAAGTGAATTAGTTATGTGCTGCTCCCTGGAATGCGTTCATAGCTATCTACAAAAACAGATGAAGTGATAATGATGGAGAGTTGATATGTTGTGTGGAAAACGACAACCTGTTCCAGCTGCATGTTTTAATGATCCTCTCCTCCTCCTCCTCCTCCTCCTCTCCCTCCTCTCCTCCCTCCTTCAGAGACGGTGGTGCTGTCGGAGGATGTGGAGCTCAAACAGGAAGTGGTGATGATGTCACCACCCACCTCAGACTCTGGTTCTGGCTCCCCTAATCAGTTCTCTCCTTACTGTGTCGACTCAGAGCCAGGCAGTCCCCTGCTTGACCATGACCAGGTAACACACACACACACACACACACACACACACACACACACACACACACACACACACACACACACACACACACACACACACACACACACACACACACACACACACACACACACACACACACACACACACACACACACACACACACACACACACACACACACACACACACACACACACACACACACACACACACTCTTAACCTAACCTTAACTGTGACACTGTAAAATAGGACTGAATTCGAAAAAAATGTGGACGTTGAAATGGCCTCATTTGGTCCCCTGTGGTGTGTATTCTCCAAGGTGCTCCTGATTTTTCACATAAACGTGCCCCCCCCCCACACACACACACCTAAACAGAGTTGCCAGATTTAGTAAAGTACAAGTGGGTAACCGCCACTGGAAGCCTTACAGGAAACTCACTAGGGATTGGTGGGCGGTATAAAGGTTGAACCTGTTGAACTGGTAGAAATCCGTGCCAAGATAGAGATCTGACTCTCCCGGATGTACCAGTAGAAGGCTACTTTTAGTCTCTTTGGATGGAAAAATACTTTTTCAGATTAACACACCAAGCTAGAAAAAAGCTCCCATTCCTGATAGGGATGAGTAATGTTTTCCCAGATCGAGTGCTCGCATGAATTGAGTAGTGCTCGAGCTATTGTTTAGGGAAATCTATTTTTAGAAATAGAAGGGGAAAAAATCAAGCTCGAGTTCAGTTGAAATGGTGAGTAGTCAAGTAATTACTTACTCACGCCCATCCCTAGTTCCTGATGCAAACAAAGAAGTAGAATTAGTTCAAGAGAAAGGTGCTTTGTCCATCATCTGGATGTGGTTTGAGTTTAAAAAGTCAGACCTTGGGCGGCTACGTGGTGCAGTGGGCAAGGCGCTCACCACAAATACTGGAGACGCTGGGTTTGCCTGTTCGAGCCCAGCGCTCCACATTGCTTTCAGTTTAGCTGGTCGTCCGTACTAATACACATTGGCAGTATTAGGGGGTGGGAAACTGATGGGTGGGGATCGGGCGTTGTGGACAGCGACTCCTACAGGTCGGTTGGTGCGCCTGCGCAGTAGAATCAGGAAGCGATGGGGGCGGCGCCCCTCCAAAGCGCAGACCCCTGACGCTGAAAGATCGTGCCGTGCAGGTGAAAAGATGCGACTGCTGTTACCTCGAGTATCGGAGGGGACTCGTGCTATGTATGACTTAGTCCACATTGCAGCCGGCTTGTGGGAGGCAAGAAACCGCGTTCGAGACAGGGGAGGGTTGAATTGGATGATACAAAAATTGGGATGGGAGAAAAATAGAAAATGGGAGAAAAAGTGGATCAAAGAAAAAAGTCAGACCTTGAGCAGAAAACTATGATCTGCAAGCGATGTGATTGATTTATTGATTTATTGATTTATTGAAAACTTTATTAACAGATTGCAGAATGGGTACAATACAGTACAGCTCAATACACACAATTGTTAAGGGGGTGCAGACCAGAGAAAGACTTTCGTCTTGTTTACATCAGGGTCCCCCATTTTCAATTCATCAGGACATATATGACATACAGATAGACAGTACTGCTACATCTATACATTTATGACATACCAGATTTGCAAATACAGTACTGTTTGTGATACAAAAAGAGTCAAGAAAAGGGAGTATATACATTTGACGTAGAAACTGTACATTGGAGGAGGTTGGGTGGGGTTGTGTGGGGGAGGTTGGGTACATTGGGATATTGACAACCATACTGGGTAATTTACATTGGAGGTGGTTGGGGGGGGGGGGGGGGGGACACTGTATAAACAAGCAAAACTGTACATTGGGGGGGGGGGAGACACTGTACAAACAAGCAAAATTGTACATTGGAATATTGACAACCATACTAGGTAAATTACTATACATTGGAGGGGGTTGGGTTAGGACATTTACAGGGGCCAGTTTCGAATTGCAGTCTCCCATAGGTGTCCCTTGTGAGTGGTTTTGAAAGTGGGTAGTGATTCACATTCCTTTACAGCTTTGGGTAGGGCGGTCCACATTGATGTGGCATAATTGCGAAACGTGTTTAGTCCCTTGTTTGAGCCGAATCTGGGTTTAACATGATTTGTGGAGCTCCCTCTGGTGTTGTGATCGTGGTATTCACTGACCTTTGGGAAGTATTTTGACATGTACATAGGTACCTTGGTCGTGTAGTGTATCTTGTAGACCAGGCCCATTGCAAGTTGCTGTACTCTGTCGTCTACTCTAAGCCATCCTAGGTTGTCAAAGTGGGCAGGGGTGAGGTGGGTTCTAGGAGTAAGGTCAAGCAGTAGTCTGACCAGTTTGTTTTGAGATGTTTGTAATTTTGTTTTTAGCGCCTTTGAGGTGCTTTGGTACCATGAGGTGCAAGCATAGTCGTAGTACCCTTGAATGAGTGCTCCTGCCAGAGTCTTCAGGGTATTCTTGTTTACCAGAGAGGAGATCCGGTACAAGAATCGAGTTCGTTGGTTGACTTTTTTTATTACATTGGATGCCATTTTGTCACAGGAGAGATTAGCCTCTAGGATGGAACCCAGGTAGGTAATTTCATCTTTCCTTGTGACAATATTGTCACCCACTGTAACTGAGAAGCCGTCGGTCTTGCTGAGTTTGTTATTTGAACCGAAGAGAATGGACTCTGTTTTGCCCATGTGTAATGATAGTTTGTTATCAGCGAGCCATATGCCGATTTTGCCTAGTTCCGAGCTGAGGGTTTTTTCAACCTGTAACTTGTTCTTGTCAGAGATCTTTGTTACAAAGACTTAATTTCCTGCATTCTGGTGAATTTTAGTGCATGTGAATCACAAACTAATGAGCCAACAATTGCTTAGTACAATGTACTGTTATGGACCTCAAATAAAACTGTTGTGGCACTAGCAATGCTACTCTCTCCACCTTCAAAAAGAAAAAAGCAAGAGCACAACATATTTTTCTATTTACTATTATAATACAGTTAACCACTCTCTCCTGTAAGGGCCTTTCTTTTTCTTTGTTTTATCCCTCTCTCCTCCACCCTTTTTCTTTCTTCCACTGTCCATCTTGACATCAACGTTAATTGACTTTCGCTCTACTGTATCTCTCCCGACTCGAGTCCCTCACTACCTGGCTCACTGTCTGGCTGTTATTCTGCATCTGAGTGCCGTCTGCAATTCCATTCGCCGCCTCCGCTGTCAATCAGTTGTATCGCCTGGTCCCGCCTCCACCAATCACAAGCGGCAGCACGGCTCCATTGTGTGTGTGTGATCCGAGGGAGAGAGTCAGATAGTTCTCCAACTCTGTCGCAGACAGTGAAATCCTGGTTGTTCCCCACCCACCTAGGTTATCTAACTATCGCGCCGCGCCGCCGCCACAACTAGAAACAATGGCCTGGCAAAAAAAAAAAAATTATAATAATAATAAAAAAAAGATTTTTTTTTTTTTTTATATATATAATTTCTTTTTAATCTGTGCAGGCCAGGCCACCGGGAAAACTCCCGGTGCTCCCGATGGCCAGTCCGGGCCTGGACCCAAGCAGTCCCTCAACAGGTGGTGCTAAACTAAAACCACAACACGGTTCACTGGTGCTCTGTTCCACCTGACTCTCCACACCTCGCTTTACTCCCATTGGAGAACCAACTAAAATCATCTGAGAAGTATTGCTAGGCAACAGCATCAATAACCCCTAGGTGTTGGCTGTCCCTGCGGTAGGGAGATTCAGACAGACGTTTATGATACGTTTATGATATGTCCAAGTGTCCAAGAACTTCCCCACCACAGTCAGGACAGCCGAAACCTGCCCAATTTTCCGCCGGCGACTAAAAACACACTTCTTATTTGACAATATCTGAATAATAATAAATAGAAATAAAAGTAAAACTACTAACCTTTGTACAATCTTTTACTATTATGTACTTTGCTACTAGGTAATCTACTGTGCCTATTAGGGGTGGGGGAAAAAATTGATATGTAGTAGTATCGCGATACTTTGCGTGGCGATACTGTATCAATACAGGGACGCCAAGTATCGATATTTAATTATTCATTAAAAAAAAGTATCTTTATTTTATTTTATTTTGTATAAGGAAGTTGCATTGTTCATTTCAATACCTGTAATAGTACAGTAGTCCACACACACACACACACACACACACACACACGCATGTGCATTCAGTTAAGTTGGAATATGACTGTAATACAAACAGTTCAGTTTGTCAGGTACATGCAACACGGATTACAGTGTTTACATCTGTCTGCTTGAGAAAATACCATGTTCTGCAATAAAAATTATTGAAGTGAGATGAACAGACTGAACTTTATTTTATTAGATAAAACATGTTGACAAAGTTTTACTTTGCAGTTGAAAAAAGGTAATAAATTAAATTTGATAAAAAATATATATATATATTTTTCCGCAATACTCAGCGTATCGCGATATATTTAGTATTGCGATACTATCGTATCGTGACGCAAGTATCGCGATAGTATCGTATCGTGAGGTCTCTGGCGATTCCCACCCCTAGTGCCTATATTATTACCTACTATGCTAATATGTCTATACTATTATGGACTCAAGAGTGTAGCACTCAAGTTCGACACTGTTTGACAAACAACACCACTTACCCTCAGCTGCCAGAGTTGTACCCTTCCTGCTGACTCCATACAGAACTTGTAAGTCGCTTTAACTAAAAGCGGCAGCTAAATGACTAAATGTAAACGTATCCATTTTTGTCACTGAAAATCACCAGAGCTTAAGACCTTGGCCTAGGAAGCGTAATGTAACGTTGTTGGCTGAGGGTGGAACCCTGAGACCTGCTGTACCTCGTTTCCCCTTCTCTCCGTCTCCCTGGTAGCTTTCCTACAGCACTGCTTCTAAAGCCTGGTGACCCCCAGGCATCCTTGAGTGAGTTCCAGGGGATCCCCAGAGAAATGGAGACTATTCTGATCATAGCGTTCACTTTCTACTGTTTGATTGTTCATTTTGATTGTTCATTTGTACATACGATATCTTTCTATTGTTATCTCGGCTGCATAATTCTGGACTAGGCTAAATCCAATCCAACAGCAAACATCCTCTCAGACAGAGGTCCCTGAGACATCATTTAATTTGGTGGTTCTTCACAAGAAATATTTTTTGAGAACCACTGTCTTACCATATCAATCAAGGGAAATCCTAATGGTAGTGGACTGCCCACCATCATCTGATTGATTGATTGTTTCTCTCATGTTTCCCTCAGTTATCATCCTTTTAATAGTATATTTCTAACAGGAATACTGACTATTATATGGAGTTGTATGGAATCTCATAAGTGGGAAAGTTAGCACCAAAGACTTGATGTGTCAGTGTATCCAGCTAGGAGAAGCATCGCTCTGTGTGCTTCCCACTGTGTAGATAATTGGACCTATCTCAAGCCCTGGCCTCTTCTCTCCATCCTCCAATCACAACTGTTGCTTCCCTCGGGACAAACTTAGTTTGTCAAACTTAGTCCCTTGGAGAAACGTAATTTGTCTGTATGTTTTATGGTAGAAACGTGTTCAAAGGGCTTTGCTCTGGGATGGCGCTCCGCAGTGTGATAACTGTAGAACAGGGAAAGGATTCTGGGATTGAAATGGACCAAATCCCCATAAGCCATGTCTTTTATCTCTCCGAGGGGCACCAGAGTTGTGGAAGCAGCACTCTGCCATTGTGCTGGATGAACAACGGTGTACAATGGCCTGTTTGTTCTGGGGAATCTAACTGTTTCAATGCCTGGCTCAACATGAGAGGAGTCTCTCTGTGGACATGGAGGACATTTTGCTGCTGCCAGATTTCCATGAATAACCTCCCTGTGGAAACCTTATATGAAACCTGTTGTGGACCTACAAGTGTTATGGCTTTGACCTAAGGAATATAGCTGAGACTTGTCTGGTCGGAACCATAACACAGTGACATAATTGATTAATATGTAATAAATGGTGCAGTTACTTCTATTGCAGAACACTGTTAGAATAGGATCTCTCCAGGCTGTGTTCTGGTGAACATGAATCTGGACTACAGATGTCCTTCCTATCATCCCCTTGTCCCCTTGGAGCATTTTAGAGCCACTGCCTGGACAGTGAAGGAGAAAGGAATCGACAGCCATTGAACTCTTATAACAGACCATAAGAGAATGACAGTCCACCATATAATGATACAATGGCCCATAAAAGGAGATGGAATTCCCCCAGGATATAAATGAGTAGAGCAGATGGAACAGGAAGTCAATGTTAAGGATGGGAACCTTATAGACCCACACACTACTGCACAGACTCAGGGGAACCTGAGGTTTAGCTATGGAGGTGCAATGCCTTGGGCTCTCATTTCTGAGCACTACCTGCCCTGTACCTAGTTCAGGGCATGAATTACCTTATTTTCTTTTGTTGTTTTTATTGCTTTATTGGACAGACCCGGCAGAGAGGAAGGATAGGAGAAGATATGGGGGGAGGACATTCAGCAAAGGTCGCCGGGTCCAGGAGTCGAACCCGGGACGGCCATGTTGCACTGTAGTGAGTTACGTGGTGCGCCACTCTGGCGCCCCATGAATGACCTTTTTAAAGTAAAAAAGGAAAGGATAGGTACAACTTATTGTATATAACGATTTTGTAATTCTCTTTGAGCTCTTGATACAATGACAGTAGACAACAGGTGAATTGGAGATCTTATTTTTCTGTATTTTGTCGCTTTAAAGGTTTGTTTACATTGGTAATGTTTGTGAACACTGGAGTAAAATACACCTGTTATATTTTAATTTAAAATGGGTAAAAATTAAATATAAATAAAAAACATAAACTGAATTATATTTGAGCTGGAACCAAACTAGTTTGCATTGCATGTTCTTTTTATATTCTATTCTAAATAGCTTAATCTTCACTAATGTTGAATTTAAGTCACTGGCAAAACGTCTGATGTCCTCTACTAACTTTAAACCACACAGCTCTACTCTATCAAGCTAGCTATGAGATCCATGCAGACAGTGCTGCAGAGTTTGCTAAGAGTATTGTAAACAATGGAGTCTCTGGACTCTGCTGGACAAACTGTGATGACAACATTTCTAAATGATCCCAAGCATTTTTCTCTGCATTATGTTCTGTAAAAACCAATTTGGATATTGGCACCTATTGGCCAACATATAGGTTGATAGCAATATGTCTGTGTTAGGCCAATATGGGCAGAGAAATTTATCGGTCAGGCTCTAATGCTGAGTCTGTATAACATTTCCTTGTTCTCTTCTTCTCCGTCCTTCCTTCCTCCTCCTCCTCTGTCTCTCTGATCTCTCAGGTGAAGAGTGAGCCGGGCTCTCCCTCCTCCGTGGGGGTGATGGATCGATCCCGTGTGCTCCTGTGTGCGTTGACCTTCTTATGCCTATCTCTGAACCCACTGCCCTCCCTGCTGGGCTCGGAGGACCAGGGTCCCAGCCTGGGCGGTGGACACGGATCCTCCAGAACACTCGTCTGGTTCCCCAGCCACACTCAGAACTTTGGTGAGCGACCACGATGGATTCATTCCACTCACATGTTGCATAAAATGTCCAGAACTGAACATTGTTAAAGGAAAACTCAAACATTTGGGGAAATTAGCTTATTTAACATCTTCCCTGGAGTTAGACAAGAAGATACATACCTTTTTCGTCTCTCTGCATGCATTGGGCTTAGGGAACGCCTGGACCGTTAGCCTAGCTTAGCTTCATCACTGGAAGTGGGGCAGACATCTAGCCTAGTTCACTACAGTCAGGACATATACTCCAAATACAATCAAAATACAACTCCCAAACGTTCCTGTAAACATGTTGTGACCTGTGTATTTACCATGTCTCCCACTCACACAAGTCACACGAGTCTCCCAGTCACACAAGTCTCCCAGACACACAAGTCTCCCAGTCACATGAGTCTCCCAGTCACACAAGTCTCCAAGTCACACAAGTCACATGAGTCTCCCAGTCACATTTATTTCCTGTTGCAGTGTGTTCGCCATAGGGCTGGGCGATATAACAATAATAACGATTATCGCAATATATTTTAATAATCGATATCGGGGGGGGGGGGGGGGGGGATATCGAATTCTTTCTTTTTCTTTTTCGTTCTTTTTTTTGTGACCTGCAACAGGGCAGTTTTTTTATTTTTTTTTTATTATTATTGCAGGAAAAGTAGTACATACATTTACAATCGTCAATATTATACATTTTCCATCTTTTCTTCTTTTCTTCCCCTTTCATTTCCCCTTCCCCTCCCTCATACCCACCCCATCCCCCCCACACCGAGGTTTTTGAAGACACATCTGCAAATCAACAGGGCAGTTTTAAAACCAGAGACAGTGGACAGACTTGTCTTTCTTGCCTGCAACTTAAAGTAATGGCTTTGCTTGTCCAAATGACAATACTGACCAAATTGAGATTTATTTTTCTCTTGTCCAAACCGTCTGTACACAGTAAGCTATGTGTGCTAGCAGAGCTAGTCTCCAGTTGCGAGTCACGGTGCACATGTGCGGTGGTTTGTCCACCAAAAAAGCGCCAAAAGATAGAAAAGAAACTAGCAGAGCCAGAACTATTCAACTCCCCTGGAGCCACAGCCAGCAGAGAAGCCGGTTTACTTTCGCTTTCAAACCAGCTGCAGAGCTGAGAACTGGAGTGTGAGGGGCTGTAACACTAAAGATGGCGGCAACGACAAAGAATTGCTGCAAAATAAACATACATCTGTATGTATCTTATAAGTATACTTATAACAATATCGATAATTATCGATATCGAGTGATATGATATTGTTATCGATATCGTTATCGCAATATCATTTTTGGCCATATCGCCCAGCCCTAGTTTGCCAAGACACAAGCTGACAGGAAGTACACCTGGGCCCAAGCTGTTAGCAGTCTCCTGAAAAGCTCTATAGATGTTGGGGGTATCTCACACATGTCTCCTCCTCCAGCATCGTGGCTGAGGTGCGTGTTGCCGTGGGTGATGGTGTGGGTGCTGAGTGGGGTGGGCGCCGTGTGGGGCTGCGTCAGGGTGCTCTACCTCTGGGAGCCTGTCACATGCCTCCACTCCCCCAACTCTGTCTCCTTCTGGAGGCACCGCAAGCAAGCCGACCTTCATCTCAACAGGGTGAGTGGCAGGGAAGCCCCTGGCGTCCTGTAGACTTTTCTTGGCTAGCATAGGTGAAAGATTGTCTTTGTATCCTAATCATGTTTAACCTCTTAAGCCCGATTTATTGCACGTCACAAATGGATCAATACAGTCCGTATTAAGTGATGCTGCGTTTCTTTTTCAAATGTAGCCAAGAGTAAAGACCTTAAACCCTATCAAAACAGCAGTCAAAGTGTATATTTTCAGCACTACGTTTGTTTACCAATGATTTTAAGTAGGGATGTCCGATATTATCGGCCTACCGATATTGGCATTAAAATGTGATATGGGAAATTATCGGTATCGGTTTTCAAAAAAAAAAAATATATATATATATAATTCTTTACATTTATTTAACCTTTATTTACTCAGGCAAGCAAGTAAGAGAAAATTCTGATTTTATTTATTGTCAAAAGTATGCATAATGTTGTGTTAATTCCACAACAAGAGTATGTAATGTTAATTACCTGAAATTATTCCGTTTTTTTGCGGGGGGAAACCCTGCATATATCGGTATCGGTTGATATCAGTATCGGAAATTAAGAGTTGGACAATATCGGTATCAGTAAAAAAGCCAATATCGAACATCCCTAATTTTAAGTGTTATTAGCGAATAACGGACAATTTAGACGCAACGACAGGAAGCCGTCATGAAATCATTGTAGTCCTAAGAAAGAGGAGACCTAGGGCTTTCGATGGACGTCTACATTTCATAAAACTACACTACCCAAAGGCGGTCAGGTGGCGTAGCGGAGATTGCGTTCGTCACCAACACCGGAGACGCTGGATTCGCCTGTTCGAATCCAGCGCACAGCTCCGGCGTTGTCACCAGCTTGGCTGGCCGTTCACACTAATACAATTGGCAGTATTAGAGGGTGGGAAAGCTGGCGGGGTGGGTCCGGGTCATTGTAAACAGCGACTCCTACAGTTCGGTCGGGGCGCCTGCTCAGCGCGGATAGGATCTAAGGGGGGTAGTGTGATCCTTCCACACGTTACACCCTCTCAGTGAGAGTCCGTGCTGCCAGGTGAAAAGAAGCGGTTGATTGGCTAGACGTGTGTCGGAGGAAGCACGTGATAGCCTCCACTCTCCCAGACCGACTGTGGGGGGTAAGTGCGCAGCGACCAGGAAGGGGATTGGAAATTGGCATAACGACTAACATTGGGATGGGAGAAAATTGGAGGGAAAAAGAGGGGGGAAAAGATCAATATAAAAAAAAAAAAACGACACTACACTACCCAGCTCACACCGGCCGCATACAAATGTAGTCCAACCATTTTTATTTGCCAAATATTGACGTGAAAATCGGGTCGATCAAAACTCATTGTTAAAATACAATGTATATTGTTTCTTTACCTTTACGTCTAGGAACAATCTGCGTCGCAATCCAGTAAATAATGCCGGACCTATGGACATTATGTAAGGGATAATATATAGCTACGAGGTCATTGTCGCAAAATAATTGACCGACACGGAGTTTAGAATACCGAGGCGCCTTGCCGAGGTGTTTTAAACGTAGTGAAGGTCAATTATTTTGCGACAATGACAAGAGTATAGGCTATACATTATCCCGCTTATTACATGGCTAACTTACTAACAATATACCTAATTCATTTTACACCATCGACAAGACGAGATCAAATGCAGACGCAGTTGTTCTGTGGCTCTGTCAGCCCAAATAAAGTGATTATTATTATCGCCGGCAGGTGTGTCTGATTGCACTGATGCAGTGTGTGTCAGTGGGCTTGATTGCTCCAGCTGCGAAAAGCAATAATCACCGGTGATTATTGCGCGTTGCCCATGGCAGCGGTCAGTTATCGAAAAATAATTCACCGCTGTCAGGGGCTATTGACCAATCACAATCGAGCATTTCAGCAAATGTTAAAAAATGCCATGTAATAAACAAAAGTAAAGATTTTTTATATATATATATTTTTTTTTATTATCTTTTTCCCCCTCCTTATTTTTCCGATTTTTCTCCCATCCCACTGTTAGTCGTTATGCCAATTCCCAACGCCCTTCCTGGTTGTTGCGCACTTTCCCCTACTGTTGGTCCGAGAGGCCGGAGACTGTCGCATGCTTTCCTCCGACGCATGTGCAGCCAGCCGGCAGCCAGCCTGGCCGCGCAGATTCTCACTGGGAGAGTGTAACGTGTGGGAGGCCGCACTACCTCTCACCAGATCCTACCTTCGCTGAGCAGGCGCCCCGACCGAACTGTAGGGGTCGCTGTCCACACCACCCACGGCTCCCCTCCCCCTAACTCAGCCAAACGAGTTAGTATAGCGATCAGCCCGAGCCAAGGCAATGCTGACTCTCCGGGAGTCGAGACCGCCACCTGACCGCCCCTACAGTAGATTTAATTCACGGTCTTTGCTGCCCTGTAACGGGCGCCTGGTGGTACTAAATCCAGATTTAACTCTGCCATTGGAAAGAGGAGATTTGGGCCGATCCATAGATGTATGACTTGGCCATAATAAGGTAATTTATAGGCCTGATATTCTATATACTATATTCATATTTCAAATTGCATGTGTCCCGATTGCAAAATTCAGTACTGTATCTACAAAATACCCTGTAAATTATTTGCCTTTAGTTCATTTGCTTAGATTTTTTTAGTACACTTGATCTCAAGAAGGTGCTGAATGAGCTCGCAATTTTTCACTTTTGGTCAATGTTAGCATGGTGTTATTCACCGTCAAAGATGGGAAAAAATAACTAATAATTTATATTTTCCTTTGGTTCATTACAATTTATTCAAGCATAGTAACAGACACAATATTTCTTGACATTCGGAATACATTTCTGACGCAAGAACATGCAAATGGTCCTTGTAGAAGTGGATTAATCTTTCATTTACTTGGGTATGTACTTTTAGGCTAATTTTCTGAAAATATGGCTAGGGCTTAAGAGGTTAATGGGGTTGTTCTTCTCCCATTCTCCTCTTTGGTGTGTTTGAATTCTAAGCTAGTGTTACCCAACTTAGTTCAGAGACTAATACTTTGACAGTAGAGCCCTTTTTTTTATTTATTTTTTTATGGCACCTCTGGTTTACTGTTCATCTACACACCATATCCCCTCTGTCCTCTCTCTCTTTATTTATTGTATATGAATTGAAATGATGTGCAAATAAATACAAATGCTAATTAAATGTGTCCTCTTTCCTGCAGGGTGACTATACAGCAGCGCTGGCCAGTCTAGAGACCTGTCTGTCAGTCCTGACCAGAGCTCTGCCCTCCACCAATCTGGACCTCATCTGCTCCCTCTCCTGGAATGTGATTCGCTACTGCCTGCATCGTCCCACCCCTCTGGGCTGGCTGGTGCACCAGGTTGCAGGAAAGCACGAGGGGGAGGAGTCTCGGACCAGTGCCCGGGACGCGGCTCTTGTCTACCATAGGCTGAGCCAGCTGCAGCTCACAGGTAACTGTTGTAAACCGATCAGGATCATGGTTCCCACTGTCACTGATTCCAGTTGACAGCTTCCATGCTGGTTGTTAGCAGTAGAACACAAGGATGGGTCAGTGCCTGTACTTCAGGGAATCACTGAAATCAACTGAATTGTAGCCTTACTGGTCGCTTGCTTGTCAACAATCCAGCTGATTGTTCTGTGTCAGGCTCATTGACTCCCATTCATTCCACGAGTCTGGTCCCATGTAGAGGTATCCAAAGAATTGTGGGATGCAATGCAACCATTGACAATGTGCATGATCATTGATCTCTCTCTCTCTCTCTACAGGGAAGTTGCCACAGCGCAGTGGCCCCTGGGCCCTCTCTCTGTCTATGAGTGCAGTGAACCTCAGTGAGAGCGCCCAGGGCAAGATGGCTCCCACCCAGCTCGCCCAGATCTATGTTACCGCGGCAACAGCCCTGCGCACCCTGCTGGGTCACCACCTCTCCTGCTTGCCTGTCAGTGTTCTGAGACAATCCATCTCCTTATCTCTCATCCTCTCATTTCTACATCTTTCTATCTGCTCCTCGTCTGTTCATCACAGTTTTTATACTTCTTAATGAGATGATACATCCTCTTGTCATTTATTTAAATTTTAAATTTTTATACTTTTTTAAGGTGCATTATGCAGGTTGAGAGTCGAAAAAAGTCAGAAAAGTTCAATAAAGTCTATGGTATATTTTCACAAGTGAATAAACAAAACTGTCCTTAGAGGAAAATTGCACTGTTTGAAGATAGGAGGCTGTTTTAAGAGATCCTTGTTTCACTGTTTCACAAGAAAAGTATCTCCCCTAACTGCATAGTGCACCTTTAAATCCTTATTAAACTAAACTGCATAGTGCACCTTTAAATCCTTATGAAACTAAACTGCATAGTGCACCTTTAAATCCTTATTAAACTAAACTGCATAGTGCACCTTTAAATCCTTATGAAACTAAACTGCATAGTGCACATTTAAATCCTTATTAAACTAAACTGCATAGTGCACCTTTAAATCCGTATGAAACTAAACTGCATAGTGCACCTTTAAATCCTTATTAAACTAAACTGCATAGTGCACCTTTAAATCCTTATTAAACTAAACTGCATAGTGCACTTTTAAATCCTTATGAAACTAAACTGCATAGTGCACCTTTAAATCCTTATTAAACTAAACTGCATAGTGCACTTTTAAATCCTTATTAAACTAAACTGCATAGTGCACTTTTAAATCCTTATGAAACTAAACTGCATAGTGCACCTTTAAACCATTTAAAGAATTCTATGGAATCCCCTCAAACTTTTTCTTGGTTCAGCACCAGTTTTATCTAGTACGTTATGTGTAAATCGGGGCTACCCCCTCTTAGTCCATTAATTAATCGGTTTGGTCTTAAAATGTGTTGATTGATTAGTCTTTCATATTTTTCTAAATGCGAAGCACCTCTATGATCGACTTTCACTCTCTCTCTCTCTCTCAATCACTCACTTACTCACTCACAGTTAGCCACTCTGCCCCTAGTGGCAGCTCACATTCATGTCATGATGAATACTTTGCATCTTTGACATTTTCATGATCATCTCTTGATTTCCTGTTTCCCAGGGTTACCTTCTGAGCTGTGCTGAGAGCGTGGCCAGCCAATCAGAATCCAAGCCTGTTCCAGACTGCCTGCGTTGGCTCTTCACCCCATTGGGCAGGCAGTTCTTCCTGAGCTGTGATTGGTCTGTGAAGTCTGAGCGCAGTGGTGGGGTGTACACCTCTCAGAGAGACCCAGGTAAATTGGCTCCTACAGTACAGTGTCACCGTTTGTTTTTAGCCAATTGGGTGCAGAGGGAAAGACTTCATTTTAGACACCTTATAGTTTATTATTGTTAAAGGAACACACCAGCATCATGGGCGCTTACTGTCTTCTCCAGAATCAGATGATAGATACCAATTTCCTCTCGCTCAGTAGAAAGCTATCCAGCTACCAGCTAGCCTAACTTAGCACAAATTAATGCAAGTGGATACGGACCACTAGCCTAGCTTAAAACTCTGGGTAGAAGTGTCCCAGCTTCTTTATTTATGCTAAGCTAGGCTAGCTTACAGCCGGATAGCTTTCTACTGAACTCACAGGGAGTAAATTGGTATCTATCTTCTTGTCTGACTCTGGAGAAGACGGTAAGTACATTTCCTATAATGTTGGCCCGTTCCTTTAAATATGATCACATCTATGGAATATCCCAGTTTTTGGGACGCAGTCCGCAGGTTTCTAACTCAGAAAGGAGGCTCATGTGGGGGAAATGGATGTTTTGATAGAGGGAGAGGGGGGGTGATGTATCACTCTTGTTCCCTAACTTGTTTGCTTCTTTCAGCCGCTTGTCACTAACTGTCTCGTCATCATGTCTCCTTCTCTTCCTGTTCCGTCCGACCAGCCGACCCTATTGGCCAGCTGCACCGCTGCTTCTGTGAGAAGCTGTTGGAGAGAGCGGTTCACACGCTCATCCAGCCCCAGAGCAACTCTGAGGCAGGCAAACGGAAGGATGACTCTGGGTAAGAGCCTGGGGTCCTGGCGGCTGTTCTGTTACCGTCTTGTTAACAACTGATTGATCGCCTGACAGTTTGGTGCAAATCTATCCTTTACATTCTTTCTTTCCACCCTTCTCTCTCTCTCTCTCTCTCTCTCTCTCTCTCTCTCTCTCGCTCTCTCTCTCTCTCACAGGGAGTTTTCCAGTGCTCTGGAGTTTCTTCAGTTGTTGAACAGTTGCACGGAGGAGTCCTCCTCCCCGTTCCCCGCCCCTCCCAATCACACCACCACACCAGGTATGAAACAAACACACAAGGCACCCCCCCCTCCCCCCATGGCTAAACAAGAAACCAGATACCCCCCCCCCCTCTCTCTCGCTATACTCACCCCATGTACAAGCTACAGTTTGCGTCTGGGCGTGTAGATAGACACGTGGGATTCATTTCATCCTCTCCCAAGACGATAAATAACATTGAAGTTGACTGCTTGTTTGAATGTGTATTGATTTTGGCCCGGGAGCACGGAGAGGCGATCGATGTGGCGTTTAGAATTAAGTTTCTATCTAATTATCAGAGGTAACGCTTGTAGGAGGTGTATGTTTCGTTTTGGTAATGGTTGGACGGCTTCCAGAGGATGAAAACGAATGTGGTGTGTGATCGTGCTGAGAGGCCACTGTAACTAATGAAGCTGTTGACTGAGCTAAAGCACATACATTATATGGTGCATGATTGGTCATGACTTAGGAGTCCAATACAAGCTATTTCATGACATTCCTTCCCTCTCTTCCATCTCTCTCGTCACTCTCTCCACTATATACTGATAAGCAATCAATAAAGCAGAAATTATATTAAAAAAAAATAAAAGCTCAGTCGCTCAGGAGTGACATTGACATTTAGTCATTTAGCTGGCGCTTTTATCCAAAGTTCTGTATGTTAAGTCAGCAGGAGGGGTACAACTCTGTTCATCAAACATTGTTGAAACTTAGGTGCTGCAGTGTTGAGTGCATAGTAGTAGAGACATTTAGTATAGTAGGTAGTAATATAGGCAAGGAAGATTATTTAGTGGAAGAGTGCATGATGGAGGTAGCGGTAGTCTGAAGGTTCACGGTTCGATTCCAGCTCCTCCTGGTAGCGTGTCAATTCAAAGTGTCCTTGAGCAAGAAACGTAAGTAACCCCTAACTGCTCCCGGTGAGCAGGTTGGCACCTTGCATGGTCACCTCCGCCATCTGTGTGTTAATGTGTGAGTGAATGTGAGGCACAAGTTGTAAAGCGCCATTAGTCCATTTACTGTATATACTGAACCTGCAGTGGGTTTGCTGCGTGCAATTTACAAAATGGACACCTTTGATTTGACAAATAAAAGGATCTTTTCATAACCAACATCTGTAAACCTTTCCAATGAATTGGAGCGTCAGTGTTCTCCTGTCCTCTCTCTTGCTGCCAGTGGGGGACCCAGTGAGTCGCTGGTGGGCGTTGGTCCTGAAGGCCGCTGTCCATTGGCTACAGGGTGATGATGTTGCCGTGAGGTCACTGCTGGCCGAGGCGGAACGCATGCCCAGGGCTTTACACACTCTTGAGTAAGTGAAGCGACACATTTATTTGTTTGTCTCAGATGTACGATGTTCTGAGGTGTGCGCATGTCCTGTGTTTGTGTGAGATGTACTTAGGAGAGCATTAAGTGTCACCATGAGAGAATACGAGATCTGCGTGCAAGACTGGATTTTTAACCCATGCAGACTCCAAAACACTAAAGGCTTATTTATGCCAGGGTGCATAAACAACTGTCACTCAACATTTATCATTTGTGCTTTGGCGAAGATTTCTGTCATCTCTATGGTAGCAAAGGGCTCCAAGCTCCAGACTGTTGCTCTTCCAATCTTTCCTCACTCCCCTCCATGTATGAAAATGTTGGCTGCAGTCAAAACCCAAGTGAAACCACAAGGCAATCCGTTCATACAATCACACTGTACGACAATATACTGTATGACAAGGTCCACGGTGTAACACAATTCTGGAGGTGTGAGACATCAAAGAAAAATGTCGAGCAACACTTATTATCTGTCAGAAATTCAAGATTTATGTCAATTGACAATTGTCAAAAGTATCACAAATCAGCCTTAACAGGGCGGTTAGGTGGCGTAGCGGAGATTGCGTTTGTCACCAACCCCGGAGCTGTGAGCTGGATTCGCCTGTTCGAATCCAGCTCACAGCTCCGGGGTTGTCACCAGCTTGGCTGGCCGTTCACACTAATACAATTGGCTGTATTAGAGGGTGGGAGAAGCTGGCGGGGTGGGTCCGGGTCGTTGTAAACAGCGACTCCTACAGTTCGGTCGGGGCGCCTGCTAAGCGCGGATGGGACCTGAGTGGGATAGTGTGATCCTTCCACACGCTACGCCCTCTCAGGGAGGATCCGCGCTGCCAGGTGAAAAGAAGCGGTTGATTGGCTGGACGTGTGTCGGAGGAAGCACGTGATAGCCTCCACTCTCCCAGATTATCTGACTGTGGGGGGTAAGTGCGCAGCGACCAGGAAGGGGATTGGGAATTGGCATACGACTAACATTGGGGTGGGAGAAAATCTGAGGAAAAATGGAGGGGGGAAAAGATCAATAAAAAAAAATCAGCCTTAACACTTTGAGAGCCCACCACGTGATAACACGTGTTATCAGCCCACCCCCTGAATGCCCACCACGACAATTAGCGTGTGATTTTTTTTATTAGCGTTCTGAATTCATATTTCATCAACGGAGTCTCCCGTTGGTAAACCAGCCCCATCAGGAGCTCAGATGTGAAAAAACCGCCCCCTATCGTCTCCCAGATGGTAATGCACCCTTTTGGAATGGACTCAATGAAAATGGATGAGAAAAGAAAAATCCGGAATCCACATTTTACTTCTCAGGCATGTACCCCGAGCCGATCGGATTCATTGTGGACCATCAGAACAGCGTGGAATATGTGTTTACAGTATGTAGCGTTGGATCAATAAAAGCGATCGATTTTTGGAATGGCGATCAGGAATTGGAATGATCTTTTTGGATAACATCTGATCTCAGGTAAGGAATCTATTTTACCAGTCTTAGGATAATCAGACCTGTTTTCACGGAGATATAAGCTTTTCCCCTATGTGTGATATGGCTGTGTGGCTGTGCGAGCGATCAGGAACTAAGAGAATCGATTTTCAGCTTGCGGCTCCAGCGTGCATACGTACACATTATACTATCGATAATCTAGCGTTTATTTGAAAACGATTCATAAATAGGCCGAAAAATTACAACGTTCTAGAATATTCCAGTACAGGGCGTTTATCACGGAATCTTTTTATTTTCCTTGAAAACGAGGGCTTTTCAAAATGCTATAAAACGGAAATGAACCGATAAAAAAACAATCCGCTTCGACAATGTTGACTGGAAAATGAGTCATTGATAAGCGACGGGCAGATTAGACACATAGCCATAATTTAAAACATAGATTAGGCGTTATTAATGCTAACATTGAAGTGGATGCTGGGCATTCAAGCACTAAATCGTGCGCCCCCTGCTGGCACTGAAAGTGTTAAGATAGGAATGTATTAAACTAGGCTAGCTTGCAGCCCAAACTAACCAACCCCGTTCTCTGTCCTCTCCCGTCTCAGCCACCCTCTCCCCAAGGCTGTCCTACTGCTGTGCAAGTCAGTCCAGATGAGTCTGTGTCCTCTGAAGGGCGAGGGGGCTGTAGCCTGCCTGTCTCACTGTGACCGGGCCAGCAGCTACCTCCGCTCCAGCATCTCTGTGCCTCTCGCCCAGTCTGGAAACTGGCTCAACAAGGTACAGTGCAGAGAAGCTCAAACACACCGGGACTCGCTCAGGGTTTTCAGGGTTTTCCCTCCCTGGCTGTCGGAGATGCTTCAGTAACGTCAGATGGTGGGGTTGTGATGTAGCGGTTGAAGACTCTTCCAGGTGACCCAGCGACGAGGAACAAGTAGAGGGCGACAGTGGCTCAGGAGGTAGAGCAGTCGTCTGGTAATCGGAAGGTTCCCGGTTCGATTTCCGCTCCTCCTGGGCAGCGCGTCGAAGTGTCCTTGGGCAAGACACTTAAGCCCTGATTGCTACCAATGAGCAGGTTGGCACCTTGCATGCTTGCCTGCCTCCGCCCGTCGGTGTGTGAATGTGTGAGTAAATGGGTCAGTGAATGTGAGGAACAAAATTGTAAAGCGATTTGGATAAAAGCGATATATAAATGTACCATTTACCATCTGACACTTCTTTATATCATGAAACACAATATATTATTTATATATTAAGTCAGATCTTATAACAAAATGGTCTCCGACATATTTGAGATTGTCAATTGAAGATGACGGCATGAGTTACCGAGCGTGACGCCTCACTCCACCACGTCACATTGGCTCAGAGTGTGTGTGTGTGTGTGTGTGTGTGTGTGTGTGTGTGTGTGTGTGTGTGTGTGTGAGCACAGTGTGAGGTGGCAGGAGGTGGCTGTGGTGCATTGTAGTTGCATTGCATGATCCTGAAGCCCAGTGCAATGTGTCTGCAGTGCAGTACAGAGGCCTCCCCAATCTCCACCCGCAACACGCTCCACCTCCCAACAGATCGCAGGGTTAATCGCCATGATGTGGATAGTGTACATGCAATGGTTTTATGTTGATTTTCTGTTTACATGCAAATATGCTGTTGTTTTTTGCAGAAGCAGTTTTTATTAGTAATTGATTGATACATGTATTCTACCTCGTTCCTTATGTCATTATTGGAATTGGTTATTTTGCACCGAACAATGAAACGACTCCTTTACTCTCGTCTCTCTCTCCTCCATCTAGGGGGTGGAGCTCCTGGTGTGCGACCTCCTGCTGACCCTGAGAACCAGCCTATGGCAGAGAGGTGGCGGCGGCAATGGAGAACCTGGCCCCGCCCCCGCATCCCAATTGGCTGGCTTCCAGAGGGACTTGAGCGCGCTCAGAAGACTCGGACAGTGCTACAGACAGGCACAGCACAAGGTGCAGTTACAGTACCATAGTCCATCTCATCTATAAACTGTTCCTGTAATCCCAGGCATATATACTGTATTTTGGAATATTAACGTGGAATGGTAACACAGACGTATAGAAGATGTGCAAGTAAAGATACACTGACGCAGATACCGGGATTGGATTTAAAGGGATAGTTCAGATTTCTGTAACTCTAGCTTGGGACAGAGGTTGAGTCCTTTCTCAACACAACCCATGCTGTTCCTCATACTAGCTCTGGCTAGTTCGCCACAAACCAATGCAAAGTCAATGGGGTCAAGCTCCCGTCTGTACAAGCTAACTGAGGCTCGCTGAAGTTTACTCCACGGTGTACAGAGCTGTGCTAGCCGGGGCTAGTATGAGGAATTCTACTGATCAACATCATCATTGGTAAGTGGGAAATGGAGTAAGAAATAGGGATAGGATTTAAAAAATCTGAACTATCCCTTTAAGTTCCTCCTAACTAACTAGCTAGCAGCATGAATGAATGAAAACTTTATTTAACAGATTGCAGAATGGGTACAATACAGTACGGCATCCCGGCGACGTGGCCGTCCTTACATCAGCTTTCTCTGTTGGCGGCTTTTAGTCGCTCAATACGAGATGCGGATGTTTCCCTTGGGTTCTTGCAGGAATATGAGTGGTCAGTGTTCAAGGCAATGCGCTAGGATCAGTGGTGCAGTTTATCCACGGACGGGAGGTAGTGGCTAGAAGGTATCTGCATTACAGCAGACTACCTGTGACCACAGACCCACGATCACAACCTCAGGGGACATTTTGTTGTGTGATATTTTATGTCAACCTTCTTCATGTCTGTCTTCCCGTCTCTCCTTGTCTCTTCCTGTTTCTTGTCTCTTCCCGTCTCTCCTTGTCTCTTCTTGTTTCTTGTCTCTTCCTGTTTCTTGTCTCTTCCCGTCTCTCCTTGTCTCTTCCTGTTACTCGTCTCTTCCTGTCTCTCCTTGTCTCTTCCTGTTTCTTGTCTCTTCCTGTCTCTTCCTATCTCTCCTTGTCTCTTCCTCCCCTGCAGGTATTTCTTCACGAGACAACGGTGAGGCTGATGGCGGGGGCCAGTCCCACCCGCACCCACCAGCTTCTGGAACACAGCCTACGACGCAGGACCAACAGCTCCTACACAACAGGTGAGGAACATAAAAACACACACACATGCACACAGACACACACACATTCATACAGACACACACACACATTCATACAGACACTCAAACCCATACTCACTCACATTCACAGATAACAGTGTTTCCCATACATAGATTTATTTTTATCACACCCCACCACAAATATCAAGCTAGCCCACCACAATATCAAGCTAGCCCACCACAATATCAAGCTAGCCCACCACAATATCAAGCTAGCCCACCACAATATCAAGCTAGCCCACCACAATATCAAGCTAGCCTACCACAATATCAAGCTAGCCCACCACAATATCAAGCTAGCCCACCACAATATCAAACTAGCCCACCACAAATATCAAGCTAGCCCACCACAATATCAAGCTAGCCCACCACAATATCAAGCTAGCCCACCACAATATCAAACTAGCCCACCACAATATCAAACTAGCCCACCACAATATCAAACTAGCCCACCACAATATCAAGCTAGCCCACCACAATATCAAACTAGCCCACCACAATATCAAGCTAGCCCACCACAATATCAAGCTAGCCCACCACAATATCAAACTAGCCCACCACAATATCAAGCTAGCCCACCACAATATCAAGCTAGCCCACCACAATATCAAGCTAGCCCACCACAATATCAAACTAGCCCACCACAATATCAAGCTAGCCCACCACAATATCAAACTAGCCCACCACAATATCAAGCTAGCCCACCACAATATCAAACTAGCCCACCACAATATCAAACTAGCCCACCACAATATCAAACTAGCCCACCACAATATCAAACTAGTCCACCACAATATCAAGCTAGCCCACCACAATATCAAACTAGCCCACCACAATATCAAGCTAGCCCACCACAATATCAAGCTAGCCCACCACAATATCAAACTAGCCCACCACAATATCAAACTAGCCCACCACAATATCAAACTAGCCCACCACAATAACAAACTAGCCCACCACAATATCAAACTAGCCCACCACAATATCAAGCTAGCCCACCACAATATCAAGCTAGCCCACCACAAATCCATTAACAAGACACAAGCTCATCTTGCTCTCTGACTGTGTACACAACCCATCTCTGACCTGTACCTTCATGTTTTTCTCCTCCTCTCCCCCCTCCTACGGCCAGAAGGAGAGTGCGTCCTGGGCGAGAGGGAGAGAGCCCACGCCATCCTGCTGGCATGCCGCCACCTGCCCCTCCCTCTGCTGACTCCACCCGGGCACCGGGCCCGCCTGCTGGCCGAGGCCAAGCGCACCCTGGAGCGAGTGGGAGACCGACGCTCCCTACAGGACTGTCAACAGATCCTGCTGCGCCTCAGCGGGGGAACCACCATTGCTGCCTCCTGATGAGCTCTTCTGTTGCCAGTGCCACGCATATACACACACACACACACACACACACACACACACACACACACACACACACACACACACACACACACATACACACACACATACACATACATACACACACACATATACATACACACACATATACACACATACATACACACACATACATACACACACACATATACATACACACACACACACACATACACACACACACACACACATACACACACACACATACACATACACATACATACACACACACATACATACAGACACACATACACACGCATACAGACACAGATCTTAGGGCTAGCTGGCGACAGACTCAAACAAAGACGATTTGTTACGATAAATACATACAGATCTATGTAAACGTATGCGAAAACAACATACAAATGTTCATTATTTATATCTCAGTAAAACACTTTTCAATGCACCGGGCCTCCATTGTAAATAAGAAAAGAATTGTTCTTAAAATGACCCGTCTGGTGAAATAAAGGTTGAACAAAACAAAAAGAAACAGAGATGACTAAAGGGACCGATCTTCACACTGCCAATCTGAACATTAGATAGTTGTTAATAGTAACTGCTCCGCATAATACAACCACCATATCATTACTGAAGGAGACCGCACAGACTGAGGCCTCAACACTGGAGTGCTATGCATGTTGCCTCTTTGATGCTTAATGGCATCTTTGCGGAGAAATCGCACCACCTGCTGGACAATAACGGTATCACGCTGGCTTACTGCAATATTGCTGATACTACTACAGTGCAAGGAAAACCAGGTTATGAAGCGATACTACTACAGTGTAAGGAAAATCAGGTTATGAAGGTATCATATGGGGGAAAGGGACCATTATCGAAACAGCAGTTTTACGTTAACGTAATGTAGTTTTGCATTGATTTGGCTGTAAGATTGCAAACTGTACAATCGTCTAATACAAAACACTGTACTTACTGTACATGGTAATGGCTCGTTCAACACACTTTTTTATTTTTATTTTTCAATAGACTACAGCATGCTGCCCTACTGTCAGTCTGGGGAGGGTGTAGACTACAGCATGCTGCCCTACTGTTAGTCTGGGGAGGGTGTAGACTACAACATGCCTCCTTCGATACATCATACTCATTGTGATCATAGGGCATCACAATGAGTTACCACCCAAGGTAAGGGTGGCAGAGCGCAGGACGGGGTGGCAGAGCGCAGGACGGGGTGGCAGAGAGCAGGACGGTGTGGCAGTGCGCAGGACAGGGTGGCAGAGAGCAGGACGGTTTGGCAGTGCGCAGGACGGGGTGGCAGAGAGCAGGACGGAGTGGCAGGACAGGGTGACAGAGAGCAGGACGGGGTGGCAGAGCACAGGACGGGGTGGCAGAGCGCAGGACGGGGTGGCAGTGCGCAGGACGGGGTGACAGAGTGCAGGACGGAGTGGAAGAGTGCAGGCCAGTGCATTATTAGCAAACACTGCGACAAGAAAAACTCTGGCCCATTCAGAATGTTTTTGTTTAAGTTTGAAAAGGTCTATATATATGTTTGTTTCCTGTTGCAGTGCTAGAATTCTAGTTGCAGTCTTCACTAATACTAATAGCTCACAGGGAAATCAAATGTAATCCATTTTGGAATGTTTATGTGGTCATCCAGTTGTATGATTACTGAGCTGGTGGAGGAGTGGCATTTCTGGGATATGTAGTCCATAGATGGTGTAAAGCTCTCAAGCATAATGGCCTTGATGTAGTTAGCTATTGAGATTTATCACGTTTTATGTTTGAATTGTCAGAGCTATATCCCCGTGGAATCTCGGTCCAGTTTTGTCTGTTGGCCTAGACGTGACCCATCACTTTTTGTCATTCCTATTTTTGTTTTAGGATTATCTTATTTAATGGTTATATAATATTATTATAAAATGCTCTGATTTCTTTTTATTTTTTTTCCTTTTTTGAGCAATGTTTTGTTATTGTTTTATATTGGAAAGGCAACCTATTTAGGAACGGCAACTGTCAGGAGTGAGGAGATCTTTTTTTAACGGAGAGAAGTTATATATTTTATTGGAAAAGAAACTGTCACTCAAAGGAATTGGCATGCTATTTTAGTAATACTCTTACTTTGACACTCACTTGTCATTGAAATAGACTTGCATACAAATATACATGCACACACACACACATACACACACAATCTTACGAGTTGAGCGAGTTAACCTACCAACTAAAAGGACCGGTGTCTTCTAGTTCCATCAGTTTATCACCCAAAATAGTTGGACTCCTTTTGTCCAGCCCAATCTCTATAGATTTTGTTTGCTTGCCTGGTTAATAATGTGCGCAGCAGACAATACCACATAACCAGCCATCTGCAGTGGACTGAATTATGTATATTCTATTATTATGTTACAAAATGCCTCTGGTCTTTTCCCATTGATATGTTGTATTGTTTCTGAATTTCTATGTTTATTTAGATTTTTTGTTTTTTAATAAAACGGATGACAGTGGATAGGTCTCTCTTTGTGCTACTTTATTACCATGCCATCTGGTGATGGATCTGAACAACTGAAGAACCATAACTCCCCTTTTGAAATGTTTTGGACAGCCCATAGACCGGTCAATCCAAATCACTCTGAAGTGTGAATGTGATATATCACCAGGAACTACTCAACCTTTATTGTCTAACAATGAACATAAATGGTAAATGGCTGCATTCATATAGCGCTTTTATCCAAAGCGCTTTACAATTTGTTCCTCACATTTGACCCATTCACTCACACACTGACGGCAGAGGTGACCATGCAAGGTGCCAACCTGCTCATCGGGAGCCATTAGGGGTTAAGTGTTTTGCTCAAGGACACTTCAACGCGCTGCCCAGGAGGAGCAGGAATCGAACCGAGAACCTCCGGAACCTACCAGACGACTGCTCTACCTCCCAAGCCACTGTCGCCCCTGAACACAACACTAACTTACTATAATTAGATAATAAAGTTTGAAAATTGTTCCTCTGAAAACTTGTAAAAACTAGTTATATGGTTCTCTGAGGTAATTATATATTGCATTAAACGGTTCACAAACACAAAAATATACAAAGAAAAGATGAGACCTTCCAAATCAAAATATTCTCTTGGGACTCAAACCGTGACTTGGTCTAAAGATGACCCAAATCAGCCAACGAGAGGCACATGAGAGTTGTTTTACTTCTTTCAAACAAACCTTCCTCGTTCTGCCACGCAGGAGGCATCAGGTAGCCTAGCAACGAACACTGGACACCTCCGTCTTCTGAGACATTCCTATGGATTAATATAGAGAGGCGGCGGGCTCAGGAGACACAAAAGGATCCCTGCTGACTGGAGGGAGTGGTCCGTCTGCTGCAGACACCGCTATTCACCCCAGACCTCTCCACACAACTCTCCCCAGTCCAGCTGAAAGAGACAAAGAGTTCCAGGGAGGGGAACCAAAGAGGCAGGGTGTTTTAAAGAGAAAGTAGTATTAAGAATATTTTGTTCTAAATTAAAGGCCTGATACATGTTTTTGACCAGATATAAGTGAGCAGCATGTATACATTGTTGAAGAGTTTGATTTATAGAAGGACAATTAGCTTCTTGGATCCTTATTAACCCAATGTAAGTGGGTTTCACTGGAATTCTGTTGCTAGGGAACAGTCGACCCAAGTGTATTTCCTGTCAACTATTGCTTTAGCTGATTGATTGATTGAATTTATTTGACAATCAAAATTACATACAATACCGGTACACAACATGTACAGCCATCACATATAATCTAAAATCGTAGAGGATTAAAACACAATAAAACCTTACGGTTTATTTCCATTGTGGTCCACAAGCTAACATTGCAACAAGAAAACTATAAAAGAAGGAAGGGTCACCATGTGAGGATACTAGCGTTCTATGCTCTGCTTGGTGCCAGTTTCATTGAAGCCTGTATTAAAATTCTAAATATACAAGCTATCTAAGGAAATATACATGAACCAATATATCAAACGTTAGCTAGTTAACAATGCAACAAATAGAGGAAATAACCTGTTTAAATGACAAACTAGGAGATCCCATTCAACTCAATGTTTCCACACTTTGCAACCAATGTGTGTCCATGTGCAGTATGATCACTTTTTTTATATATAGTTTCCTTGCATTGCAACACGAAATAAACTTGGGTCCTTTTAGAATGTTTTGGTTTCACTTTTAAATTGTCTGTTTCACTCCAGTGTTTACAGACATTATTATGGCCACAAAATACAGCAATAATAGTATTAGAAAAATGCAAATGTCACTGCTTTAGATTAGATTAAGATTGTCATCATACAGCACAAATACAATCAAACGAAAAGAGGTTTGGCATCCAACCAGAGTGCAAATGTAATATGTAAAATGTAATATGTAAATGTAATATGTAAAATGTAATGTAATGTAATGCAATAGTAATATACAATGTAAAGGAGATTAAACTGGGTATAAAATATATAAATTAGTACTACTGGGTGTAGTGCTAATCAGATGTATGTACAGTGATACAGTATTGACACTTGTATCAAGTTTCAAGTTCAAGTTTCTTTAATAGTTGTCATACAGAAGTACAGAATACTTTTATACAAAATGCTTCTTACTGTTGCGCTCCAGAGACTGTGCAAGACAAGATAAGTATGAAATAAAATAACATAGTAAAATTAGAAGTAAAAAAAATGAGGTCACAGTGTTCAGTTTAGACATATGTACAATGTTCGATGCAGAATAGACGTAGTTACCATACAATATACAATACTGTGCAGTGTACTATACAATACTATATAGTGCAAGGCAGAAATGGAGAAATGGGACGAGGTGCAATTTAGGTACAATTCACAGTAGGTGTACGAGTTGTAGTGCAAATCCTTTATCAATAAATATAAAGTGTAAGTGTGTTTGTGTGATCTAAAGTGTGGAGAGTGGGTGCTGCAGTGTGTTGTTTGTTTGAGTGAGTGTGGGTGTGTGTGCTGTGTGCATTTGATGGTTGTTGCATAGTGATTATTGTTCGTTTAGAAGCCTGATGGCCTGGGGATAGAAGCTAATCAATACTGGAGAATGAAAATGTGTGTCCATTCCTATTTTTCATTTGCTACCCATGGGCTACCCATTTTGTTTACGCTTGGATCACTGATTGGGCCTTTAATACCCTAACAATAACCAAGGTGACCTGATACCAGATATAACTGAACTCATTTGTGTCATGTGACTCATGAGAATATTTTGGGATTCTATTACTTTGAGAATGAGTATCATTGACACCTACTGTACTACCATCCCATATAGACGATGGATGGCAAAAGTATTGACTGTACTGTATATGAAATTACAATATCTATCTCATACTAAACAACACTCAGATATTTTGGGTTGAAGGGGAACTATGCCCCAATTTAAGAAGTCATGTTATTCCTATGGTCTAAGACAATCC
This sequence comes from Notolepis coatsorum, assembly GCF_963971535.1. Classification (NCBI taxonomy): domain Eukaryota; kingdom Metazoa; phylum Chordata; class Actinopteri; order Aulopiformes; family Paralepididae; genus Notolepis; species Notolepis coatsorum. The sequence goes on from NC_140178.1 coordinate 44,899,822, forward strand.
AACATATTAGTGAAAATGAACAATTCCCATCCCAAACTCCAAAACTAGAGTCCTAAAACTCAAATGTGTGTCCTCAAGATTCAAGAGTTTTATTCATCACATATATACCAGGGCATACAGTGAAATTCGGTTGGCCCTGCCCGCTTTGATTGTGCAATAAAAACAATAGAATAGTAACAACAATCACAACAAGTAATTTTCTTAGTGTCCTTTTCCTTCATTTAAAGTGACGTTTTCTTGTGTGTTTAAAGTGACCTGTGGTGCGTTTGTGTGTGTGTGAGTGCAGACTGTTGTGTTGTGTGTGTGTTCATGTGTGCTTGTGTGTGTGTGTGTGTGTGTGTGTGTGTGTGTGTGTGTGTGTTCATGTGTGCTTGTGTGTGGAGAGATCAGTGTTTATTGTTCTGATGGCCTGAGGGAAGAAGCTGAGCCTTAGCCTCTCTGTTCTTGTTGCATGTATATATGGAGGCACTTGCCTGACCGCAGCAGCGTGAACAGGCTGTTATTGGGGTGGTGAGGGTCCTTCATTATTCTACAGGCTCTGGATTTGCACCTCCTTTTGTATAAGTCCTGCAGGGGGTGGTAGTGCAATACCCGTAGTCCATTCTGCTGAGCGCACCACTCTTTGTAGGGCCTTCCTATCCTGGGCCGTGCTGTTTCCAAACCAGGCAGTGATGTTCCCAGTCAGAATGCTCTCTACAGCCCCGGAATAGAAGGAGTGGAGTATCTTCCCTGATACTCTGAACTTCCTTAATTGTCTCAGGTGGTAGAGGCGCTGTTTCGCCTTTTTTACCACAGTGGCTATGTGAGTTGACCATGTCAGGTCCTCTGTGATGTGGACTCCCAGGTACTTTATAACTGCTCACCCTGTCTACGATAACCCCATTTATCCACAGTGGCTTGTGTGTCCCCTGCTGTACTCTCCTAAAATCCACGATCAGCTCCTTGGTCTGTAATCAGGACAGCTCACATCCTGGCTTCCACCTGTTCGACCTGTTGCCATCAGGCAGGCACTACAGGTGCATCAGAGCCAGAACAAACCGGCTCAGAGACAGTTTCTTCCCCAGAGCCATCACCACCTTGAACTCCAATATGCACCAATAACTCACCCATTCCCCCTCCTCCCACACTGTGCAACATCCCACCCCCAAAGTGCAATATACACAGTGCAATACCCACCCTACACATTAATTACGCAGAGTAAATTTCACTCAAACTGTGTACATTTTACTCAAACTGAGTAAAATTTACTCTGCAAAATTGACTGTGTACCGTCTGACACTGTGATTGTTATTTTGTATATTGTTGTTATATTGTATTGTAACATTGTTTATTTATTGTATAGTATCTTATGTTTCTGTATAGTATTTTATGGTTCTTGTATAGTATTGTATGTTTCTTGTATAGGTATTTTATGTTTCTGTATAGTATTTTATGTTTCTCTTTTATTACCTGTGTGATTTTATATTCCACTACTGCACCTTAAGTTTGAGTCCCAAATCTCGTTATGGGTGGTTGACGTGACGTGGCCTTTTTGGAGTCCTTAGTGTCAAAGATAAATAAATAATGAAAAAATATATGAGAACATTTTGTTATATTGCACAGAACATTTAGTATTATATGAATGCACAGAGCATTTTTGCTAATATTGTTCCAGTTATTCAAAAATGTCAGCCAAATGAGTAAAAGCTCATATGGTGTGACTGTCCCACGGACATTTTGCAAAGTTTGATTTTGAATAAAAACAAGAACATTTTTGCATTTGTTATTTATTTAACTACATATTGACAACTCAGATGTCTACTTGTTAGTGTGATCTTCTAAAAGTCCAGGCATAATATTTTGAATGCTCCAGAAACAAAAAGGTTTTGTCCCAAAATTGGATATCATATGGTGTGACACCATTTTCATATTTTTCAACTGGCAATTGTTTGGAAACCTTTGGGGTGGAGGGGTCCTTCATCTTTTCAGGAAGTAGGACAACATCTATGAAAAGTCATTACAAGGTTAGAAGGTGAGTTACCCCTCTTAGTCTTCTCAATATATAAGGTATATTTTGGCACTTCCACTTTTAGACCTTTCACACTGTCTTTTGGTGTGATGCATTTTACGTAAAAATGCCAAAAATAAGATACTTTTTAGTCAATACTAAACTTAAATCTATATTGCCATGTGCCAATGAGCATGTTGTTAGCATGCTAGCATATAGCCCCAATGCACAATGGTGTGCTAAGTTCATGAAACATCATATGGTGTGACACTTCATCATATGGTGTGACAGGGTTTTCTCGTCACACCATATGATTCATGTGTCACACTATATGATATGAACTGCATTTAACTACATATATAATGCTATTTCATACATATTTTATAACTAATACCTACATATATAATGCTATTTCATACATATTTTAACTAACTAACTAATACTTAAGTTTAATTAATATTTTGTCCTTTTAACACTTTGTCACTGTATTATAAACACGTTTTCTAAGGTATACCTACTTGTATCCCTACTTCCCTACTATTCCATTTCTCAAACTAAATCCATGTCTATCTACAAGATGTTGTAGTTGAAATATTTCCCTTTCACTTGTTTTTCAGTTTGAGACAGATTTCATAGAGGAATGGCAAGTACAGGCAGAACAAGAGAATATAGGGAGAGGCTAAATGGAGATCCTGTAAGGAGAGAGGATGTCCTGAGAAGAAGACGAGAAAAGTTCATTTAACCATTAAACGTATAAAATATATTACTGTAGTTGTACAACATGTGCTGTACACAGGTAGAAAAGCCCAGTATATCTAGAAATCTCATAGTGTAAACACGCGTGCGCGCGCACACACTTGGATGAAAAAGGTGAAGATTTGACATGGGGTCTGAGAAAACAGATTGCTACCAGCCAACTCAACTTGAGTTTGACCACAACACGTCGGATGTGCCCCGTGCAGAGTCAAGTAGCTCTCCTGCTGATGTGCCACCTGACCCATCAAGCAAAGGTCCCATCATCATTCAAGTTCAGTCAGATCTCATTGATGAAGATGGTGATGATGATGAAAAGTCGAGGGGCTATTTGTAATAGTGAGAAAGGCCATATGTGGGGCAGATAATGGAAATAGATGAGGATGAGCTGAAGGTGAATTGTCTGGAGCAGCTTGGGAGGCAGAATGCTTTTGTGTGGCCAAGGAGGCCCGACTGCATTTTCTACCACCAAAAATAAATACTGAGTAAAATCACACAACCCCAGCATTGCAGTCGGTTTGCCATGCTTGCCAACTACGACTGGCTTCTGTTCAATCAGTACTGAGCCGGCAATACATAATTGAGGCTTGTTGTTCAGTCACTGTTCAACTAAATTGCCTTGACTTACAAAATAAATAAATGTTCAATGATTATTAGAATTGATAAGACAATATTCAAATGAGACAGCACCTTGGAATTAATACAGTTGGACGATGTTTCTTCAGGTTCTTCAGTTGTTCAGAACCCAAGTGCTATTAATGTCTTTTGTGAGACTATTTTAAAACAGTTTTTCAAAATGATTCTACTGTTATGTTTGACTACATTTAATGTATGTAGTGAATAATTTATTTTATTAAAAATAGATTTCAATGATTATTACAATTGATTGTAACGGTTGGACGATTAATTCATATGTTTCTTCAGGTTATTCAGTTGTTCAGAACCCAAGTGCTATACGATGTATTTTGTGACACTGTTTATAACATTTTATAACAGTTTTTCTTAATTTGAACCCATGATATAATTCATATGTTTTTGGTTGTTTGTTAAATTTATTAAATACATGTTTTTGCATTACGGGTTGTTGTGTGGTGTGATTCATCATATGGCGTGACGGCATATCATTTGGTGTGACTTTCAGAATTATGAAATTATGAAGGCTTTTTGGTAAGACATGTTAAAATCATCAATGGGACAGATAAATAACAGTGTCACCAAATATTTCTAGCATTTTGGTGTTTTTATAAGAAGGTTTGCCAAAATGAATTAGAAATACATAGTCAAATTTAGTGCAATCGTCTTACCATGAGTTTTGATTAAGAAAAATTATGCAAAATGTAACTAATTTGCACAAGGAAGAGCTAGAAATGTGTAGAGTAGTGATGAGGAATGCTGATAAATAAACATACATAATAAAAAATACACCCCTTTTCAATTTTGTACAGAATAACCTTCATGTCACACCATATGACAATTTTACTCACTAGCACATTATACTAATGGAAAAAAATATATTACACGAAAAAATCTACAATACCACAAATATTTTTAGAAAGATAAGAGTCCGTAAAACAGAACTGAATGATTTCCATTACTCATATGCGATATATTTTTAAAAAAAAACTTTTTTTCAGCCTAAAACGTCAACCACCCAAATATAATGATAATAAAGTACAATCTAATATAATCTCTAATCTAATCAGGTATAATGTTTTATTTGTATTTACTTATACTTAGTTGTACTTATGTCATTGCACATACCGCAGACAGTTTATTGTATATAAATACCTGTTTTTGTTTATTCTGTAAATTGTTGCTTTTTTATTCCTTTATGCTGTGGACCTGTTGCTGTTGCTATGGCAAATACAATCTGAATCTGAATCTATCTATCTGATCTGAAAATCTGAAGCTGCTGCATAGACAATGAATTGGTAAAGATGACACTGAGAGCACCCCGGGGAATGTTCTGAGTAAGTATACATGTTCTGCTTCAGAACTGAGAACACACAATAAAGCTCATTTGAAAAACTAAAATGAACGTGCTATGGGTCCACAAAATCAGTCCCCCATTCATTGTCTATGGAGCAGCTCCAGACTGAATACAGTTGAGGGGAACCCATGGTGTAGTGTGCGCGTTTCTAGTCGGACAAGGTTGGATAGTACACAAAGCTGGAGAGGAGGAAGTGAATGGAACTCACGTGTAAACATGAAAAACATGAAAAAGCTAAACAACGAGACTACAAAAGGCAAATTCAAGCCGGGATCTAAGAAAAGAGAAAATAAATGCATCGTTACGTTTGACGATAACGACCGACAGTAAGTTAACTTAGCCCGTTTATGAATCAACAATCTCCAATCGTTATCAAGTTAACATTAGCAGAACCACGACAATGTTACTTAGATATATCCATATATATCCATATCCATACATAGATTTTGTGTTACAATTGTTAAAATAATCTACATATTAACTACATATTAGACTTTGGCCAGACTGCGATATAGCACAAAGTTTGCACTCTACTTACAGTAATGTATTATTATCTCCTTGCCTGCCTCTGCAGGGAGTATCTGACAGGTTTCCGCAAGAGAAAGACGGAGAGGAGGAAAGCAGCAGTGGTGGAGATCCAGAAAAAGATTAAGGAGGAACAGAAGAGAGTCAGAGTACAGGTCAGTATTATTCATCATAGTATTTATTCTCAACATCAGGTGTCATACCTACCATTTAGGGCTGGCCAATAATTCAATATGATCATGAGCTTAGAGTAGACGACAGAGTACAGCAACTTGCAATGGGCCTGGTCTACAAGATACACTACACCACTAAGGTACCCATGTACATGTCAAAATATTTCCCAAAGGTCAGTGAATACCACGACCACAACACCAGAGGGAGCTCCACAAATCATGTTAAACCCAGATTCGGCTCAAACAAGGGACTAAACACGTTTCACAATTTTGCCACATCAATGTGGAACGCCCTACCCAAAGCTGTAAAGGAATGTGAATCACTACCCACTTTCAAAACCACTCTCAAAGAACACCTACGGGAGACTGCAATTCGAAACTGGCCCCTGTAAATGTCCTAACCCAACTCCCTCCAATGTACAGTAAATGACCAAGTATGGTTTCGTCAATATTCCAATGTACAGTTTTGCTTGTACAGTGGTACAGTGTCCCCCCCCCACCCAACCACCTCCAATGTACAGTCCCCCCCCCACCCCACCTACCCAACCTCCTCCAATGTGCAGTTTCTACGTCAAATGCTCTCTTTTCTGGACTCTTTTTGTATCACAAACAGTACTGTATTTGCAAATCTGGTATGTCATAAATGTATCTGTAGCAGTACTGTCTATCTGTATGTCGTGTGTGTCATATTATGTTATGATGAATAGAAAATGGGGGACCCTGATGTAAACAAGACGAAAGTCTTTCTCTGGTCTGCATCCCCTTAACAATTGTATGTATTGAGCTGTACTGTACTGTACCCATTCTGCAATCTGTTCATAAAGTTATCAATCAATCAATCATTTATCATTTGGATCATAATACCGTTGTGAAACCATGACATCGTGATAATTCGAATTGTCTACGTTTATAATAAGAAGCATAGCATTGACTAAAATGTTACTTAACACTCACTTAACATTACCACACAGTTCAATGAGATTACATAACCTTCACCTTCTTGAGCAGATATCATGATGTATATTGATATTGAGGGAAAGTCCCTGGCTTCATATAGATTACTTCCATATTGCTCAGCCAATGTGGCCCAATGTTGCAGCTCATCGGCCAGAGTTATCATTTAATGATAATCACCTATTATTTGATTACAATCACATGTTGTTTGCCTACTAAGATGTCTGATGGAATACTATGAATGCCTTAGAGGGGCACTTCACCAAAAAACAATGCTGATTTATTTTGCACATAATCTCACTTGCATCTAAAACTCAAAACAGTTTTGCACACATTAATTTACCGTAGTTTGACAGTAAATTAGGTTGGATATGGCCACCTGTGATGTCATCGGGGACATTGAATCCTTGTGTTGTGTTAATTACACCTCAATTAAATGATACGATAGCAGTACCTATAAGACAAGGTATTGCCTATTGTTTCCATCTATATAATTTCATGGAGCTGTAATTAACACAACACAAGGATTCAATGTCCCCGATGACATCACAGGTGGCCATCTAAGGAATCCCTCGACATTCAGTTTTATACGTCAAAGGTGCGGCGATGCAAACTAATACTAAAGGGATGTAAATATCAAACATCAAACAGTCTCTGAGGAGTCAGCCCTCTTAATAGGTTCTTGCATCACCGGCGTGCTCCACCAGGCGTTCCCTTCTCCAGCTTCCTTGTGCTACTGGAGTAACAACCCCCACAGGCCTGGAGGAAGGATTGTCTTAGGCCCGCCCACATTGCCCTCCAGTCAAAATATCTCAGCCTAGAGTCTAGACTAAAGCTTTTCTGTAACAGGACTAGAAGGTTGGTATAGGATAGTGGATATAGACGGATGAGGACAGTGGAAACGGACAAGGGGGAGCTAATGATGATGTCATTTTATTTCTTTTCAGAGACACAAGGATTACATAGAGATGCTTAAAGAGAGGACAGATGCTCTAGGTGAGTGTTTTCTCTTGTTTGAATTTTTTACTTTATTTATCCAGGGTAGAATCGCGGAACGCTCTTTCTCAGCAATGCCCTGCTTCACACTCGCCCAATTACACACACTCACACATTCACAACAGTCTGACACTATTGGCCACTGAGCAGCTCCACAATAGTTGGGGGTTAAGTGCCTTGCTCAAGGGCACTTTAGTGCTATTAACACTTTGAATGCCAGCCACGACATAACACGTGTTAGCAGCCCGCCCCCTGAATGCCCAGCACGATAATTAGCGTGAATTTTTTTTTATTAGCGATCTGAATTCATATTTCATCAACCGAGTCTACCGTTGGGAAACCAGCCCCACCATGCGCTTGGATGCGAAAAAAGCGCCCCCTATCGTCTCCCAGATGGTAATGCACCCTTTTGGAATGGACTCAATGAAAATGGATGAGAAAAAAAAACTCCGGAATCCACATTTTACTTCTCACGCATGTACCCCGAGCCGCTCGGAGTCATTGTGGACCATCAGAACAGCGTGTAATATGTCTTTACAGTATGTAGCATTGGATCAATAAAAGGATTGATTATTGGAATGGCGATCAGGAATTGGAATAATCTTTTTGGATACCATCTGATCTCAGGTAAGGAATCTATTTTACCAGTCTTAGGATAATCAGACCTGTTTTCACGGAGATATAAGCTTTTCCCCTATGTGTGATATGGCTGTTTGGCTGTGCGAGCGATCAGGAACTAAGAGAATCGATTTTCAGCTCGCGGCACCAGCGTGCATACGTACACATATACTATCGATAATCTAGCGTTTATTTGAAAACGATTCATAAATAGGCCGAAAAATGACAAACATGGCTCACACCGGAGGTTCCAGATCACGCAATTCAACCAGCGGATCACTTCTTTATCCATCGAAAAGATCGGACATCATCAGAGTCCGGTAAACAACGTGGAGGAGGTATTGCCTTCATGTTTAACAAAAATTGGAGTGATCCAACGAACGTGAAGGAATTATCCAACCACTGCTCCCCAGAACTGGAATATATAACCATCAAGTGTCGTCCTTTCTTCCTCCCGAGGGAGTTAACGGCGATCGTCCTGGTCGGAGTGTATATTCCACCGCAAGCCAGCAACAAGGTTGCGCTCTCCAGACTACACGACGAGGTAAATAGAATACAAGTGGCTAACGTTAACGCCGCCATTTTGGTACTGGGAGATTTCAATAGCGCCAATCTGAGAAAGGTATTGCCCGACTTCTATCAGCATGTGACTTGCAACACCAGAGGCGGTAACATCCTAGATCACTGTTACACGCAATTTAAAGGTGGCTACAAGGCTCATTCTGATAGTGGCTTTGGCAAGTCAGATCACGCATCCATTTTCCTTTCACCAAAGTACAGACAGAGAATTAAAAGTACTCCCGTAGTCTCGCGAGAGGTGCAGAAATGGGATCTGACGTCAGAAGAGACGATCCGGTCAGTGTTTCACCACACAGACTGGATTGTGTTCCGCGACACAGATAACATTAATGCCTACACGGAGACAGTGCTGGACTATGTCTGTACTAGGGTGAAAGAAACAATCCCCACTACCAAAATGAAAGTTTACCCAAATCAAAAACCCTGGGTAGACAAATCCGTCCGGGAAGCTCTGAGAGAGCGCACCAAAGCATACAATGACGGCCTAGTGGCAGGCAACATGAATGACCACAAGGTGGCGCGACACAACGTAAGGAGGACAGTGTCAGAGGCCAAACGGCGCTACAGGGATAAAATTGAACTCCAGTTTGAACAAGCTGACTCTAGAGCTATGTGGCAGGGGCTCAAAACGATGACAGACTACAAAGGCGCCTCCCTCAAACTGAACAGTGATATCTCCTTAGCAAACGACCTCAATACCTTCTATGCGAGGTTTGATGCTGGTAATAACAACACCAGCTCACAAGCCTCGGCAAGGGGGGGGGGGGGGGTCGGCTGCTGATGGAGGCGCAGTGTTCAGGGTAACAGAGCATGAGGTGAGGCGGACCTTTAAAAAAGTGAATATCAGGAAGGCAGCAGGTCCGGACGGCATCCCCGGCCGCGTCCTAAAAGTCTGTGCCGACCAACTGGCCCCAGTATTCACTGACATATTTAACCTGTCCTTAGAACAGGCTGTCATCCCCACCTGCCTGAAGAAGTCCACTATTATCCCTGTACCCAAAAAATCCAAGCCTGCTTGCCTCAACGACTACCGCCCTGTAGCTCTCACCTCCATAGCCATGAAGTGCTTTGAGAAGCTAGTAAAGGGCTACATCTGCTCCTCCCTCCCCATCAACATGGACCCCCTGCAATTTGCATACCGCCCCAACAGGTCCACGGAGGACGCCATATCCCATGTGCTGCACACAGCAGCATCACACCTGGACAAGAGGCAGGGGAACTATGTGAGAATGCTATTCATCGACTACAGCTCGGCATTCAATACCATAGTCCCCTCCATACTCATAGCCAAGCTCAGGGACCTGGGCTTGGGCTATGACCTCTGCCAGTGGGTCTTGGACTTCCTGACTGGCAGACCCCAGGTGGTGAGAGCAGGCAACTGCACCTCCTCATCCATCACCCTCAACATAGGGGCCCCCCAGGGCTGTGTTCTGAGTCCCCTCCTCTACTCCCTGTACACACACGACTGTGTGGCTCAGCGGAGTAGCAATACAATCGTCAAATTTGCTGACGACACAGTGGTGGTGGGCCTGATCTCTGCCAACGACGAGAGGGCCTACCTGGAAGAGGTCTAGGTCCTGGCGGGATGGTGCCAGGAAAACAGCCTCTCCCTGAACGTCAGCAAAACAAAGGAGATGATTGTGGACTTCAGGAGGTCGGGGGTCAAGGACTACAGCCCCCTCAGCATCGACGGGGCACCGGTTGAGAGAGTCAACAGCTTCAAGTACCTCGGAGCCTACATATCCGAGGACTTGACATGGACCACACACATTAACAGTGTGGTGAAGAAGGCACGACAACGCCTCTACTTCCTCAGGCGCCTAAGGAAGTTCCAAGTCAGCCAGAAGATCCTTAAGAACTTCTACTCATGTACAATAGAGAGCATCTTGACCGGCAACATCACCTCCTGGTTTGGGAATAGCACTGCAAAAGACCAAAGCAGACTACAAAGAGTGACACGGTCAGCCGAACGCACAATTGGAGGGGGGCTCCCCACCCTCCAGAACATTTACTACAAGCGTTGCAAGGGCAAGGCTAAGAGAATCATTAAAGACTCCAGTCACCCGAACAACTGCCTCTTCGAACTGCTGCGGTCAGGCAAGCGATACAGGAGTCTCAAGGCGAGCACAGAAAGACTCAGAAGTAGCTTCTATCCCCAGGCCATCAGGCTGCTAAACGAACAATGAATGAACACTACACAACAACAACCACCAAACGCACATAGCACACACATCCACACGCACACACTCACTTTAAACAAACACACTGTAGCACCCACTCCACACACTTTATAGCACACACCCACTTTAAACAAACACACTGTAGCACCCACTCCCCACACTTTATATTTATGGATGAAGGATTGCACTACAACTCGTACACCTTACTGTAAATTGTACCTAAAATTGTACCTCATCCCATTTCTGCTTTGCACTAGATAGTACTGTACATTAGTACACTGCATAGTATTGTGTATTGTATATTATATGGTAACTCAGAACATTGTACATATGTCTATACCGAACACTGTGACCTCATTTTCTTCTTCTAAATTCATGCTATATTATGTTATTATGTTATTTGATACTATCTTGTCTAGCACAGTCTCTGGAGCGTAACAGTAAGAAGCATTTTGTATGAAAGTATTCTGTACTTCTGTATGACAACTATTAAAGAACTTGAGAACTTGAACTTGATCTAGAATATTCCAGTACAGGGCGTTTATCACGGAATCTTTTTATTTTCCGTGAAAACGAGGGCTTTTCAAAATGCTATAAAACGAAAATGAACCGATAAAAAAACAATCCGCTTCGACAATGTTGACTGGAAAATGAGTCATTGATAAGCGACGGGCAGATTAGACACATAGCCATAATTTAAAACATAGATTAGGCGTTATTAATGCTAACATTGAAGTGGTTGATGGGCATTCAAGGGGGTAAAAAGGAAAACACGGCCGGCTCTGAAAGTGTTAAGGCAGGGGAGAACATTATTCCTTCAATTCCCCCACCCACATTTCCCCTGCCTGTTCTGGAATCGAACCACTGACCTTCCAGACACAAGTACGGCTTTTCTAATCTTCTCTGAACTTGAGGCCACTGCTGCCTGCCAAAGAAAACAAGGCTGGTTAAGCCAAGCCTAGTTAAGCTCAACCCGGCCACAACGCTCATGCATGTGTATTTGAAAAATGGGGTCACTTTTAGGGACATTCGCTATTGCAGGCCAGCCCCTCCGGGTCCAGCGATAATGTTATCTCAGTGTAGGGTACACATTTCTCTGGACTGTTAACACATTGAGTGCCACGCCCCTTTGACCATATATGGGCTAGAGTGCCAGTAAGGAAGTCAATGGGAGGTCGGGGAAATTTGCGAAGGCTTAAACTATATCTTAAATTATGGCTATGGGTCCAGGGCTCTACAGTGCGACCATATTGCTTGCATATGCCCCTAGAAATATGTGTGTGCGAACCGGAAAAATCAATTACTCGCACGGTGTGCGAGTGAAGATTACAGCCTCAGTCGTGCTTTTTTTTCCTCCGCTGATAAATCGTTAAAAAACTACAAGTCCCACATTGCACTCAAGCCAACGGTCCAATCACAGTAGAGTGACGTGACTTCAAGGGAAATAAAGGAAATGACCAATCGGACGCTCTCATTTGCTTTTTTACTTCCTGAAAGTCCGCCATTGCGATATGCGAGACTTTCCAGAGACGGTAACATTAAATTAACTTATTCTAGTCTTACCAATAGCAATAGATTTTAGAACACCTAGATTTATCGATAGCAATAGTAATATAACGTTAATGCAACAAAACGAATGCCTTGCTTTGTTAATCATAACGTTGATGCAGTAGCGTATGCCGTTGTGTTGGCTGTAACGGACATGATAACAACATAACACATTACACACATTATGTACACATTAAAATTGCGACATTTTCAAATTGATGCAGTTGAATTTTCCCCTTAGGATCGATGCATTGCGATGCATTGTTACACCCCTACACCAAAGTCACTGGCCCACTGTGCGTGTGTGTATCTGTGTGTGTGCTAACTTTCTAGCGTTATCAACAGCAGAGGTGGGCAATGGGTCCAGCTGCAGCGCCGGAGTGCAAGCAGTGTGACGTAATTTGCAGAATCGACTGTCAATCAATGGTCTACCTGACACGCAAACTCATAAACAATGTTTCTGTACTGGAGGTGTACAGTATTTCAATAGGCAACCCTGAAAGGATTATTTTTCTAGAAGAGCAACACTAGCCAAAACATAGGCATTGTTATGCATACAAGGGGCAAAAGCTAAAGTTAAGTGACTGTTACTTTTGTAGCAGTAGTTTGATTTGATAGTTTATTTGATAGGGACAGCACATGTTAATGAACATCAAGTACAAAATACAAAATGCATGCAGAGTTGTAGCAAGAGCTAATTTACACCAGGAGACAGCAAAACTCTTTCAATAAATAAATAGCCTGCTTAGGGTAAAAGCATTGTGACAATCAATGATGAAAACAACAATAAAAACAAGAAACAAGTTACATAAACTAAATCAGATTAAAAATTATCACAGTTCTGGTTTGCCTTAAGATGCAGTTTAAGATAGGTCTTGAACATGGAGTATGTGGGGCATTCTCTAATCACAACTGGTAGGCTATTCCAGTAGTTACCACCTTTAACAGAGAACACAGTTTTAGCAAAGGTAGTATACCGAAAAGGCACCTTTACAGTCCCCTCTACTGATGGCCCTGGTGGTAATGCCAGTGTCTCCTTTTTGTTTAATGTCACTGCCTTTTTTATTAGGCCTAGTTGTTGGCTACAACTTTGCCACAGTAGGCATTAATCACTTAATAGTTCAAATGTCTGTGTCCCATTCCCGTTTGCACACGCAGATACACACACACGCACACAGTGGGCCAGTGACTTTGGTGGTATGTGCTATTGCACAGATGTGTGTCCCGTTCCCGTTTGCACATGCACGCACAGTACAAATATAAATTTCTTTTGGAAAAGAAAAAATAAACTCTGTTACTTGAAATATTTTCACTGTGCTCCTAAATATTTTTGTGTGCTCCTAAATTTTTTCATTTAGGAGCACATGTGCTCCTTGGGAAAAAGGTTAGCGTAGAGCCCTGGGGTCTAAAACACCCCTCGCTTATCAATGACTTGCTTGCAGTCAACATGTACGAAACGGATTGTTTTTTTCATTGGTACATTTCCGTTTTATACCGTTTTGAAAAACTGTATAGATTTGGAGAGTTCTAGTAATTCCAGAGAAATTCCACGATAATAGCTCTTTAGTGGAATACACAAAACACGTGATTTTTTTGGCTGATTTATTAATCGTTTTCAAATAAACGCTAGATTATCGATAGTATATGTGTACTTATGCACGCTAGAGAAGCGGGCTGAAAAATCTATTATCCATGACCTGGTCAGTGCTAACGTCATACACACACACACACACACACACACACGCTGCGATGGCTGAGAAAAAAACATCTGATTAACCCAATACTGGTAAAATAGAGTCCTTACCTCACATCAGATGTTCTGCAAAAAGATTAATCCAATTCCTGATCGCCATTCCAAATATTGATCGCGTTTATTGATCCAACGTTATAGTCCAAAACACATAATCGACGCTGCTCCCAGTGGGGGGACTCAATGCAATAGTATCAAGCTGCATGCCAGAGAAGGGAAAACCCCGGACCTGACTTTTTTTCTGATGCACATGCCCACCCAATCCAATCCAATGATGTGAAATACCATCCGGGAGACGATAGGCGGCGGTATTTGCCCTTTTCGAGCTCAGAGCCATTCCCAATGATAACGTCAGGCTGGATGCATGAAAAATGAATGGATATTGCTAATAAAAGCAAAAACGAGAAAAAGACGAGAAAACTTGTCATTGGCACTCAACGCATGGCGAGTCCATAAATCTGACTCTTCTCTCTCTCCCTCTCTCTCTCCTCAGATGAAATTGAAGAAGAAGAAGATGAGCTTGAAGACGTGATAACTGACACAACAGAATCTATGCAGTATGACCACCCCAACCACACCGTTACCGTAACAACCATCAGTGAGCTTGACTTGACGGGGGCAAGCTTCCTTGGACTGAGGAACAATGAGGTAGAGAGTAGATAGCCTCTACAATACAATGCACAATATACCACCTATATAAACCTACCTCTTTCATCTCTTTATTTAATTATATTACATACTATAACATTTTATTTCGTTTTTTTTTTTTTATTATTATTTACCTTGGTATATTCTCTTCAACCACTGATGGGTCTTGCTGTTGACAACAACAACATTTTTGCTCGGGGTTAATAAAATATCTTAACTTAACTTATCTTATCTTATCTCATGTTACAGATGGGTGTAGATGGTAATCCCTTGTGCTTGTAATTTACTAAAGACTAAAGACACTTTTTAAACTGCTGCGGTGACCCACCTCCATTTATATTGTAAACACTGAATTGGAACGTGCAATGTTACTCACTGTGCCTTGTATATATTATATTTATCTATTTTTACCTTCTTTTTTAGCACTTTCTTGTATTTACATATGTTTTAGTTAAGTATTGTATGATTTTGTGTGAAGGGCGGACTAGCAAAGTAAGATTTTCATTGTGTGGCAAACTTGTCTGTTTAACGATTTTATTTATTTATTTTTATTAGTGCTGTCAGGCGATAAAAAAAAATGTATCTAATTAATTACAGGATTTGTAATTAATCTAATTAATCGCATAACCATTTTAGGCCTGATATTCTATATTCTATAATCATATTTCAAATGGCATGTGTCCACTCTGGATGGCAGAATTCAGTACTGTATCTAGAAAACCTTCTGTTTAATCATCTTCCCTTTATTCATTTCCTTAGATTTTTTGTACACGTGATCTCAAGAAGGTACTGAACAAGATCAGTGGCAGGAGATGTTCATGTCTGATCATTTTTAGCATGGTTGTTATTCACAGTCAAAGATACAAAAAAAAATTATTGATATTTTCATTTGGTTCATTACAATTTACTCAAGCCTAGTAGCAGACACAGTATTTCTGACACTGGGAATACATTCCCTGCGATCCATAGATGTCCCTAGAATCAGATACCAAAAACATGCAAATGGACCATATTAAAAAAAAGTCTGTAAATGTGTATTCTACGTTCTTATGGAATGAATGAGATTTAAAAAAAAAAAATTTAGATTTTTTTTCTATACATTTTGAGTAAACTTTCATAACGCGATAATTTGCTGTGTAATTAATTAATCTAATTAACCCATCTTTCGCCAATGACTGATTCAGACGTCATTCCTCGCCATGCTTAATCTGCCAATGACGGATTACGACGTCATCGAGATCAATATTTCAAAAATCTGTCATGACATTCATATTTCACTGACGGATCATTGACGGGTGCTGGGGATCTCCACTCAACTCTCCAACGGTTCAATATCGCCACCTGGTGGCCGATCGCCAAACCGGAAGTGGGGCCGGAAGTGCTTGGTGTCCCCCCTATTCCGTCCGCCACTCGCGATCGCTCGCGGGACTCCATCTTGACACACTGGATAATCGATCGGTTGCCATAACTCAATAAACAAGGTTATTTGGACATATATATTATTATACAACCCGGAAATGGTTAGTCTAGATCAACATCCCATAATAGCGATCTTTCTGCTCCACGCTGATCACCCAACGGTCAGAGGAAGCTGCGGTGAGTTTCAGCGTGTTTGATTATTATTATCCATACAAACTGCTATGATCAACATATCACCCATACTTAGGGATGGGTATCGAATTCTGTACTTTTGAGGTACCGAACCGAAACACGTCGGTACTACCGAGTATCGAATCAAGTGAGATACAAAAAAAAAAAAAATTTTACTTTTTTTTTTAAACTTTTTTCTTTTCATGTCAACGTTCACACGCACAATATATGCTTACCTAGGATTTGACTTGATTCAACAACAAAGCAGTCGGAGCAATGACAAGCCGAAAACTGTCGAAATTGTAGTTATTTGAAGTTTGGATTTTATTTTTTTACGACTGAGGTAGGTAAATTAAATTTCCTGAGACTAAAGTACCGAAAAAGGGTACCGTTGGGTACCGGTATCGATTCACAGGTACTGGTATCGGTTCAAATGTGAAAGGTACCCATCCCTACCCATACTACATGATTCATTTAACGTCGGTCATTGCATTATAAACGACCCCCCCCCCCCCCCCCCTCCGGTCACCAGCAGATGACGAGTCATGACGTTTAGGACCTTGTACAATTGAAATTTTTTATCTGACGTCAATCGCTAGCAAACTGCATTTGATGATGTAATATATGCATAAATGGCTATATCTCACGTTCTATGAATTACTGCAGAAAACGATAAAAACATATTTATACTCTAGACAGTATTTTTATATGAATGTGTGAATGAAAAAGTAAAACGTTCCTACACCCTGAACAATAGCTAATCGATGTTGAATGGGCCATAGTAATGTCAATTTAGCAATACAATTTAAAAAGTTATAGCCCTGCAAAGTAGGTGAACATATCCATAGACAAATAGAGCTGGCAGAGAAGGGATTAGGACGAATCAAAGTGGTGGTGGAGAATGGGTTAACGCGATAAACTGACAGCCCAAATTTTATTTATTTATTTTGCATCATTTCAGCAAAACAGTAAAAAATCGAAACATTGACCATGACAGAAAGTGTATATAAAGGTGCTGAGTAGAGGCAAGAGACCCAGATGGGCCTATACGGGACCTCAACTCATTAAATCATTGGATAAAAAAAAACACAAAAACTAAAATAAAGTGAAATAAGTTCATAAAACTATTTTCATAATAAGATAATATTAAGATAATAATAATCAAAGTAATAATAATAATAATAATAACAACAACATTAATAATTAGTCTAAACAAATTAACATGAAACTGTAAAATAAAGTGATATTAATGGTTTTATGAGATTGAAGCTATTCATTTAACAATGTATATTTAAGCTTGGATTTGAGTGATGAAATAGATGAGCGCATTTTTATTATGGAGGGTTTTGAATTCCAAATTGTAGGACCTCTAAGTCTTATACTGAACTGACCTAATGTTGTGCCGAAGAAATTACAATGAATATTATTTGATTGCCTGGAATGAATACTGGAGTTTGATATGAACAAATTATGGAAAACAAGGGCGGCTAAGTGTCGCAGTGGGCAAGGCGCTCGCCACTAACGCAGGAGACGCTGGGTTCGAGCCCAGCTCTCGGCGTTGCTACCGGCTTGGCTGGTCGTTCATACTAACACAATTGGCAGTGTTAGGGGTGGGAAAGCCGGTGGGTGGGGATTGGACGTTGTGGACAGCGACTCAGGAAGTATTGGGGGCAGCGTGAGCCTCCCGACATCTGCCTCCTCGTGTACCGGAGGGGACACGTGATGCAAGGCTTGGTCCTCACTGCAGCCGACCAGTGGGAGGCATGGTCTAGCAACGTTCGAGACGGGGGGGGGGGGGGGGGGGGAATTGAATTGGCGAGGCGAAATTGGGATGGGAGAAAAACTGGATAAAAAATCATTCCTGAGTTTGAACTGATATTTATTGTGCACTAGGAGTGAGGAGTGCACATGACAATAAACAATCTTGAATCTTACTAAGCTAGTCACGATTTTGGAATTCACAAATGATTACCTACTCAGCTATTGCAATAAATTTAAGTTGTCTGCCCGGTGACATAGTAATTGAAGATCGAGACATTAGCTACAATGAAACTACTGGAACTGAGCAGGTCTGCTTTCTTATGCTCCCTGTAGGTCAATGGAGAGGGTGATGGTGCAAATGAAGAGGAAGGAGAGGAAGATGCGGATAAATGGACCACGGTTCCGAAGAAAGCCAATGATCCCATCCTTAACAAAAAGTACTATTCTCTCTCTCTCTCTCCACACACCATTACCACCATCATAAATCCTCTTTCCATTCAGCTCTCTGTTTTAAAATGTTTATTTTGCTATTGTATAATGTTCCCCAACAGCACCATTTAACACATTCACGGCCAGGGGTCGCTGTTTACCTTCTGTATAGAACGCCATTATATTATATCTTATATTATAGCTATGGGTCTAATACACCCGTCGATTGTCAGTGAGTAGCTTCCAGTCAACATGCACAAAACAGATTGTTTTTTCATCTGTACATTTCCGTTTTATACCGTTTTGAATATGAGTATAGTTTTGGTGATTCTTAGTAATCCCAGGAAAAATAATAATAATATCTTAAATGTATATAGCGCCTTTCAGGAGACCCAAGGTGCTTAACAGCTAAGGGAGGGGGACAGGGAACAACGTAACAACAAAATAATAATCGAAAGGAAAAAAGAAAGAAAACGAAAGAAAAAAGGGGAAATCAGGGAGTGTCATTTACAAATTTGGTGAAAAGGTGGGTTTTGAGTTGGGATTTGAAGGAGTGCAGGGATGTAGCACTACGGATGTTTGGAGGGAGTGAGTTCCAGAGGGTGGGTGCGGCCACAGAGAAGGCTCAGGGACCAACAGGCCGCATGTTGGTGGTGGGGATGGAGAGGAGACCGGAGTCAGAGGACCGTAGCCTTCGGGGAAAAGACGCGATAATAGTGTTTTAGTGGGAATTTTTTTTTATAACTTTTTTTGCCTAATTATCTAATCATCCTGAAATCAACGCTAGATTATCGTTATTATCCTTCCTCATGCAAGAATGAAAAGGGCCCTGGAGCGTTGTAAACACCGACTCCTACAGGTCGGTCGGGGCGCCTGCGCAGCGAGGGAAGGATCTGGAGGGAGGTAGTGTGACCTTCCACACGTTACACTCTCCCAGTGAGAGTCCGCGCTGCCAGGTGAAAAGAAGTGGTGGGCTGGGTACACATGTGTCGGAGGAAGCATGTGATAGTCTCCGCCCTCCCAGACCGACGGTAGGGGGTAGAGTGCGCAACGACCAGGAAGGGGATTGGGAATTGGCATAACGACTAACATTGGGAGGGGAGAAAAACAGAAAAAGAAGGGGGGAAAAGATAATAATAAAAAAAAAATGGGGGACCCTGATGTAAACAAGACAAAAGTCTTTCTCTGGTCTGCATCCCCTTAACAATTGTGTGTATTGAGCCGTACTGTATTGTACCCATTCTGCAATCTGTTAATAAAATGTTCATTCAATCAATCACCTGTGTAGTGATTGATTGAATGAAATTTGTATTAACAGATTGCAGAATGGGTACAATACAGTACGGCGGTCCCCCATTTTCAATTCATAATGAATTGTAAGTAAGGGTGCAATTAGCACTGTGCAATCCATTATTTGTGGATCTAGCCCCTTGTCTTATAGGGACTGCTACCTTATCATTTGATTGAGCTGTAATGTTGACTTTTTATCAAATGTTTTGCTCCACACATTTGATGTTCTTTTACTAATTTATTTGATCAGTTCTATTTATTCTATGTTTCTCTGTTATTCTATGTTTAGTCTTGCCTATTTTTATATTCTTTCTTTCCTTTATTCTCGCTAGTTTTTAAGTTATTTTAACTGTAGCGCTTTGAGATTTGCCCCACAACTGTAAAGCGCATTACAAATAGAATCTATTATTATTATTATTATTATTATTATTATTATTATTATTATTATTATTATTATTATTATTATTATTATAAAACACAAGGATTCAGTGTCTCCGATCACTGGTGGCCATATTCAAACTAATTTACTCAGTAAAAATTATTGAATGTGTGCAAAAAAAATTGGATGTGTGAGATTATGTGCAAAATAAATCGAGCATTGTTTTTGGTGATGTGCCCCTTTTAACCCTTTCACTGCCACACCGCAGAAGGTTAACCCTTTACTATTGATAGTAAGGGGTTAACCTTCTGTAGTGTGGCCGTGAAACGGTTAACCTGATGTTAACCTGCTGTTGTGTGGCAGTGAAAGGGTTAACCTTATGTGTATTGTCGCAGTGAAAGGGTTAACCGTTAGGTAGTGTGGCAGTGAAAGGGTTAATATGGATGGGATATAAACATTGCAGTGGTTATATGAGGTAGGACATTTATTCCGCATGTCGACTATAGAACAACATCTGTCTATTTGGTTGGAAATGTGAATATAAACAAAAGCACTGCACTGATCCGAGGAGCCCATTATTTCCTACATTTAGCTTTGTACTGTTATTAATGATGTCCTGTAACTCTTATTCTCCTCTCTCTCATTCTGCCTCTTACTTGGTCTCCCCCTCTCTGTCTTTCTTTCTCTCTCTCTCTCTCTCTCTTGCTCTGTCTCAAATTCTCTCTGTCTTTCTCCTGCTTCTTTCCTTATCTGTGTCTCCCTCTCTCTCTCTCTCCCTCTTTCTCTGTCTCCCATTATCTCTCTGTCTCCCTCTCTGTCTTTCTCCTGCCTCTGTCTCTCTCTGTCTATCTCCCCATTTCCCTCTTTCTCTGTCTCCCTCTCTCTCCTGCTTCTCTTTCTCCTGCCTGTCTGTCTATCTCTCTCCCTATCTCTCTCTGTGTGTGTGTGTGTCTCTCTCTCTCTCTCTCTCTCTCTCTCTCTCTCTCTCTCTCTCTCTCTCTCTCTCTCTCTCTCTCTCTCTCTCTCTATCTCTCTCTTTCTCTTTCTCTCTGTGTGTAGGATCTGCTCCCTGACAGCATCACTCCACGCTCACACCAGGCAGGGCAGGAAGGGCGGTAAGCAGGAAGGTGGTAGAAAACGCGGCGGCCGTCCGACAGACAAGAAGTCTGGTGTGGCGAAGAAGAAGCGGACCGGGAAGACCACCAAGAAACAGAGACGCCAGCAGACTGGGAAGAGGGAGCATTACCAGGAATAACGCAGAGAGAGAGAGAAACGGAGAGACAGAGATGCCAGCAGACTGGGAAGAGGGTGCATTACCAGGATTGAGATGGAGGGAGATGGTTTGGATCCTATAACAGGACCATAATGCACTTCATAGTGTGCCTGGTGCTTTGTATGAGCTGGAAGTATACTGTACAGTTTAAGGGTTTTTTCACCCAAATTTACAAAATTAGAAATGTCCCTAAAAAGTATTTTCTTGTTTTATGAGTGATGAGTTCCCAAAGTGAAGACAATGCATTGATTCTATGACCACTGACCAGTCATGTTCATATACCTACATTAAACATCGGCAAGTTTTTCTATGTTCCTTCTACTTTTGCAGAATTACAACCTAAAAGTACATTTCTGTGAAATACCCCTTTAACACAGTGAGTGGCGCTACAGAATCACATACAAGTGGCCCCAGGGCAAAGTGACCCCCTAAACCTGACAGTGTTGATGTCACACTCAACCCATTGAGCTACACAAATCTATCTATGGTAAAACGAATTACGCAAGCAAACTGACATGGAAACTTCTGAATTTCTGCTTAGCTTAAAACTGCCCATCCAAACACCAAACTAGGGTGTAAAAATCTGTCTCTTACAGCCCAGGGTGTAGGACCTGTCTCTCTAGGATCTGGTCAAATTTGTACATTTTGTCACCACTGAACTGTTTTTTTTTTTTTTTTTAATGTTATGTCATGCAAATGTATACATTGTGTAATTACCTAGACTGATTATTAAAAGAAAAATAAATGTATTAATAAGTGACCTCCTAGTCAAATGTTTACACAAAACCAATCCTCATTGTGTTTCTATGCAGAACATTGTGTTTGTGGAGCCTATTCTATTGTTTCATAGGAAACCTGACACCCCGGCCAACATCCTTTTTAGAGCATCAGGAAATGAATCTTTGTGTCTGTGTTCCCCTTGTAACACATGTTATGGCCTTGATATAGCCAAAGAAGCACTGTCCCTGCTCTTGTATGTATTACTCAGTTGACCTTACTTCTGGTAGATTTTAAGACCTATTCTATTATGTTACATAATCAAGGGGTTCTAATGTATGTTACTCCCATACCTCACTGGCGTTTACTTATTTAAGCTAACCCGAGCCAGCGCGTGCCAGCTGTCACTAGCACCAGAGTTTGATTTCCCTTTCTAAAGCCCATGATATTTAATACAACCCCCTCAATGGACAAACCACCAGGCCACTGGCTCCATTTTGGCTCCAGACCTGTGTTTAGTTCTCAGCCTTGTGCTGTGTCAACCTAGACTCCTAGAGCCATCATGGCCGCCCCATGTCCTTCAGTTTCACCCATTGTCGGAGCAGCCAATCGGATGTGTGTGAGAGTTAAGCAGCCCGAGGGGGATAGTGAGCATGGGGGAAGAGGCATGTGTCTGATGATGGGGACCTGATGGACAGCTTATCTTCTGACTCCTAATGCCATCTTCTCAGTGCAGCTGACAGCGGGGGGCTCCTCTCAGGTAATACTGATCACTATCACCTTTCAGATCAAAATAATCAGCCTTGTTTTTATCACGTGTTTAGTTTTATCTAAGGGTTGTGTGACCAAGATGGTTGTAAATGGTGTTTAAAGCTCCATGCTAAATGGCTAAAATGTCTCTTAAACCATCTCTTGTACTTTGTGGTCAGTAGTAATGCTATGCTGAGGAGAGATTTGATAGCACTCAGTATTGTGTTTCACGATCCTCTTGTGTGATTAGTTGTCACCCAGCTTTACAGTTTCACCTTAGAATGTGCATGGAACCATGAGACAAGTCTCTTAATCGGGTATTCTCAAGGGCTTTGCTTAGTGTCTGTGTCTTGTATTCTAGTGACTCATCCTAACTGTACGTTGTACTCTGCAGTATGGAAGTAGTGATAGTTTCTCTCATCTTTTTCATTTAGTATGTAAATAATATTAATCATACAGGGGGGATGGTCTGAATGTGTGGCCAGTTCTTCGTTGCTGTCCCTCATTTGTTATGTTACCGTGGTAACCCTGGTACCCTGGTGCTATGGTCATACGGTCATACCCTGTATTTATCACAATTGCACCATACCATCATGTCCTTGTCCATGCAGCCTCCATCAAGGCATGCTGTACTGTGTGTGTTGTTCAAATGTATATTCTTCTGAGTGCAGTGTGTTTCACTATGTATAGATGCTTTCAGTGGAATTGCATTGCTATGTAAAACCTGCAGTTGATTTCCTGTTGCAGTGTTTGCTAATATAATCAACTGACAGGACATCAAACGCAGTCCATTTATAATGTTGACGTTGTCAAGTTGAAACAGTCTATAACTATTCCTCTGCCCCCCTTGCTGCCGTTTCCCAGTGTTCACGGAGGAGTGCGATGAGCGAGCAAGTGCCCCCTCCGGACCCGCCATGCCCCTCTCTAGCCATGCTATGCCCCTCTCTGGCGACGAGCCCGTCTGCCCCAAGTTCCAGGCCAACATCTTTGACCCCTCCCGCTGCCATGACTGCCTGCGCCAGAAGCACCTGCACTCGGGCGCGGCGGCGGAGACACAGGGAGCAGCGCCTCCACAGAAGCCTGCCTCAGAGACCGGGCCGGCGACTGGGATTGGCCCCCTGCCAAGCAAAGGAGCTCCATTACCAACAATCCCATCCCAAGGAGAGGAAAGAGACACCAGTGGCAAGGTAAGGTGGAAGAGAGGCGGGAGAGGGAGGGAGAGAGGAGGAGGCAGGGAGAGACAGAGAGGCGGGAGAGACAGAGAGGCGGGAGAGACAGAGGGAGGGAGAGAGGGAGGGAGAGAGAGGAGAGGGAGGGAGAGAGAAAGGAGAGGGAGGGAGAGAAAGAGGAGAGGGAGGGAGAGAGGGAGGGAGAGAAAGAGGAGAGGGAGGGAGAGAGAAAGAGGCAGGGAGAGACAGAGAGAGGCGGGAGAGACAGAGGGAGGGAGAGAGGGAGGGAGAGAGAGGAGAGGGAGGGAGAGAAAGAGGAGAGGGAGGGAGAGAAAGAGGAGAGTGAGGGAGAGAGGGAGGGAGAGAAAGAGGAGAGGGAGGGAGAGAGAAAGAGGCAGGGAGAGACAGAGAGGCGGGAGAGACAGAGGGAGGGAGAGAGAGGAGAGGGAGGGAGAGACAGAGGGAGGGAGAGAGGGAGGGAGAGAAAGAGGAGAGGGAGGGAGAGAAAGAGGAGAGGGAGGGAGAGAGAAAGAGGCAGGGAGAGACAGAGAGAGGCGGGAGAGACAGAGGGAGAGAGGGAGGGAGAGAGAGGAGAGGGAGGGAGAGAAAGAGGAGAGGGAGGGAGAGAAAGAGGAGAGGGAGAGAAAGAGGAGAGGGAGGGAGAGACGAGGAGCGACAGGGAGAGAGAAAGAGGCAGGGAGAGACAGGGAGGGAGAGAGGCAGGGAGAGAAAGAGGGAGGGAGAGAGGAGGAGTGATAGGGAGAGAGAAAGAGGCAGGGAGAGAAAGAGAGAGGCTGGAGAGAGAGGGAGGGACTCCGAGAGAGAGAGGAGGAGTGACAGGGAGAGAGAAAGAGGCAGGGAGAGAAAGAGAGAGGCGGGAGAGACAGAGGGAGGGAGAGAGGAGGAGTGACAGGGAGAGAGAAAGAGGCAGGGAGAGAGAGAGAGGCGGGAGAGACAGAGGGAGGGAGAGAGGAGGAGCGACAGGGAGAGAGAAAGAGGCAGGGAGAGAAAGAGAGAGGCGGGAGAGAGAGGGGAGGGGAGAGAGGAGGAGCGACAGAGAGAGAAAGAAAGGCAGGCAGGGTAAGAGAGAGGCGGGAGAGACAGAGGGAGAGAGAGACGAGGAGCGAAAAAGAGAAAGGCAGGGAGAGATGAGGAGCGAAAAAGAGAGGCAGGGAGAGATGAGGAGCGTAAAAGAGAAAGAGGCAGGCAGAGACAAGGAGCGAAAAATAGAGAGAGGCAGGGAGCGAAAGAGAGAGATGAGGAGCAACAGAGAGAAAGAGAGGCAGGGAGAAATGAAAAGAGATACCAAGACGAGGACTGACAAAGAAAGAAGGTCCTCGTCTGGGGAGTGACCAGAGGGAGAGGTCTGATTGGGCCAGAGGGAACTAGAATGGGATGAGATTAGACTGACAGGAGGATGAGGCCAGCAGGGGTCAGAGAGGGGGTCAAGAAGATGATGAGGTCAGACACTATCAATAAACCAGAGGGAGTGAAGTTGTTTAGTGATGGAGTGATGTTTAAATCAATCTGAACTGTTACATATTAGTACTTAGAAAACTGCACCACAGTTATCATTTGGAAAGGGAAAGACTCCAAGTGACTTTGCATGACATGTTTGGATCAACAGAAAACTATGAATCATACTAACATAACGTAGTTTGAACAACCTTATGTTTTAACATTCCACTTCCTCTATCATTTTGGACAGGGGAGAGATCTAACCTCATATCACATATCCTACCTATGGATAGACAACGAGGTGTTTATTTCTGTGACCCTGAACCCTGCTCCTTAGGTCACGAGAGGGACTGTGAAAGGTCTAAGAGCAACTATAACGCTAAACACAGCTAGTGAGGTCAGCTGCAACGTCTTGTTGCATGCGAGTGTAGTGAATTAAAGGAGAGAGAGAGAGAGAGAGAGAGAGAGAGAGAGAGAGAGAGAGAGAGAGAGAGAGAGAGAGAGAGAGAGAGAGAGAGAGAGAGAGAGAGAGAGAGAGAGAGAGAGAGAGAGAGAGAGAGAGAGAGAGAGAGAGAGAGAGAGAGAGAGAGAAGGAGGGTGGATGCTGTGGCTCCTATTACAAATTAATGAAGGTGGATCATATGGTACCCTTTTGGGAATCACTTGTAACATTAGACACAGGGGGCCTGGGTACAGGAAACAGACCAACACTTATCCATACTGTATGGAAACTTCAAATAACCAACTCTTCAGTTTGATGGTCCTTAGCTGTTCGTTGATTGTCCGTGACGTCTCATCTGTTTTCTGATAGAGTGAAGTGCAGTTGATGGCGTACAGAAAAGTTAAATAGCTTGTCTCGTTGTAACATTGTACCGTTATACTATACATTGTGTTGACACTCAGTGACATCGTATGAGCCGTATGTTCGTTATAAAAGAAAGGTGTTGAGCAAAAGCCATAACTTAACATTTTGCAGACAGGATAGTAAAGTCAAAGGTTATAGAGTGCTTTTCCAAGACAATCAAGGGACGAATTCATGTTCGAAAAACAAAGCTGCAATGAAATAATAATGAGGACAGCCGCGATCTAGCTTGAGTTACAGTGGTGTAACCCTAATCGAGCGACAGACTGGACATGTGAGTGTGTATGTGAGAGAGAGAGAGAGAGAGGTCTTAGGGGGACAGACATAGCAAGACAGTGGGGAGAGACTCTTCATCAACTCCTACACTTGGGGATGGAGCCAGCCAGCCAGACTTAGATGTGTTAAGTATATGTATTGTTGCATTGAATGGGGTGATATGTGGTTTGTTATTAAGAGGGATTCTTGTACAGTAAGCTGTATTTTGAGGTTACCTATGTGCTCCAAACGTGTTTGATTATCTGCCAATGGTGTTATAGGATTTAGAAAGCAGTGGACACAACCTCTTTTTTATTTATTTTCCCTAAAAGCACACCTGTATAGCCCCAGGCAGCACCGTACTGTAGCTCCATGTCTTCGTCTGTGACTTTTGCCATCATCACTCTTCGGAGAGCGATGGTGATGGACAGGATGTTGTGATTGGCCTGTACCACATCTTGTCAACCTATCAGGAAGATTCTGACGGCCTGTCGGTGGTAAGCAGCTACTGTGATGTCAGAGGAGGTCGCCCGGTTCACAAGGAGAGTTCCCTGTGCATCCTGAGTCCTGAATGTGCACTCTACATCTGTGACGGGGACGACGACGACAGCACTGACAGGTAGGCTGAATTATCATGGTAATATAATGATCTGAAGCACTGACAGGTAGGCTGAATTATCATGGTAATATAATGGTTTGAAGCACTGCCAGGTAGGCTGAATTATCATGGTAATATAATGATCTGAAGCACTGCCAGGTAGGCTGAATTATCATGGTAATATAATGATCTGAAGCACTGCCAGGTAGGCTGAATTATCATGGTAATATAATGATCTGAAGCACTGCCAGGTAGGCTGAATTATCATGGTAATATAATGATCTGAAGCACTGACAGGTAGGCTGAATTATCATGGTAATATAATGGTTTGAAGCACTGCCAGGTAGGCTGAATTATCATGGTAATATAATGGTTTGAAGCACTGCCAGGTAGGCTGAATTATCATGGTAATATAATGGTTTGAAGCACTGACAGGTAGGCTGAATTATCATGGTAATATAATGATCTGAAGCACTGCCAGGTAGGCTGAATTATCAGGGTAATATAATGATCTGAAGCACTGACAGGTAGGTTGAATTATCATGGTAATATAATGATCTGAAGCACTGCCAGGTAGGCTGAATTATCATGGTAATATAATGGTTTGAAGCACTGACAGGTAGGCTGCATTATTATTGTAATAGAGTGGTTTGAAGCACTGACAGGTAGGCTGAATTATTATTGTAATAGAGTGGTTTGAAGCATGGATAAGTACAGTAGATTGTCATAATAATGTATGAGATTTTGTATTATCTATTGGTGCTAATGGATTCTATGGATTATCATTACAATGTAGTAATTTCAAATCAAAGGCAACTACAATAGACTCATGATAATAGATACTATGATCCGTAATTCATTGTAAGCACTGACTACAAGTTCGAGCACTGGCACGCACAATAGATTATGATAATATCTAAATGTACACTTTGTCACACAGAATTTCAATGTTGGTTTCATAATTTTTACACCCGCAGTACCATAGATTAGCACAATAATGTAATTTGCCATTTGGATTGTGATGAATCATTATGCAAAGCGTGCACAAGCGTGGCAATTTGAGCAAATGGATCTATAACGGTTTGATATTGAAAAGCTTGTACTGGCAATTTCTTAAAGACATCTTTCAATGACAATATTTGTAGTCTAAGGTCTCTCCATCCGGTCAAATGGCTTCCAATGTAAGAGACAGTTTGTATATTTTGGGTGTTATCACTGGCTTTATTGCTCAGAGATATTCTAGTTTATGTTACAGATTAGATTAGATTAGATTAGATTGAAATTGTCATTGTACAGCACAAGTACAGCAGAATGAAAAGAAGTTGGCTAACCAGAGTGCCAAGTAACGGTACATACAGTGTTATTATAGGAATGTCCTCGACTAAATCAATAGTCATAGACTTTGTTGACTAATAATAACATGGAAAACAAGCATAGAAACCGACTAAACAATGAACAAAGTCTTGGTCAACTAAGATCAAACTCTACTAAGAAGGGGCAGCCCAATGTATTATTATTATTATTATTATTATTATTATTATTATTATTATTATTATTATTATTATTATTATTATTATTATTATTATTATTATTATTATTATTATTATTATTATTATTATTATTATTATTATTATTATTATTATTATTATTATTATTATCATTATTATCATTATTATCATTATCATCATCATAGTTTATGTTTATGTTTATTAGGATCCCCATTAGTCATCACCAACATGTTGACTATTCTTCCTGGGGTCCGCACAGATATACACATACAAATATGAAACAGTCAGTATAAATCAGTCATATATCACATACATAATCAATAAAAAAATTAAACAAAAGAAGGCCATAGGTGAATCCATTTAACCATACCTTTAAAACTAAAACAACAGAAGAAGTTTGGATAACATGGCTGCAGCTACACTCATGCATGACATACAAAAAAAAAGCTGTACAGACTTCTGTATGAAAATAGAAAATATTGACATATTGATTTCCTTCCGGATTATGGCTCCTTCTTTTTTAAACTGTCCTTGTTTTCCGTCCGTATGATATGTAATGGGATCCTATTCCAATATGTTATTGTTATTATTATTACTATTGTCATTATGATTGTTATTATTATTATTATTATTATTATTATTATTATTATTATTATTATTATTATTATTATTATTATTATTATTATTATTATTATTATTATTATTATTATTATTATTATTATCTTTGCTATTATTGCTTAGGATAATATCCCTGAGAGGTGCTCTATGTTGTATTTTTTGTTTAGTTTGGTTCAGTTCAGTTTGGTTTAATTGACGTTAACACTTTGATCGCCATGGTTAAATTCATAATTTACCATCCCTCGCCATCTCTATTTGTCTATGGAGAAGTTCCCCTTCTTTGCAGGGCTATAACTTTTTAAATTGTATTGCTAAATTGACATTATTATGGCCCATTCAATGTCCTATATCTATTGTTCAGGGTGTAGCAACGTTATACTTTTTCATTCACATATTCATACTAAAATACGGTCTAAAGTATAAGTATGTTTTTATCGTTTTCTGCAGCTTTCTCCA
This sequence comes from Notolepis coatsorum, assembly GCF_963971535.1. Lineage (NCBI taxonomy): Eukaryota > Metazoa > Chordata > Actinopteri > Aulopiformes > Paralepididae > Notolepis > Notolepis coatsorum. The sequence goes on from NC_140178.1 coordinate 44,929,636, forward strand.
GAACTTGATTTATAGCCCCAAATGCATTATATTGATGATGAAATACAGTTTGATAGCGATCGGTGCCAGATAAAAAATGTCAACTGGAGGTGGTTCTAGAAGTTACTACTTATCTGATGTTGACCGGATGGGCGGGGGGTCGTTTATAATTCCGTGGGCAACGTTAGATGATTCATCTAGTGTGGGTGATATGATCATCAGAGCAGTTTATATCGAACACGGTAATAATAAACGCTGAAACTTACCCCAGTCTCCTCGGGCCGTTGGGCGATCAGCTTGGAGTAGACAGTTTTCTATTATGGGATGTTGATCTAGATGAACCATTTCCAGGTTGTATAATACTATATACGTCCAAATAACGTTGTTTATTGAGTTAGGGCGAGCGATTGATTATCCAGTGTGTCGAGATGGAGTCCTGCTAACGATCGCGAGTGCCCGGATGAAATATGGGTGAGCACTTCCTGTTTGGCGCGTCACTTCCTGTTGGGCGATCTGCCGATCGGCCACCAGATGGCGCTCTTGAACCGTTAGAGAGTTGAGTGGAGCTCAGCAGTATATCTCAGGTCCCCGGAGGAGAAATATGATTTCGATCACAGATTTTTGAAATATTGATATCAAAGACGTGTTACGGCGTCTTCGGCAGAATGAGCATGGCGGGCAATGACGAGTTTCTGCGTTTCCGGCGATTAAAGTGTTAAAAATAGCATTAAAAACAGCTTTCATTCATGGTCTACTGTGCTTAAGTAGTTACCTCATGGAATTCACATTACATTGACTGAGTTCTCTTTCTCTCTCTTTCTTTCTCTCTCTTTCTCTGTATCTGTCCCCTTTATGCATCTGTTTCTCTATGTCTCTCTCTCTCTCTCTCTGTCTCTATCCCCTTGCTTTCTCTTCCCATCTCTCTTTCTCCCTCTCTGCATCTCTATCTCTCTTTATGCTCTCTCGTCCTCTGTCCTCTCCTCCTGCACAGCGACTACCCAGAGCTGACCGGGTCCATCAGTGCAGAGGACGACTATCTTCCCATCCATCGCCGTCTGCCCCGCCAGACCATAATGACCCGGCTGGACCCTCCCCCCCATCGGCCCGACCCCCGTGTCTGGATGGAGGAGGCCCGCAGCAGAGACAGCTTTGGCAGAAACTCCGGTGAGTGACCTTGTGCTTTATACTGTATTTTTAGTTTGTTTGTATTTTTTATATTTTTTATTGCATGTATGTTTTATAAAGTGGTAATACAGTGGAGAGTGATAGGAAAGGCAGAAAGCAAAGAAGGTTTGACATACGACAAAAGTCACAAGTTTATTGTAACAGGGGATTTTGAGTACATGGTACGCAGCTGTGCATGCTTGTCTTGGAGAGGGGTAGTCCTCCTTCCTTGTGTTTGTATTCTTCATTTTGACAAAAGCACAAAAGTGTTAGAGGAAAGATCACACAAATTGCCACAGATGGAGATTGAACTCAAGCCCACTTGTGGAGATTCATACCGGTACATGAACTTGAAATGTAGTCATGTGACGAACTGTGCCCCATGGGTTCATGCGTGTAAAATCCAACCATTTCTCAACACTATATTGCATTGGGGGCGGTTAGGTGGCCGAGCGGAGATTGCGTTCGTCACCAACTCCGGGGTTGTCACCAGCTTGGCTGGCCGTCTGCACTAAGGGTGGGAGAAGCTGGCGGGGTGGGTCCGGGTCGTTGTAAACAGCGACTTCTACAGTTCGGTCGGGGCGCCTGCTAAGCGCGGATAGGACTTGAGGGGGATAGTGTGATCCTCCCACACGCTACACCCTCTCGATGAGAATCCGCGCTGCCAGGTGAAAAGAAGCGGTGATTGGCTGGACGTGTGTCGGAGGAAGCACGTGGTAGCCTCCACTCTCCCAGATGATCTGACTGTGGGGGGTAAGTGCGCAGCGACCAGGAAGGGACTGGGAATTGGCATACGACTAACATTGGGATGAGAGAAAATCGGAGGAAAATGGAGGGGGAAAAAGATAAAAAAAAAAAACACTATATTGCATTTAGGGATGTCCCTATCGGCGTATTTTAATTGAACGGGTTTGGCTATATATATTTAAAGAAAATGAAAATCATAAAAGGAACATGCCAACATTATGAGAAATGCTTAGCACAAATTAATGGAATCGGATACGGACCACTAGCCTAGCTTAAAAGTAAGGGAGAGGTGTTTTTGTCCAACAGCTAGGCTAGCTGATCCATATCTGCTTCCATTCATTTGTGCTAAGCTAGGCTAGCTTGCAACCGGATAACTTTCAGCTGAAAGCACAGAGAGGAAATCGTTGTCTATCTTCTTGTCTGACTCTGGAGAAGACGGTAAGCACATTTCACATAATTGTCCTTTGTTCCTTTAAGGGAAAGCTGTGATGCAGGCTCTGTGGGCAGATACTCAATATTAAATGACTCGGATTGGGATCGGGAGCAAAACCATTAGATGGGGAGATATCCCTTGTTCCATTCATTATGTAACAGCATGACATCCTATATGTAATATTTTCAACCTATGTAGTTGCAAATATTAGGCATGCATATAATGAGACACCTGTTCTTGACTTACTGCACTTGACCACAATCTATATCTAGTTACAGCTAAAGGTGTTATTTACATGGTAATACTGTCAGCTTACTGTACCTCTGTTTCATGTCACCAGTTAAGGTGCCTCCGGGCAATTATCAGTAACACAATATAGTTGGACTTATTTCTGGTGGCTTGGTAGTTTGGAACTTTGAAAAGTGTGTGTGTGTGTGTGTGTGTGTGTGTGTGTGTGTGTGTGTGTGTGTGTGTGTGTGTGTGTGTGTGTGTGTATCGCTCTCTTTCTCTTTCTCTTCTTCCTCCTCCTCTCTCTCTACCTCCTCTTTCTCTCTTCTCTCCCTCTCTGCATCCCTCTCTCTCTTCTCCCCCACTCTCTCTCCATCGCTCTCTCTCTCTCTCTCTTCCGCCTCTTTCTCTCTCTCTCTCTTCCTCCTCTTTCTCTCTCTCCATTCCCTCTCTCTCTCTCTCTCTCTCTCTCTCTCTCTCTCTCTCTCTCTCTCTCTCTCTCTCTCTCTCTCTCTTCCTCTGTTCCATTTCAGGGTTAAAAGGAGAGAGGGAGAACCGGGAAAGTGGCTACTTCTCACTGGGGAGGGCTGCGGGCACCCGTACCCAAGAGAAGAGCTCTCCTCCTCCTTACCGCCATATAGAGAGAGGCCATCAGCTCTTCAACACCCGGAGCATCGAGCCCAAGGACGCCATCCCCTTCCGGAACCCCAACCTGGGAGTGGCCTCCGAGAGGCAAACCCCGGATGATCTGATCCAGGACCTGCTCCCCGAAACCCCTCCTCCTCCTCCTGACCCCTACGAAATTGCAGTCGAGGTCGAGGCTCAGGTTGGCGCTCGCTCCCCAAGCCCCACCCCTTTCAAGATAGCAGAGTCACTGGCCTCCTCTGGCCGGAGAGGTGGCAACACGTCATATGGGAGGGGGAACCTGTCCTCTCAGTCCTCGTCCAATCAGCAATCGGGGCGTTTTGATTCGACAAGACAAGGCTCTGCCCTCCAGT